>NW_012121932.1:3883243-3934666 GCF_000951035.1 Colobus angolensis palliatus | reverse complement strand
CCAAAGTACTGTGATTACAGGAGTGAGCCACAGCTCCTGACCTTTCTTTCTTTTCTCCTCCCCTCCTGTCACACATTCCTCCTCAGACATTTTTCTTAACTATACACAAAGTAACATACTAAAGATGGACATAGAATGGACATACAAAAATTTTGTCCTAAAAACCAAACACCACGTGTTCTCACTCATAGGTGGGAATTGAATGATGAGATCACTTGGACACAGGAAGGAGAACATCACACACCGGGGCCTGTCATGGGGTAGGGGGAAGGGGGAGGGATAGCATTAGAAGATATACCTAATATAAATGATGAGTTAATGGGTGCAGCACACCAACATGGCACATGTCTACATATGTAACAAACCTGCACATTGTGCACATGTACCCTACGACTTAAAGTATAATAATAATAAAATTGTCCTAAAAGGAACATGCACAATCTCTAATGTTTAGTTGATAGTTGTAGAATTAAAGTGATAAAAGAATGCCCATATTTACAAATTTAGGGGAACCTGAGGGAAGATGTAGTTTTTTTTAAACTGGACAAAAATCAAGGCTAAGTAATTTGTCCTCATTTTTTAGCATTTTTAAGTGCTAAGCATTTTTCATTCAATACAGTGGAGGAATAGAATCTTATCATTAGAAATTTTGCACAGGGAGTGGCCAGAACTGGCACAGACTGTAGCCTTGGTGACTCTCCCAAACACAAGACACTGTAGGATGAAACCAGAGTGTGTGATCTCCAGTCACTAGACATTGCCTGCTTGTGAGTATTCTTCCAGTCTTTTTCCCTTAAGGGCAAAGCATTGTCCATTCCTATTTGGGAGTGAGGCTTGAGTTTCGCCTTGAAAATGCAGCAATTTGCGCCGCTATGCTGTATGCCTCTTATATACTACATTTATGATTGTCAGAATTTAATCCTATAGAATGCTAAAGAATCAACTAGCAAAAGATCTTGTCTATACCCTCCTGTCCCCCACCTCATTTTTTATGGGGTAGAGAGACAGTTCAGAGGCAAAGAGCATGAGACGTGGGCACACTCCTGTGTATGAAATTGCTTTGATAAGAGTCAGCTCTAACTATTAACTTGATGTGATGCTCCTCTCCTCCTGCTTCAGTATGCCACAACCTCACCTGGAAGGTGGTCTGGGGTCCCATTAGTAGAGTGATACTACCCATTTCTTGTAGTATTTTTGGAAATCCTCTTTTAGAGCCTAGAACAGAGTCTCACAGTAGCTTCAGTGATGGCAAATCATTGACCTTTAAGGGTAGACTTAAAATTTAGTAATGAACAAAAATCATCTGGCTTCATGTCAAAATGCAAAGGGCAATACGTTTGGGTGAACATGAGATATAATATAGTGCCTCCCAATCCCTGTTTATACCTTGTAAAGTGGCTCTGGTGGCAGTTCTAAAGGAAGCACCAAAAAGTATTTGATGGAATCCCTTGAGAACAGATGTAGTGTTCCTACATAACTTATTTGAAGTCAAACTGTTGATGCATTCTTTGCAAAACATATAACTCCCTTAACTTATGTGTGCATTGATGTAATTATGACTTTTAAAAAGTTATGTATATAGAATAAATTACTATTCCATAATATGAATCTCAGCTATAGATAGTATTTTCTTTTTCAGGTGGAAATGAGCACAGAATAGCTAGAAACAAAGCATTGAAAACAAGAAAGAAAAACAAAGAAAAAAAGGAAAGTTGGATCACTGTAAAAATGGAAAAACCTTTGCTACTGTACAATAAAGACAGAGTTTTCTTTCTTTCTTTCTTGCTTTCTTGTTTATGTTTTAGGGCATTTAAAACAAAAAATACTACAGATTATTGCCTGCAAAATTTCAGTGCTCTGTAATTGTGTACTGAGGCAAATTCCATTATTTTTAAATCACTTAATGTTGAAAAACAATTGAATAAATCCCACTTGGAGTGCCCTGTGGGTCATTGCAAGCTATTTGGTTCTGTTAATAAAATTAAAACAATTGCGAGAAATATACAGATGCTTTCAAATCGGCTTTACAATTGTGAAGTCTATGTATGAAAAAGAGGACATGTCTTAGGAACTACATAAATCCAAATGTATCATTACCATGTGGGAGTGATGTGATTCAGGAATAAAGATTTGACATATATTTTTATTTTGAGATGCCATGCTAATTTACATCATTCAGCCCTTTCACTGCCAAACTGTAAAAGTCCATTAAGTGACTGAAAGGAATATACAAATTATCCACTGGCACTCCAGGCTAGAGTTTTACATACACCCTGTTATTCTCTCCGCCAGCTAGCTGCAAGATTCTATTAACCAGTAAGTGAGAAAATTATATTGCCTGCAAACTAATTGTACAAAAGGCTCTGAAATAAGTAATCAGAGCCCGGGACTTTCTGAAAAGCCGCCAGGAGATATTATAAATTGCTCTATCATTCTTGTCAGCCTGGTTTAAAAATCCAGAGCTTCCATGTTGATTTGGTCCCCTCTGCAGCAGGGCACACTTCCTTAGCTATTGACAAAACTGGGAAAATTCCAGTCGTGTCATCAGTAGCTGCCCAATTCGGTCCCTGGTGCCATCTAACAAATGTGTCCCAGAAAATAGCAAGCTATAATCCAAGAAAACTCCGTGTCTGAAATGAAAATCCTATGCTGTGAACAATAACTTCTGCATCCTCCTGAGTGAATATCCAGTGTTCATATTCCAGGTGCCCATAGTTGCTACCGGAAATATTTTTGTCTAGTTTCCACTTTTAGAGAATGGAAGGAAAACAAGTGCCCCGTAGAGATCATATGGTCCACTGGGAGTAATGTCTTTGAACCATTACCAAAATAGATGTAACATCGTTACCCAGGTGCTTGGGGCAGCACATTTTTAGGATAAAATCCTTTCTTTATTGAATAGAAAAAGCACCAGGGAAGGTTTTTCAAGGGCACAATTTCTGTAGACTCTAACATGGATCAAAGACTTTGTTGGGTGGGTGATCATAGCCAACAACAATGAACTGAGTAACTCAATGGGAGGGCTTGGAGATTAGAGAGGTTTTCCTCCAGCAGATAAGTTATTTACAATGATGTTGACTTGTTTTTCAAGATATAAACCAGAGTCACTTAGTGAAATCAAGGTTATCCATATGTGTCAAGGCAA
Organism: Colobus angolensis palliatus; assembly: GCF_000951035.1. Lineage (NCBI taxonomy): Eukaryota > Metazoa > Chordata > Mammalia > Primates > Cercopithecidae > Colobus > Colobus angolensis. The sequence goes on along the minus strand of NW_012121932.1, from coordinate 3,931,521 downwards.
CTTTATTGAAAAAAATATTTGTGAAAGAGACCCAGTTAATCAGAAACAATTTCTATACACTTCGGCTGAAAATATATCGTTTGTGAAGACACTAGGACCGCTATGTTTTCCATCCATTCATGGTGAAATTTTTACACATATGTTGTATTTGCTGTCGCTCTGGGAAGAGTCCTTTACCTCCTTCACCCCAACGTAGTCATTTCTTTACCTTTCATGGCATAGTTCAAGCATTTGCTCCTAGTGAAGAATTTGCTGATCTTCCCAAGCATAATCCCTGTGTTTGTGGGAATGTATGTACTTACCAGTATGCCAGTACTGCGTCTTGAACCATGACACCACCCACTAAACTGCATTGTTTGTTTATACGTCTTGTCTCCTCTTGGTAGACTCCTTAATATCAGGAACCCCCTCTCTCTATCCCAAACCAGCCGTAATACAAAACTCCTGGCTCATCGATTAGCACTGAGGATTCAACAAGGAATAACGCAGAGGTCCTACTTCAAGACTTCGTTCTAACACACTAGGAAAACCTCCCCTGCTTTTACATTTCTCCTTATCATTGAAGAATTATAGAATGTAATGGATAAAAAGGAGACCAGAGTCCTTTAAATGTGATCTAAAACTCTCATATCGTTATTTGACAGATTCCCTTCTGCCTTTTGAAGAGATTTAAAATCTTTACATAATGATTCCTAGATGAGTCATTCATAGATTTAGCTACTATTATTGAATCAATCCTAAATATTTTCTCCAATGTAGCTCCAATTCTGAGAGCACTCATTTTGTCAATACCAATAAGAATTATAAAGTAAGATAAAAATTATATAACTCATTTAGCATCATCTATGTGTATTATTTTATTTTTCTTTTATTTTTATCCTATTCATATCAGTATGGATTTTTATTTCCCATATAATATAATTTCCTTTATGATTCCCTCTTTTATTCACACTTCACTCCTCAGAAGCTTTTGTAATTTTTTTGGCATAATCTTTCCCCTTTTGCTATACATTTTTCCATTTTTGTCAAAGCTACTGTTCACAATTTTGAAAAGTTAACTAGACTTTTTTTTTTTTTTTGAGACAGAGTTTCGCTCTTGTTGCCCAGGCTGGAGTGCAATGGCTTACTGCAACCTCCGTCTCCTGGGTTCAAGCGATTCACCTGCCTCAGCCTCCCACGTAGCTGGGATTACAGGCATGCACCACCACACCTGGCCTCCCAAAGTGTTGGAATTACAGGCGTGAGCCACTGTGCCCAGCTTGGATGGTTTTTATACTGCATAAAAAATGTCCATTGTCCTCTAGTGTCTTACCGTCCAATGGGTAATGTGTGTGTGAAAGGTATAATGAAATATGGTCTGTCTGGATATGATGAGAGTACCTGAAAAGATATGAAAACCAAGAAATCATATTCTGGGATAGTCAGAGAAGTTTTCATGAAAGATTGAAATGGAGTTGGACTTGAGCAAGGAGCCTTGGAAATATTTTAACTAGAAAAAGTGGCAAATATAGATAATTATCAGAGGAAAGTTTGAAGGACACTTAGCAAAAAATGAATAAATCAAATTGGCTGCCTCAAAGAGTTCATGTCAGGTAACAATAGCAATATTGCTGGAAAAGTAAATGAAAGCCTGGGAGAAGACCCTGTTTGTAAGCCTTACAGTTTATATTTCATCCAGAAAGGCAAATAATTCTATTGGTTTTTTAAAATCAGCGTAATGACGTGATCAAAGCAGTCCTAGGGGAGAGGAAGATGACAGCGGTATGCCGCGTGGATTAGAGTGGGTCAGGACGGAGGCAAAAAGCCCAGGGAGGGGATAACTGCCATAGTCCAGGTGTGAGCTCACACATGCCTGATGTGCATTCTTGTCAGAAGTTTGTTGATATGAAGGATGGGGATACAGTTTTCAAAGAGGAAGTGGAACAGGTTTGAAAAGAATGATGATTATGTTTGTGGCAGTGGATCATCCTGGTAGAAGTTTTTAGCACTGGGTTAAAGGTGGGTAGGACTAGCACTCATGCCTTGATAAGGGAAGTGATGAAAGTGTTACTTCATACTGACTTTTCAGGCAGGAAAAAGGAAAAGAATGCTGTTTGGCAAACTTTTTTTTTTCTTCTTTCTTTCTGATCCTTTTAACCAGTCACTGTTCAGTCCTTCCTAAGACAGCAAAGACCTGTTTCTTTTTAAGTAAGTATAGGGGGAGCCGTACAGGTTGGAAGGATCTAGTAGTCGAATACTAATTAACTCTAAGAAAATTACTAGCAAAACTCTTTTGATGCAAAATAAATATTCAGAAATGGTTAAAGAAACTCTGCAGTGAAGAATGTTTCATCTAAAGTTCAGATTATAAATCCTTTTGTTCTTAACTGTGACCCAGCCACTCTGGTTTCTTTGACTTATCCTTGGTTTTCTAAGAGTATAGCATCAGTAATATCTCCAAGGAAGGTGATTGTATGTACTTTTATTGATGCAATTAATATTACTCTTATTATTTAACCTCCTGTTAAAAAGTAGTTGCTTTTATTATTATAAATGCCCTGAATTAGAATGCTAATTTAGGCAATTTTGATAGGCTATCTCAAATTATAATGTGTTTCTTTCAAGTCATGCCTACTTAACCAGTTTTCAGTAGTTATAAGTGGTTAGGTATTACTTCCTGTTGAATTAGCAGTTGCTGAGTAGTTGAGTCTTTGTACTACCCTGCCATCCACTAATGTGATATTTAATGAGGAGACATCAGTCTGAAGAAAGGTAGTCAATATAAATCAGTGTTTACAAAGTGTGATTAACTCTGAAATATTTCATCAATGCTGTGGTCCCAGGCAGACTCTATGCTAATTACTAGAATCTGCGCATGTTTCAGGGGACTTGGATGGACCCTGAGTATTGCAAACATGGAGCAGCAAAATTGCAATTATGCTCGGACCGTCTCTGATGACAATTTATGCATTTGGTGTGATGACCTCCCCCTTCCCAAGAGGGCAATAAACAGAATGCATTTTCATTAAGATACTAATGCACTTAATCACAAGGGGAAAGGGTTAGGAAGTAACGAAAGACCTTCAAGCACTATGTGACAGAGCTGATAGGGGAGAAAAGCTTTATTTTAAAGGCAGCTTCTTTACAAAGCTGTAGGCAGCCCCAGAGCACATCCCACACACTACCATTGTACTAATTGAAAAAAAAAATTTAGTTTGGATCTTCTTCTGATTTCTTAGTTACCATTTTAAATATGTAGGTACTACCATAAGTGATACAAAGTCTAATATTAAAAATATATAATTTCGTAGCAGTTTATTCTTTGGTCTAACATCAGGGAACTTCAGTGTTTGGAATTAATTATGCAAATTATGTAACACACATGATGATGATGATGATGATGTTAATGATGATGACCATCATGTTCATTATCATCACCATCGTCAGTAAGCATTTACCAAGCACAGAATTGTGTTGTAAGGCTCTGGTAAGTGCTAAAGCAACAACTATGTAATTTCTGTCCCTACCCTCTAGGAGCTTACTATAACATCCCAGATTTGTTTACATACCATTTTCCACAGTGAAGTTTATATTGTTCAATGTCAGAAAGACAAGAAGCCTGATGCACCAAAGTATTAAGAAACAGAATAAATCCAGGATTGGCAATCCAAGAATCTGGTTTTGATATTTGTGTTTTCATGAACATAATCTATTTTGAAATTTCTTTTGGATCACAAGATTCTGGAAGACTCTTCCTTTGCATGGGTGGACTCAGCATAATGTTTTGAAGGCTAATTTTAAAGTTCATCTTTTGAAGCATTTCGCCATGTGTGTTCTTCTTCCCCCATGTATCTTTTGTGATTATAGCAGAGCATCTAGCTTGGTATTTGTGACATTTCTGTTGAGTCTCATGTGGCATTTTTTGGGGTGGGGGAGTAAGAATAATAGAGTTGACATTGCCTTTGGGATGCTAATGTTTTCTGGATCTTGCAAATCTGACAACTTTTCTTCAAACTTGTGTTGTAGGCAACATAGAATACAGCTGCCCTGCCACGAATGAATGTGAAATCACAAAGCGCAGACGTAAATCCTGCCAGGCTTGCCGCTTCATGAAGTGTTTAAAAGTGGGCATGCTGAAAGAAGGTAAGGCTCTTTGCTAGTGCCCCTGAGCTTTTGATTTTGGTGTGGGGATAGGAGGCAAAAAATTCCACCAATTTTAGAGAAACCAGAAAAAGATGAGGTAATAGTAAGTACCCTGACTCTGATGGCAGAATACTCCTTTATACCTGGACTTTCTGATAACTTATGGCTAACCACTTGACATTGACAGGAAGGGACAAGGTAGGAGAAGCTGATGTACAGCCAAACACACCAGGTATGCTTGACCGTAGTGCTTTTTTCTTCTTTACAATTTGCAGAAAGCAAAGGATGAAGACAAACCAAGAGGCTACTGCCATTGAAGTTTTGGTTTCCTTGTCATTGCTGGGTTTGCAGAGAGTGTTTTTTTTGTTTTGTTTTGTTTTTTTCCTTAATCTTGGGTTTAAAGCACTCTTTATTCTTTCCCAACCTTATCTTTTAGAGTTTATTTTCTATTACAAATGGCTTGAAATATGATATTAAAATTGCTTTCTATTTGCTTTCAGTTGGGGATAACAACAACAAACATAAAATGGTAACAGTGACATGTATTCTGTGCTAAACAAATTGCTTAAGCTCACACAGTTTATAATTGGTGGAGCCAGGAACTGAGCCCATTGATTCTAGATGCCACTCAACTATTCCACACATGTCAAAGGTCCTGAAATATTTGTATATTTCAGCATTTCTAGTGAAACTCACTTGTTAGCTTGGAGATGGATAAAATGTCTTCTTTACTTTGTGAGGCCTGTGATTCAGTTTTTTTTCTTTTACACATTGCTGTACTTGTGTGTGTGTTTGTAAATGTGCATTTTTACATGCTGCATTTAGAATTTTCTGTTTCCTTTTCTTCAGAAAATTCACCAGGTTTGAAATGAGCACAGTTTTATAAAGTAACACAATGAAATGTTGGTAATTAATGTTTGACAGAAAATTAGATTCATTCAATATTGAAATGTATAACTTCTGTTGCATCATAGAACTATGCTTTGTTTCTGGGGCTTGTCCTATTATTATATTTTGCTCTTACTGCAGATCCCCTATTTTTTAACATTTAAATCCAAATAGGCTCACGTATTAATTCACCAACAGTGAATCAGAGTGTAAATGAGTGAGTGCCATCACGTGGTGTCATAATTTTTCCTGATTTGTTCTTCTTTCAAGATTTTTACTGTGAACAATATTACAGGAAGATGAGTGGATCAGATTATGTTTGGATATATGGAATTCACATCGTATTTCTCTGACTTTTACTTATCAAATAGGAACAAAGAAGACCCTCTTAAATTCTTCTAGTCTTCCACTTTGCTCTTCCCTTGAGAAAGAGCTATAAACAAAGAAGTGTATAATGTTATGATAAAGTTTTACAAAAAGATGACCAAGATACATTACTAAGTAAATAATATATAAGAACAAGTTTTTTAATAGTATGATTCATTATATATGTGTGTGTGTATGTGTATGTATGGGAATGTGTGTGTGTATACATATATATATATGTATGTAGAGAGAGATAGAAAGGAGAATGACTGGCAGACATTGTACACACTGTGATGGATATCCACATGTGCATACATGGAGAAGTAGAAGGAAGGAAGGATACCTAAAGATTGCGAACAGTGTCACACTGGTGAATGAAAATGAGGATGGGGGTACTTTTTACGGTATAGCCTTTGATCCTTTTAGGATTTTTCAGAGTTAACATGTTTTACGTTTGTAATCCATTTGCTGAATATGTACTAAGGTCTTCCCATATTCCAGGGACTATTCCAGGCTCCAGTGATATGACAGTGAAAAAGACAGATTAGGTGGTTCTTGCTAGAGAAAACTTACGTGAAATTGCCAGAAGGACAATTTTGATAAAGGAAAACATATAATTAAAACAACCACCACCCAACCCACATGACAGAGTTTTTCTTTTGGTTAGGATGATGGTGGTAGCTTACGTTTGTGAAGTGGAGTCCTTTATCTTAGCCATTGCTTTAACCCCTATAGCAGAGTAACAAACAAAACGTATTTCTGAGTTAGTGATCAGTGATTGACAGTCAATTTCTGGCCTTAATTATATTTATGTTGCCACTTAGTTTTGTTGTAGATACTCAAACTAAACTTATGCTCAATCAAAAAGACTTAATTAAGAGTGATTTCAAATCCTTGAAAGTTGAGGAATGATTATTTTTCAAAAGCAAATCCATTTTTAACAAGTTCTAAAATTAATACAAGAATGAATGCTTTGTATTGACGTGGTATTGATCTAGATTTAGGTTTTACTTTGAAATACTGAATTACATGGAGACACTTCTCGAATTCTAGGAATATGTAATTTTTTATTAGCTTGATTTACTGCTATAATTTACACACCATTTGCTTTTCCAGGTTTAAAGAAGATATTTTTCCTTAAACATTTTTTCCATTGTGATTTCTAGCAGAAACAATCCTGAAGGGCAGTAAGAGTGAATGAAGAGGTGTGAACTGTGTTTAATTAAACGTTGTTGATGAAAGTGAATGGGACAGTGCTTATCTATAATTCACACCTCTTCAATTGCTGTTATCAAGCAAGTATCTGTTTTCTAGGGAATTGCTGCTGTTGCTGATATACTCAAATAATAATTTATTTTCCTTTACTTCTTAATGCCCACTTTGATGGCAAAATATCAGTTCTTTAACCACCTCCCCCCACCTCCCACAACAACCAAATCAAAAGGATGGGATGGTTATGAGTAAATATGGAATATTGTTTTTCTTCTGCACTTAAAAAATGCAGTGAAATATTGCATGGTACCGTGCATATAAATGCACAATTATGTTTGGCCATCTCCTTGGTTCAAGACTTGCTTTCTAAGCCTGGAGAGAATGATACTGTCTTAAATGTATCTTTATGGATGGAGAGGGATTTCAGTCCCATGCAGTATGTCAGAGATCATGATGTAGTAAATCTATTCAAATGTAAACCTGTTCAATTCGATTACCAGTCCATAATAAAATTTGCTGCTACAACCCCCGTGTTGACCGCAGCAGTCCATACAGGCTGATGGCACAGCAGGTCTGGAAATTGACAGACAAAATCTATTTAAACAAAAAACATTAGTTCTAGAATCTGAAATGGAATCAGATTTCAACAGCTTTGATGGGAACTTTCTCTCCTTTAACAGGTATTTTTATTCAACTAGCCAAATCCATTGTAGGTAAAGTGTGGCCTGAAGGAAATGAGGTTTTCATTAAAAGGGTAGTTTATAGAAAAATGAGAATTATACTGTTTTGAAAATAATAATCCTTAGCTCTACTGACTGGCATTTCTATTAATTATGGCATCTCACTTTGAGAAGATATCTGAGCGTTGGTGGGAGTGTGAAGGAGAAAGTGATGGCTTAGTAGGTAAACAACTCCAGTTTCATCACATTTTACGTAATTAAAATTCTTATAAGATATGCTTTCTTATTAGCAAGCAATGGAATTATACTTGAATACACTACATTTGATTTTAATGTTAGAATTTTTCAAAAAAATTGTACCAGTTGAAAAAAAGGAAAACGTGTTGTCTTAGAGAAAGCAACAAAATTCTGCAATACAACAAAACTTTGAGAAGTACAGTAAAACAAATGATAATTTGTTGAAATCCAAGTGGTGGCACCATTCAGCATCCTGAAAAATCCTCTTTGTCTTTCTCTCCCCTCTAGTTAGCTGGTAAGTGTCACAAATGATGGGCCAGCATTATTTTTTTCTGTCATTATACCACACTGTATGTCAGAGAAAGCCCATCTATTACATGATATCTGGTCTCAACATTCCCTTTTCATTTTTTTCAGGTATTGCTTATTTGAAGGAAAATAGCAAGAACTAATCAAGGTGCACCTATAAATCTGGTCAAGATTTATTTTTATTTTGATCTCTCTCCTTGGTTATTTAAAGGCTATTGCAGGACATACTAGCTCAGTTTGCTTTCTTTCAGTAGCAAACAGAGACATTTTATGAAAGCAATAATCATTTTATTTAGGTATGGAATTCACTGATCAAAGGCTTAAAGGCTGTTTTGATGTTTATTGGCACGATGGCTTTCACCCTGGCAGCTCAAATATTTTTCTTTTACTCTTGCAGGTGAGCAAAAATCTCACATTCACTCACATTATATTCTTTAGCCAGGCCAGCCTGCATGCCAAAGTGTAGATGAAACGAGGCAACTTAGAGGACCAGTTTTGTTATTTCATGCCAGAAAAGTGTGCTTTTTCTTTTGCCTTAAAAAAATATTACTTAACTTTTCTAATCTCCTATTTTGTCATCTGTAAAATGATGGCATCACTAATAGTATTTGCAAACAAAGTGTTGTAAATATCCAATGAGATATTGCAGGTTGAGAGCTTAGCATACCATGTGGCCTAGTGTGAGGATTGGGTCAACATTAGCTACTGTAGCCAGAGAGAGTAGGGGTCAAGATTCAGGGCCAGGTGGCTCGTAGATTCAAGTCCTGGTTCTACCACCTCTGAGACTTGGAGCAAGTTAAGGAACTTCTCTAAGACTCACTCACTTTAGCCTATTTATTTATAACTATGAGACTGAAGGTGGAACTTACTTTGTGAGGTTTTTGTGAAGACCAAGAGATTTAATGTAGATACAGGGTCTAGTACATGCTTAGCAGGTGACGCTATGAGCCTGACTTGCTAGACCAACCCAAGGTCATGTAATTTGTTATCCGTTGGCAATGTCAATGGCCTTAGGGGTGCTTTCCAAACTTTTTATAGAAGCACATCAATAAATGAAAATTTGCTCAGAAATTTCATGAGGAAATTTAGTCTTTAATATCTGACCTTAGGTCAAATGAAGAGAGGCAACAGTGTAAAAAGGAAAAAAAGGGGCTTTAACCCAAGCAGAGGTTTTCACTAACAACGTTCGAGGTGAAGAAGGCTTTAAAATTACTGGTTTAGCTTCAGAAAGGAGAACTTACTCCTTTGTCTTGAAAGGAAAAAGAAGAGGAGGAAGAAGAGAAAGCAGAGGAGGAGGAGAAAGCTAATGTTTCCACCAAAGAAAATGGACAAGTGGCACACATTTTAAAATGAACAAGGAGAATTGTAAGAATCCTGTTAACTTCATAAGTAAATTTTTGTGGGCATTTTTTTTTTTTTTTGAGAAGGGGTCTGGCTCTGTCCCCTAGGCTGGAGTGCAGTGGCATGATCTTGGCTCACTGTAGCCTTGACCTCCTGGACTCAAGTGATCCTCTTGTCTCAGCTTCCTGAGTAGCTGGGACTACAGGCACATGCCACCACCGTGCTACTTTTATTTTAATTTTTTCTGTAGAAATGGCATCTCACTAGGTTGCTCAGGCTGTTCTCAAACACCTGGCCTCAAGTGATCCTCCAGTTTTGGCCTCCCAAAGGACTAGGATTACAGGCACAAGCCACTGTGCCTGGGCCTATGCTTTAGCTTTTAATTCTGATTTCTCAACTACCTAATACTGTGATGTAATTTGGAGCAAGTCCATTCATTTCTAAGAGTCTCCATTCCTGTATCTTCAGGGGAGCAGTTAGACTATATTCTTTCTTACCCTTTCTAATCTGAAATTATATATATAGTATTAAAAATGATATAATGCCTATAAAAACATTATTCCAATATATGACACCAAGAGACTTATAATTACAATGATGATGATGATGATGACTATATCCATGAAGTTGGAACTACCATGGGAGCTCTGGTTTGATAGATATGGATTAATGAGTTGTGCTATTTGTGAATTTTGTCTGAACTGAAAATTCTTCTGATGCTTTTCATCTTCCTAGAGGAGCAAGAAATATGTTATTTTTTTCAAAGTTAACAGACATGAGAGTTGAAGGCACAGTAGAGCAATTAGTAGGTATTTAAATAAGTAGGAACTGAAGTACTGATAGTGTATTTTTGCCTGTGTTTGAAAAACTTTCGCTCTTTATTTCCTCACATTTCCTCCCAGCTCTTGTCAATATATTGAAGTGCAGTCAGTATGGTTTTATTTCTGTGGGCATCTGAAATCTCAACACAGATTGCTGTGATTGCTACCAGTCAGATTTTATTTGAAGTTTTATTGTTACTTTTTAAATAAAAATATTGACGGCAGTAGGAAAGGAGAAGAGCAGGCTTATATAATTATAAATGGCTTCTAAATATTTCTCGTGGAGGAAATGATAAGTTATTAAAACAAGCAAAACAAATCGGATAGTTATGTGTTTTATTGATACCCATTTTTGATTTTCATACTTGATTTGATCTCTTTAAAGTATCTTTCAGCCAGGCACAGTGGCTTATGCCAGTAATCCCAGCACTTTGGGAGGCTGAGGTGGGACAGTTACCTGAGCACAGGAGTTTGAGACCAGCCTGGGCCACGTGATGAAACCCTTGTTTCTACAAAAAATAAAAATAAAAATAAAATAAAAAGCAGAAAGTTAGCAAGGTGTGGTGGCGCACACCTGTAGTCTCAGCTCCTCCAGAGGCTGAGGTGGGAGGTTGGCTTGAGCCTGGGAAGAGGAAGTTGCAGTGAGTGAAGATCGTGCCACTGCACTCCAGCCTGGGGGAAAGAGTGAGATTCTGTCTCAAAAAAAAAAGAAAAAGAAAGAAAGAAAGACAAAAACATAAAGTATCTTTTAATTACAGAGGTACTCAGTGTTATGTATGCATATTTTCCCCGCTTTGTGAAAGTCTAGAAAATACACACAGTATGAAGATTCCAGATAGGCAGTGTAAACAATATAGTAGAGTTGTGAGTGCCAATGTTTCAGATGAAGTAAAAGCAGAGGTTGAGAAATGGTATTTGGAATAAGTCATCATTTGTGGTGAGACAATACATGGTATTAAGATTTAATTATCATGTTATGACCCTACCCAGTATAGGAAAGTGGGACCCTGGGTGTCAGATTCTCATTAGTCAGATAAGGAACCTAAGGTCAAAGAGTTTTAGTGACTTGCCCACAGTCCCACTGCAGATAAAGTGGGAATGGGATTAAAAGCCATGTGTGTCATATGCCTAGGACCATCCTGTATCTATGCCAAGCTGTGTTGCAGCCTTGGCCCAGTAAGGGGTCTTTCCTGCTCCTTAAGTGAGTTGATTGCCTGCATCTGTTGTTAGACCAAGAGTGACCTGAATACTTATTTGGCAGTTGGAGGAAATGGGAAAACGTCCTGGAGATCCCAATAAGCAACAGAGTTTATTAGTCTAATGAGGGGTTTTGAGCTTAAGGTATATAAATAAGTGACATTCTTTAGGAGGTGACTTTTCCTTAGGATTCTGTTCTGAGGAAACCAGGCTTCTCACCTAAAGTTTGATGGGACCACTGAAGTCAGAGATAATGATGGGGATTGGTCTGAGAAAATGTCTTTCTGAGATAACTGAGCAGGCTAGAGTATTGGAGTGATCGTGAGTTAGAGAAGGCAATGTACATCAGGAGTGGTGAAGATCAAATAGTAAGGTTGAGGACACTGTATGTCAAAAGGGTCATGTCATTTTTGCCCAGCTTCTTGACGAATTATTTTAAATCCATCAAGATTTGCCAGTCTCTATGAAATAAACGATCTTCATCTTTTGCTCTGACTCATGGATTAATAGCGCTAACCTAATGTTTAGGAAATCCTTGGGTGGGAGAAATGGTAGAAATATGGAGATCTTCTTTTACATTAGAGAATTAGTTGTCCAGATGCTCTATTTATTCTGAGTGATCCCAACACAGTCCATGTGATATATTTTCTGTTTCCACCTTTTTAGAGAAGTCAATTTGTGCATGTCCACACATACACACATATACGAGAGAGCACAAATTATACATTTATTCATTTAACTGCCATTACATCTCTCTAATCAGTTGGCCTGAGCCCCCAGGATATAAAGAAAAATTATCCCAGAGCTGTTTTGTTGCAACCATAGCTTGAGCCTTGATTTATATATGGCGGTAGGAACTCTGAGAGTCTTCTGAGTTTACCCTATCAGCAGGAGTAGCAAAGAGCAACTTACTTGTCTAATTACCCTTCTGTTTCATATTTTCCATTTTAATAAAATGTTCATTTAAAGAGCGTAGTGTTTTCCAGGTAGGTTCTCTTTAAAAAACATAAAGCTACTCAGGTCATTTAGTTACAAGTGGATTTGTTTTTGCTTAGTTAAAGAGCCTACTTAGTATAATTTATCCTAACAAAACATCTTTTGTAAAAACCTCTGAAGAAGACATTGCCAAGGTGATTTTTTTTTTCCCTCAAGTCTAGTATCATTATACTGCCAAATCGAAAACAGAAATTATTGGTAGGGAAATTTGGGCTCCTACTGCCTTCAAAAAGCAGAACAAAGAAAAGGAGAAAGCTTTAATGGTATTCAAGGAAAATATTTCTGTGTTAGATGACAGTTAATAGAACTGCATTGACCTCACAGGTATTTCTTGCACTCTCTATTGTAATATTATCCTAAGAAGCTCCCTCATTAATGCAGAGTATTAAACAAAACTCCCAAGTTGTAATATAAGCAATAGCAAAGAGCACCTTCTTTGTGAGTTTCGTCTTGACATTAAGCCATTTGGGAATGTACTTAAGGTACCACAACAAGTTATTTTATGTACGGATACTGTATTACTAGATGGTGATTTTTTTCATGTTTTGTTGGTATGAAACTTGAATAGTCAGTCTCAAAATGAATACTAAAGATTTTGAAGGTAAGACTACTAGCACAGATTTTTGAGAGCTCAATTTACCTTAGGCTGTGTGCTATGTGCTTTTGTTGGGGTTTGTTAATCTTTACAATGACCTCAGTGGTAGCTATTTCCCCATTTCACAGAGGAAAGGGAAGCTTTGAGAGATTGTGTTACCTTCCAATGTTCTCATAGGGTATGAAGGAGTCTAGGTTCTGTAGCAGGTATTTTGATTCTACTGCCTCTGCTGTACATTTATTTCATGTAGTTATTCTTTTGGAACTTCAGGAATACTCATGTATGTATTTGGCTTGGGATTCTTCAGAGGCTATGGGTATTATGAGGTACTGAACTCTTAAAAGATGACTTAAGTAACCCATCCCTCATTTTTGGAGCTAGGGCTCACTTCAGTGCTTTGAGTTCTTCACCTGATGTCCAGAAATAGAATGAACTGTGTTGGAGGGCAGTAAGTTTCCCAGCACTGTGAGAGATGTTGTTAGGGAACAAGTTCAAGTATCATGTGAGGATTAGACCAGACTATCTTTTACAGTGATTTCCCACTCTGAGAGTCCTGACATCCCAACATAAACTTTGGAATAACTTAACAGTTACAAACTACATAAATAAACATCAGTAATACTGAAGCTGTTCATTTCCTGGGAACTCTATTTACTGCTCTGTGTTTTTGTCAGTGCATGACATCTTATTTAAATCCAAATTGGAACATAGAGAAAAATTTTGCCTTGTGGCACAGCTTTAATCTCTGGCTGAGCTTTTAGAAAATGAACTCCAGAACCACATTTCTTATAAGTCATGCTTTTGTAGAGAGGAATGAATCTGATCCACTGACTTTGTGCACCATCTGCCTCAGTTGTTTTGAGGATAAGGCCATAGTGTACTACTGGAGTATTATCATCTTATCTATTATATAAAAGGGGAAAATTGAAGTTCTAATGTTTTCACGATTTGTCCATGATTCTGCATGTAATCCGTGTGGCTCTTAGAAGACTATCACATACTCCCTGCATACCTGCTTCTCCAAAACTTTTATATTTATGTATATATTTTAAAATCACAATTACATTAGAAGTGAAGTAGATAGAATCTTTGATGTGAACTAACCAGTTGCAGCACTACAAATTATTTCAGCTGAATAAATCTGTTCTCCCTGCATTTGTTTTAGAGAGGGCAGAGAGAAAGACTGAAATCCTAAGAAACAGTTCCTTTAGCTTTCTTCGATACTATTAAAAGTTAATCATTTATTTGATTGTCCCCGTTTGTCATTTCCATTTGTGAACTTGAAATAGGAAGCCAGCATTTATCTAATATGTTACATATTTTTATTCTTTTTGGATTATAAAAAAAATCCCCAATGGATTTAGCCCCAAGCGGGGGAAACCTGCTTGAACATTTGCTGAGGCACTGGAAGGCCAGCCTGGTAAGTGGTGAGGGGTGGCCAGAACCACATAGGACTCTGTTTAATGTGGACTTTTTTTCCCACCAGCCTCCAAACAACAGATTTTTGATCCTTGTTACCAATGCATACGTATATCAACGTGACATCGATGATGATGACATTGTGGTTGAATGTAACTAAAGGAATTCAGGTATACATTTGAATAAGACTCATTTAATGAAGTATTTCATGGTTTTATTTCATTTGGGCCCCATTCCTAAATTCTTAGTGACCTTTCTGGTGAAGGCTATGCAGAGTTCTACTCCACCTATTAACATATCAATTATTAGGCATGATTTTGTTCATCTCTAAGTCCCCCTCATCTGACACTGAGCGCTGGTCATTTTTTGAGAGATTGTTCTGTAGTTCATCCTTTCTCGCCTCCTCTCTCTCTCTCTCTCTCTCTCTCTCTCACTTAGTAGGTTGAGGAGCCACCAACCAGCTTCCCTAAGGCAAGCTGTCTGCAAAGGAACAAGCCAGCTGGCTTGGCCAAGGTTGATCAATGATGGGAAGCAGGCTAGGTTCCAGGTTCACAAAAGCCACTCAGTGGAGAGTAGGTCAGCGGCTTCCCCAAAGCCAATTAGCTGGCAGAAGTCTGAGGTGCCTAGTGCTAGCCAAATTCCCTGAGCCTGATGGTACTAGTGGGGAGTCCATCCTTGGGCTTGCTGGCAAACCAGACTTAAGTGAATGGCAGATTGTGTTTTTGAGAGCCAGTGTGGCTTTGTGGCTACCAGAACAAATATCAGGACCTGCCACTCCACTCAGTCTTACCCAAGTAGATTGCACAGCCCAAGCACAATAGTAACTGACCCTCAGATGTGATGGATTTCAGCTGATTATCCACAACATAAATTTGTTTTTACCTTACTTTGCCTTCAATGCTTTTTCACGTTGACATCAATATGAATCATGCCATTAGAAGAGAGTGATATGGAAATGGTTGTGGAAGCAGGAAGCATTACAGAGCCCTTTGACAGGAATGTCAGGATTTCTACTATTTTAAAAGCCCCAATTGTAAGATACTTTTTTATAGATGGCTGTCTGAGATGAAATGGGACCTATGGCAAAACCCAAAGGGAGGGTATCTGAGCAATTGCCCTTTGGTTAACCTATTTCTCTAAAGATTGTGTGTATATAGGATCAAAATTCCTTTCCTATTTTTCTCAAGAATTACATTTTCATCTATTAAATCTTTTCTACATAGGCTGTATAATCATAATTTTATTATGTCTGTACCATTTTACTAGCATTTGTACGTATCTTGGGGATGTGGGAAATTTAAGGAATAGAGTGTGTAAAAATGAGGTAATTTACATTACTTGGTTTAACTTAATATGTATTTCTACTTAGATCTTGTTTCTGTGCCAATTTCCGGTTTTGTGTCTCAGTTCAAGCCAGCATGTTGCCCCCATAGGAGGTCAAGTCCATTTTGCCTGGCCTCCCTCTCAGTTCTCAACTATAATAAGTGTTTTCCTTGGGGCCACCTGAGCCCTTATTCAGTGGCTTCTCCCTGGATTGTCCAATTAATATCCCCCAACCACGCTTCTTCACACTGAAGTTTTGGAGCAAATGCAACTTTCTCTCCCTTCACCCTCTCCACCCCATTAAGTTTGTTCTTTTTGTGGGGGTGGGAGGGTTGTTGTTGTTGTTCTAATAGTTTCCTCTAAAAGCCAAATTTCTTCACAACTCTACTGAATTACCATTTGGTGATTTCCAAACTTGTGACTTCTATAATGGTCCCCTCCCTACTCCTGCCTCCCATTAATTCACCTCTCTGCTCTCTTAGACATTTGTCTCCCAGCCTATTTGGTTCTTCAGTATCAACATTATCATGATCATTAGTATATTTGAAGCCAATTGAATGGCAATTACTCTGAACTTAGCCAGTCTTAAGTTATCATCAATTCATACATAATTTGGAGTATTTGGAAGGAATGTGGATTCATGCCTTGTGGTTTGAACTGTGTAAATATTTCTATCTGCTATGGCAGAAGTACATCCTGTTCTTTACAACATCTAGAGTTAGGGTGAGGTTATTTTGCCCAGGAGTTGTTTTCTATCTATCAGTCCAAATAATACGCATTGTAAGTCTATCTCCAAACTTTTATTCATCCATCCTTGACTCATCCATTCAACAAGTGTATTTTGAGAGCTGGCTGCATACCATTCACTGTGTGAACATGGACAAAAAGAGTTTCTATCCTTATGGAGTTTATGATCCTTCATAAGCCTAAAGACTTAATATAACAGAGATATTACCCTTTTCAGAATTTCACCAGCATTTATATTCAGTTTCATACTGTTTAGCATTTAATTTCATGTTTTCCACAGAGGGAAATAGAACATAAAGATAAAGAGCATGGACTCTGGGTCAAATGAAGTCTGTGACTATTGATTGAGCCCTTGAAATGTGTCTAATGCAACTGAAGAAGTCAGGCTTTAATTTTACTTAATTTATATTAAATTAAATTAAATAGCCCCCACATGACTGATGGCTACCGTATTGGATAGCACAGAGATAGATTCAGGGTTCACTGTAAAATTTACTACTTACTAGCTGTGCCATCTCAGACAAGTTACTTTACCTTTTTAAGCCTTCCCTATGTAATGGAGAATGTAATTATACAAACATCAGAGGACAGCTTTCAGGGTTAAATGAGATAATATATGTAATATTCTTGGTACAGCATCTGGTAAACAACAGCATTAGGAAAATAATAGGCATTATTAATTTTTAGTATTCCATTCTTCACTTTGGATGTCTCATGGAGCAAAGCATAAACAACTTGAAAACAGGAACTGTTTGTATTTTAGTCCTTCATGGCACCTAGTACAATAATGATCACATAGTAGGTGCTCAATAAAATGTGACTTTTTTTTTCTTTTTGAAGCATACTTCAGCACACTTTTCAATTGCATTTTTACAATTTGGGTGCAGGAATAATTTTTCATAAATAATGATTTTTAGAAATTTTTCATACATGCATTATGAATAAATTTTCTTTTATATTCATATGACCATGACAGAATTATATTTTAGAAGTCCTCTTTTATCAAAAGTATATTGACTACACTGATAATATAGCAATTGGTATCCAAAAAAAGGAGAAAGAAAAAAAAACATGAGGAATAATGTTGGTTTTCATCTGTCTTCTCCATAGATATGTGATAAGTTAGTGAATATAAATGAGATAACAACTAAGACTTATTCTAAATAACTGGTATAAATAACTTGCCCAAGATCAGACATCTATTAAATGGTAAAGCCAGGATTCAATCTGAAATTCTCTGACTCTGAAGCTCATATGCTGTACTGATATTTATAATGAAGTCTTTTGGTTCTTCTCTTAATTAATCTTACCAGAGTGTCAAAAGGTGAAATATCCTTTAAGTCACGTGGAAGCTGCTATTACTTCCTTTTGTGAGCAAGGAGACCTTTATTTTAGGGAATAGTCTTGGTTCCGGAGCTGTTACAAATTCCAGAACCATTTAGAATGTAGGCATTCTAAAACAGGAGGGCTGTGCAATAACAAGAACATCTGATTTCTGTAAATATTGCTCTTTGCAGGACCAGAATGTGATTGCTGAATTGTCTGTATAGAGTATTTCTGCTTTATCATGGAGGTGGTTTGAATAATATTTGAGCTATATATATTTCTGAATGGCACCCCTTCCGTGTAGACTATCATAGCCTATTGTTTAGCGGAAGAGGTTTTGCCATTGCCCAGCGTCTGTCCCCAAGAGGCTGTCCAGGTTGTTGTCTGATTATTTCATTTTCCATTTGTAGCATCACTTTCATGCTCTGTAGACAACTGGCCCAAATTTGTGGTCCGTGAACAAATGTACTTCTCAATGATTCTGTATATATCTGCAGGTCTCCCCAGTAGTCATTAATTAGGATCTTGAGGGGATAGTGTAGAAAAATAAAGCTTCACTAATGGTGACAAAGTAAAAGGAACAGAAATTCAATTCAAACCGTGGGTGCCTAAGAAATGTTAGAGAATCTCCCGGTTATCTCACAAATCTTTAACTATTTGGTTATGTGCTCCAGCAGAGAAAATCTATCAAAAGTTTTGTTAAGATACGAAAGAACAAAATCCCCCAGCTTTTACAAGTAATGCTATTTCTATTTTAATGCCACTCAGGAACTGGCCTCTTTGAAAGTTCCCAAGCTTGTAAAGCTAGGAATTCTTCCCTTCCTCACCTGTCTTACTTAACTTGCAGTTCCAGAATCCAACTTGCAGCCTCAGTTAAGGCATTGATTTTAACTGGAAACCCACAAGGAGACAGTGCTGTAGTCAGCTGAACTCTTAAACAGTCCTGGGAGACCGGAGTGCGCGTCGGAAAATAGCTAATGGGCCGGAGAAGCAGAGGTTAGTTTCAGGGCCTTTGCTACTGTCTCTTTTCGATCACAATGGGAGAGATCACTGATGAAAAGTCCCTAACATGAAGTGCTAAGGCATACATTATTCTTGTTCTTTGTTTTGGCTTTTATATTTTTCTTCAGGGCTGTGTATTTTAAAGAAACTCAAGGCTGAAAAAAATGGAGGAAAAATGGTCATTGATTTCTTCTCCCATTGCAAAATTTCAGTAAGTAGTATAATATCTTACAAAGTTACAGGTTAAACATAGTTGAAAAATGAAGAGAATACATTTGGAATTGTATTGTAAACACATTATTCCACATAGCATACTAATAACATCATAGAATTTGCTAATAGACAGCCCGGGGTTGCTATGAAGTCACCAATTCCTGGCAAGATTCTTAATGTCTCTAGCCTCAGTTTCTTCGTCTGTAAAATAGTGATGATAATAATGGCCTATCCTACAGAGTTTGCTCTGAGGATTAAATAAGATAATGTATCCAAAATACTTAGCACAGTGCCTGACAAATATTAAGTCCTCTGTAAATATTCATTGTTATTAACATTACTATTATTTTGTTGCTCAAATGTTTAGGACCTTGCATAACTACACCAAAGATGAATTGGTTCTGCTTGGTCTCAAATGTCATCTTGCTGGAATTTTTTTCCCTCCAAAATGACCAAGTGCTACGTTCACAGCAGGCTTAGGTTGTCTTCACATTGCTCGCTGTCCGTGACTTGCTGGGATCAGAGGTCCCCGATAATGCTCTGTGTGACTCTGGCCCAAGACCCTTTCCTGTGTGCAGGAGAGCTGAAGGTGACAGGCAGGGTCAGCAAAACCTGCCAGAATTACAGAGACCCCTCAGTGGATTGTGGGGAGACAGCAAGAAAGTCTGTCATGGACTAGAAACAAATGACCTTGAATCCATGGAATCACTTCTCATCTGGACATTGCTAACTTTTTCTCAGGTGTAATTTATGAAGGCATCTACAGTTACTTTTGCACATGCTAATCTGTTCATTCAGTTCTAGCATTTCAGGATAAAAAAGACATATTATAGGTGAAGAAAGTTCTTCTACCACCACCTAGAATATTTAACAACCATATTGTCCCTTGAAAACCATTTGCTATTGTTGTTGTTTTTAAGTCTCTAAACAACTTGGGTTCAAAGCTGCAGGTAGCTTAGAACCTGTGAGCTCTTTACTTGCCTGCTCAAGTTCTGCCTGAAAGACATTATTCTAGCCAGAGAAGCAGCAAGTACAAATTGTTCATGCATAGCGATTGTTTCCCTCTCTTCTCTTCTCTGCTCTTTCTCCTTCCCCTGCTACCTTTCCACCCTTGTATTGACCCTTGAATATCAAATTAATGGCAGCATATCAGGATTCTGTGTGGCACTTACATCCTTTGATGCTGGTTTTATGCCTGCACTACAGTTCTCATGGCAATGGTTTCATGGTTTCAGTCTCAAAGTATGGGGTTTGGAAGGAGGATTGGTGGAGAGAGAGAGCAGAGAGAGAGCAAAGAAAAAAGGAGGGAGGAGAGAGAAAAAGGAGGGGAAACAAAGAAAGAAAAAAATAGGCTTCCATAGTGCAGATGACTTTGTTCTCTGTTCCCCTTAAAACTTGCATTTTTTAACACACTTTCTGTTCTTTTTCTGTATATATAATGTTAAACTGCCAGAATACTGATGAGGCCAGAATGATGTTTGAATCTTTCTCTGTAACCCACCAACCCACACGCATCCTCCTGTTTTCTTTTGGGGAAGGAAGAAATGTATCTGCACTCCAGTCTGTCCCTTCACCAGTTGCATCAGTGAGGTGGAGACTGTCCCCCCTGGGCAGTCTGCTCACTGGGTGGACGCACTGCCTGTCCAGCTATTCTGCACTGGCTCGTCTCTAATTAAAGTACTTGCTATGAACGATTTTTAAGTACTGGAGCTTAATGAAGTTAGAAAAAAAGGATTTGGATGCAGTTTGTGAAGACTTCAAATTGTTTGAGTTTTTTCTCTAGGGAGAATTGTAAAGTCTGGAGGCATTCTGAATTACTTACAATGTATTCCATTTTGTTCTTTTCAAAAATTCTCTCATAGTGGTGAATAGCTGAGAAAAAAAAAAGCCCACTGCCCATCTTTTCCCCCAGGAGAACACTGTAACTCTTGCTTTGCAAAGTGGCTTCTTGGGAATTTACAAGTCTTTGAATACTGTTATCTAATTAAAGGGATCTTTAATTCTCATTGGCAATTCTACCTTTGACCCTACAATATCTAGGAGTTGAAAGTAAAATCACATTCATCCAAGATAACCCAAAGCTTGTACATTTGGAAGCTTATCCCTTTCACTAATGCCTGGAGCTTTATGCTTCAGAGATACTGGGCTGAGCGTGGAAAAGGAATGATCTGTATAGTTCTATGTAGATCTATGAGGTGAATTTCTTTGTCCATTGGTGGTTTACTGCTGACCAGTAAAATGCTGGCTAATACCTTCTGTTAGAGATTGGAGTCGCAGTAATTTGTCATCAATAACTGTAATTAGGTTTATCTACCCTTTTAACCAATACCATAATCTTTACCAAATTGTTATTGTTTGGAGCTATTGAGAGAAATTCTGGAAAACTGTTTTAAAGATTGATCTCAAAGCAGTTCAACTCTATAGGGATTCTTCCTTTTATCCATCTCTTACTAAATTTCTTCTGAAATATTCAAATGCTTTCTCAGAATAAAATGTCATGAAAGCATGTCATGTATCTGAAAAATAATTAATATAATTGACAGGAATGTCGGTTTTCTGCTGAGGTGTGTTTCTCCTAATCCCACTGTGCAATCTCTAATATTGATCCAATTGTTAGGAAATCTTGTCACTCTCCACTCACCATACCTGGGCTAAATATTTTTCAGAACTGAGGATCCTGAAGGTATAGAATATTTACATCTGTATCATAATCATCATTTGACAAAAAGAGGTTTCCTTTCACTTATGTGCTGGGGCATCGTGTACATAACATCTATGTATGTAAGAGGTATATGCAGCATGTGTACAATGCTTGCTTGGATTTGACAGTTTATTCATTATGTACATTGCGTATAATATTGCAAATGACACATCAGAGTATTGGAATCTAGGCAATAGGAGTTCAGCACTTAAAGTGTCCAGGTTGCACCTGAACTAGTTGGAGCCTGCCAGCCCCTGCAAGCCCACTGAGAGCATCTGTCTCGCCACCACCTTGCTCATGCTGTCTCCTCCGCAGGCCCTCCGATTCTTCTGACTATGAGCATAAATCATCCACCTGTCAGGAGCTCTTGCTGCCTGGATTATGCAATGTGCCTGCCTTCATTTGGAGGTGGTGTGAGCAGGAGATTGCTGCAAATGGTTTGCATTCATTTTAATGCCATCCCAGCATTTCTTTAGCTTTAATGAGGGGATTAGGGTGGTGACAATGACTTTCAGAGACAATGAAAGTCTTCAAGGTTCTGAAATTTGCTTTGTATGTTGAGGATAGCTCAATTTGAGATCTCTCTCCCTCTCTCTCTCTTCCTCTTAAAAAAAAAAAAAAAAAAAAATCCCAAATGAACCAGTAGTTTAAACATTTAGGCAAAGGAAAAGGATATTATACAAAGCCGGCTGTCTATAGCTCTATTTATTGGCTTTATAACAGTTCCCTCCAGCTGACAAACTGAAAATCAGTCAAATTTATTGCTGATTCTCAATGAGTTACTTTCTTTCGGGCATTGACTTTACACATATTGGGGAACCACCCCCCTTTTTTTTCTTTGCTGCCTTTTCTTACTCTAGAATTAAAAAAAAATAAAAAACCTAAAATGTCTTCAATAATTTTAGCTTCACTAACTGTTGACTGGTACAGGTAAATCATACCTTTACAAAAATCTCTATTTTGTGTTTTAAATTTTAATCCTTCCTGGTATACCCAGGATAACCTCTATTGCAAAAATTGAGATCCCCCTCCTCAACCACCAAAATATATTAATTTTTCGTTAAGAAAACATTCTAGTCATGTCAGCTTTATATCTATGATACATACAAAAACATGAGATTTTCATTTTCTTTAATTAATAGGTCCTTTTGGCATCGTCAGACTTCAACTCAAAGGAGATATAACTAGGACTGTGTTTATTTTATTTGAAATCGGAAGAATGAAAATTCCAATTTTCTTGCTTATGAATAGCAAAAATGCTATCATTGTTTCACAAATACTATCATCACCTATAGATACATAAGTTGCATAGAACAGATGAGTGAAAGAAAATATTACTTTGAAAATGAGACTTAAGTCAGTGAGCCATTAGCTAAAGTCAGGGTAGGGAGACACAAGGTTATGTATATTTGGTAATATTTTTTTAAAAAGTGTTTTGATATAGTTTAATATAGGCATATTAGTGAATTAAATGACATAGTACTACACTGGGCAGATATGTGTTTTCTAAAATATAAGATTCTTTTATTGTCACAGAGTTTTAAATAAAGTAGGCATTAGATTTACATTCCTACCTATGTTTTCTTTCTTAGAAGCCTTTGGGACCTCCTGCATGTGTTTATTTGCTTAAGGGGATACGGAGGGCACCTCAGGTGGGAGAGAGTGACAGTTCTTGCTGGCTTCCTGTCCCCCCTGCTTCCTCATCCCAATCCTTGTCCCACTTCTTCCACTGTCAAAGCCAGAGAGCTTCTCAGTTTTCCTTGGGCACATGTGTGTGAATTTTATTAAATTCTGAGACACTAATATTCACAAAGAATAAACACTTCCATATTCTTTCTACTATGTGTGTGTACATGTATGTGTAGCTATGTATGAATGTATATTTTATATATATATATAAAAAACAAACATGTGTGGTATGTATTTTATATATAGTGTATATACTTATACAAGTACATATATCCTTTTTGAGGAAACATCTAAATTAGATTTTTGCGTTAATACTGAACACTCAGTGTGGATTTGGTCTACATTGGAGAGGGAACAAAGGAAGAAAATTAAATGATGTTCTAGAGAACCCGGGCTATTTATAAATCCTCATAACACAAGAATAATTATTTTTCCCTCGACAATAGTACTTCTAAACATCTTAGTCACACACAGAAATCTGTAATGCGTTGAAATATGATGTAAATGCATTTTCCAAGTATTCATAAAACAAATACTATTTACCAAGATAATAAGTAGCCCACGAATCTTGAAGTAAGAGCTTTCTCCTTGCTACTAACATGGTTACAGATTTTCATCTGCACTGACAAAAGTGACTGTATAGATACACAGTTTGAACATAGCAACTTCCTGTGAGTATTTTTGGGGACTCAATTGGCCTTATGAGTGACGCATACAGAATCCCAGTTCCATGCTTGGAAGTTTATTAGGTGAGAAGTTAACAAGTTAGCCTCCTACTTTTCTACCTGTTTTTAATGTGATAGAAAAGTATCAGGATTTTTTTTTTCTTTTCCCTCTGTTGTAACCTGGTGGACTCAGCTTCCTAGAACAGAAAATGTGTTTCATCATCATTTTTCCCCGTCACTGACAAATCTAAATTTATGTATATTTAAAAAAAGAAAACAGGAACATTTGAAGAGATAAATGCAACACAACACTGACAAAATCTGATGAAAAATCTCACTCTTTTATCTATGGAGAAATTAGGTTTATCATCAGGACAGCATTCTCTTTTCATTTTCTGAAAGGTGCTTTTTGACAGACCCTTTGCAGTGGACGTCACACTCACAAAACATGCTGTCACAGGGCTATTTGAATATGGTGACAGGCTCATTATCATGTTGAAGACTCCTGACAACACTGCAGAGGGGAAATGGACAGGGCTGCCAATCAGCTGTTGAAAAGACTGTGGTTGAAATAGGGTTTTTTGTTCCAAGAACAGTAGTACAAATTGACTGCATTAATTCTTTTTATTATAGCCGTGCACACTGTAGTTAAGGGCTCGGGAGGGTTTCCATTATCAACCCCTGTTTTCAGCAGGTTTATTAGCTAACCATAAAAATTTGTTCCCAGCTGAAATTTGGCAGAGGTAGACGCCTTTTCCTATAAGATTTAATTGTGTGTGTACGTGTGTATGTGTGTGTGTGTTCGCACACACATGTGCATGCACATGTGTTAGTCTTACTAACAATTTTAAAAATTGTCAAAATGGAGTTTGATGAGCAGGTAGACACGACTTCCAAAGTATAACTGTAATTCAGTGATCATTCTATGTTGAAGGGAAAAATAATTCAGGCCGATAGTCTATGATTGTGATTTAGAGCACTGAAGTCTCTCTGATCACAGAGAATGAAAGTTACAAACGAAAATTCATAAATGTTGCTGTCATGAAGCAAATAGTTTTTCACAGCACTTCTCCTAGTATTTGTTTGTCATCTAATCCTGACTTCGTGATAAGGAAAGCAATTGTGTGCCTAAAAGTCAAGTTATTTTCCCAGTGTTTTCAGTGACTTCACCAGGGTTCTACTTAAAATGGTGGTGACAAAAGTTTTCACTTTTGTGGGTAATTTGTGGGGAGGCAGTTGGCCTCAAAAATTACCGAGTATGTGTGGTCCTTTTTCTTTTAAAATTTTTACAAGTGAAGAATTAACTTGGGGATATTATTCAAACAGTGTTTGAAGCCAACAATAGACAACCAGAGGAACTGTAAACTGGCTTTTTCCCCGCTTCCTTTGAGCTCTGTGACTGTGGGCATGACTTGGTATTTTGCCTAAGTCTCCATGCCAAGGGCACCAAAAGAAGATCATCAAATTCTAACCTTCACATAAAGCAAGGGTATTTCTGTTCATAAGTTTTGCATAACTGTTTCTAATGATCCCTGTTATGTTCAGTGTGCAAGTTATTTCCCGGTGGTAAGACACTACAGGAACCCACAAGAGAAACATTAATTCTCCTCTGCCATTTGGTGTATTGCAGCATTTACACACTTGATTAGAGTCTGCTCTGGTGAAAAAAAGTTAGCAATCCTATATAAGAGCCAAGTTCTCCCCAGAGAGTGACTTAGACATTGGAGATAATAAGTCCAGTAGGGAAATTTTACTTATTTTTCGTAGTTATTCCATTCTGACTTGACTTGCTAACTATGTCTTAAATTTGCTTCTCACAGTGGTGTCTTATATCTATATACACCCAATGGGCAAAATTATGTGGCTTTTATACTTTATGTTTCAGAAAAAAAAATGTTTTCTTCCCACTTTTGTGTTTAATAAAACAACCCTGAAGTTGTCCACTGTCAGCTCATTGGTTTGTGTGCTGATGTTTCTCTGATGTCTTGGTTTCATTCATTCCTTTATACATGGACTTATTCAGCAAAGGTATATTGACCATCTCTTTTTCCAAGTGGTAATTTCGGTGGTAGAGAGTTCTAGGTGAACAGGAGTTTGAAGAGTTTGCCATATAACTGGCTGTGGGGAACAGGACAAGGTGGCATGGGAGCACAAAGGAAGGGCATCTGTCCTAGTCTCGTGATGTGCAAAGTGAGACCTGAAGAGTGAGCAGACATGAACTCATGAAGGGTGTAGGGAAAGAGAGCAGGTACTCCAAGTGGAGAGGTCAGTCACTGCACAAGTTCAGAGGCTGAGAGAGAGTTTTGCTCTTTTGAGGAAATGAGAGTTGTTACAAATGGCCGAAGGGTCATGGATGATGTGAAGAGGCAGGTTACTAGCGATGAAGATGGAGTCAGGGACTTGATAATGAAGGATCTTGAAATCCATTTAAGGGTTTTGGACTTTGCCTGAGGTTAACGAGAAGTTTGAAGGTTTTGCTTTTTTCTATTTGGGATCAGATTAGATTTATGTTTTAGGAGGAATACTATGGCTACAACTTGGGGGAATGAATGACTGAACCAATGAGGGTAGGGTATGCCTAGGCCTGCTATCATTTTCAGAATGAATTTTATTTCTTTTCTTCCTCGTTGATTTCTATGATCTTTCTGTCCCCAATCGAATTTAAAAATAAGACTTTTGGCCGGGCGCGGTGGCTCAAGCCTGTAATCCCAGCACTTTGGGAGGCCGAGACGGGTGGATCACGAGGTCAGGAGATCGAGACCATCCTGAGCTACATGGTGAAACCCCGTCTCTACTAAAAAAATACAAAAATCTAGCCGGGCGAGATGGCGGGCGCCTGTAGTCCCAGCTACTCGGGAGGCTGAGGCAGGAGAATGGCGTGAACCTGGGAGGCGGAGGTTGCAGTGAGCTGAGGTCGGGCCACTGCACTCCAGCCTGGGCGACAGAGCTAGACTCCGTCCAAAAAAAAAAAAAAAAAATAATAAGACTTTTTATTCATTTGATGATAATAATTGGCCCCATGTTTATTCACATATTTCTCAACTCCAGAAATAAAATCATAAGGGAATCTACTCCAAATTGGTTTTAGCTTGAATCTTTAGGATTTGATCCTTGGACAAGCACAGTGGATCTCACCTCTAATCTCAGCTAGTCAGGAGACTGAGAAAGGAGGTTTGGGCCCAGGAGTGCAAGGCTGCAGTGAGCTATAATTGTGCCACTGTACTCCAGCCTGGGTAACAGAATGGGACCCTGTCTCTAAAGTGAATGAATGGATGAACAAATAAATAAATAAACAAATAAAGATTGGATCCTATCAGGTTCAACCAACTTATTTGTATTCAGAGTGTACACTGGAAGTATAGCAAGGACATGAACTAACATTTGTGGTTCTAGACTCTAAGATACTTTCTAGCTCTAAAAATCCATTATTCCAATCGTGAAGCTATCATACTCAGATTCGTCAGGATACATCTGAAGAAAGTACACCATCAAGCTCTAGGTTGATTGTGTAGTTCATACCCTATGAATATTGTAAAAATCACTATCTAGATAGAGGAATATATGTCTTCCATAGAATCATACCCATGCCTTTGTGATGAAATTAATTTTCCCATGGTTCCAAGTATACCCTGCATACTGTAAATGCAAATACAAGCATAGGAATACTTTCATTTTCCTAATAGTTTAACTTTTATCATTTAGTACAAGAAAAACAAACAAACAAAAAAACTTCTTAATGATCCCAGGAGCATATTTCACAATTATCAAATAATTTACATTAAGAAGACTATGCTAACAAAGCTGCAATAACAGAGAAAATAACCATTTGCCTTTTATTTATTGATGGAGTAGCCCATGTTAAGACTAATGCTGCTATTGGATTGAACACCTTTCCACTTTCTTCACACAAGCATGCTTGTGGAATTCTTGTTTCTATCCGGGTATTTGGGAAACGATACTTAATTTATCTATCAAATGTAAAAGTTTGGTTTTGTTTCAATGTTTATTTTTTGACCCTGTCCAGCAAAGTAGAGTATTACTTAAAAAAAAAAAAAAAAGCTGGCACCACACTGTAAAAATCAGCATTCCACTAGATGGAGCAGAGTGGAAGTAGAAGTAAGCAGGGCTGAGATGTATTGAGGAAGCTGAGTTGGCAACTAAGAGAGTAAGAAACAGACGCAATGTGACCAAAAAGAAAGGGAAGGGAATTCAGGGGTGGGGTGCATGGGAGGTAGAGGCAGAGGGAACTGGTGAAAGAGAAAGGATTGAGTGACTAGGAAATTTATACGTTTTAAAAAATGGCACCCGTGAATTAAGAGGTTTCCAAGTTTGCAGATACAATCTTAAAATTTGTAGCTACAAACTAGTTGTTCTTATATGGATTCCAGATGTTTATTATTGACATCCACAAAGAACAAGGCTTTCCATATCAAATCATGACATCATATGTAACATTTCTTTGTTACATCATATGGTACATCATATGTAACATTTCTTTCCCTTCTGGAAACAAGTTCCTTGAAAATAGGTTAGAAAATCTGCTTTGGAGGATTTCCTTGCCTTTTAATAGACTTTCCAGGTCACAAATTCCAGAAATACTACTTTCCTTTTACTTTAAGTCTTTTAGGTTCTGATAGAGCCCCTGGACACAAAGATAGAGAAAAATAAAACCTTAGCTCCATGGAATAACTTAACAGTGCTGTTACTTTTGATTCTAATCTATTTGGCTAGCTATGCCTCTAAATATAAATAACTCTACTGCCTATTTTGAACATCAGCTGATCATCCCTACTTTTGCCTTGTGGTCACACAGGTGTCTATACTTCTGTGCATATGTTAGTACTTTAAAAATCAAAAGTTGTTCATTTCCCCACCACTTCATGCTTTTCCAAGTTAAGCTATCTTTTGTCTTCAGCTCCTTCCAAAAACTAATTGGAGACCCCTTATTCTGGTTGCTTTCTTTCATTATTTTTTACATAATAAATGTTCTTCTTTAAAGTATGGTTCTCAGACCTGCACAAAATGGTGGTGTTTTAATGCTCAATATTGCTTACCCAGATCCCTCAGCTGCAACAGCTCTCTCCATATTATTCATGCTATTAATCTTCCCATTGGCTTCAATCCTTAGGTGGTTTTTGTTGAATTGTTTTCTAGTTTTCGCTCTCTTATTCTTTATTTCCCTAATTGATTTATCATCCCAACCTTGAACTTTAAATTTAGCCTTATTACATTTAAAGAAATCTCCTTGAATGATACCCTTTAGAATAGCTTTGCTATCCTATATAAGCTAAGTATTTTCTTCTTTGGGTCACCTGCAAATATAATCAATTTGCATTCTTTATCTTCAAGTCCTTATAAGTAATGTTGACATTTTCATTTTATAAAAGTTTCTGATCTCCCTCTGGAGTTCTCCTCCCTTGCAAATTGACATCAATTCATTAATACACAACATTTGAGTAACATAGCACATCCAGCTGTGAGAGTGCCTAACTGGAATATCATTTAGCCTTAAATTCTTCTAAATTTACTATCATCCACTCCGCATGTTTCTGTCTTGTCTACAGGATTTTCACGTGGATTTCGCTAAGTTCTTGGTAGAAAGCACTGTCAAGATATCTGTGGTATTCCACTCATCTGCTAGGACAATAACTCCATCAAAAAAGGATGAGGTTTTTTATGGTATGATATGATTTGACCTTTAAGTTTTTTCTTCCGTTTTAAAGGATTAACTACTATTGGTTATAGAAAATGAGTGTGGAAAATACAGAGTAGAGGGAGGAAGAAAAATTCACCACCAAAAGAGTTGAGTGAACGCATGCTTGCTCATGGGGCTTTGAACTTAATTCACTCTAAAATTTGGTAAGGGATACACATCAGGATCCATAGTTTATAAAATTTTCTGTTTCCTCTCTTTTAGAGAATCTAGACTTGGTCACATCTGCAG
Source organism: Colobus angolensis palliatus (assembly GCF_000951035.1). Classification (NCBI taxonomy): domain Eukaryota; kingdom Metazoa; phylum Chordata; class Mammalia; order Primates; family Cercopithecidae; genus Colobus; species Colobus angolensis. The sequence continues at coordinate 3,901,728 of NW_012121932.1, read as the reverse complement.
ATGGGATTCTTTTATTCCTACATTTTCTTTGAGATTAAGAAAAGTGCTTCTTTAGTTTCATGAGCATATCATCCTAGCAGTCTGGATGTGATTTCTCTGTGATTTAATTTTTTTTAATAAAAGAAATTCGACACTTATTAAAGTGTGTAGATGCTCACTTATTATTTTATTTTGTGGTTTATTCATTTGTAATCTAGTTAGAGGATTGTTCTCTTTGATGGAGAAAATGGGGGAAAAAATCTCTGACAAAAGAGTATATTATCACTTGGCCATATGTTCTGTTACACTGTTCTACCAGTCAAGGTTCTTGCAATCAATATAAATTGATGTTAGTTAAACAGAAAAGGAATAGATATGGACAGGAGGATCAGAGGCTTAACAATAGATGGGAATACTAAAGAAACTGCCTCAAGAATAGGCGGGGACTGCAGGAAGCTGAGTGACTGAACCACAGTTAAGTTAGTGCCCAGGAATATCCCCCTAAGGACACTGCTGTGGCCACCACAGGAGCCACTCTCACTGGGCACTTGTTGCTGCTGCAGTGGGCCCTGGAGTGGAATCTCAACATTCCCCTCCTCTTTGATTCATATTCAGACATCAGGCAGGGTTTTCTGATTGACTGAGCACTTATCCCTTCACTGCTATGTTTGAGGCTAGCAAGTGTTTTGAACTTTAGTTGTCGTGTGGTGGGAAGTGGGACTCTCATCAACAGATACATAAGTACATGCTATAACCTTCCTTCCTAAGCAAATGAAAAGCAAGACAATTAAAACAGACTAAAAGATATTTGTTGTTTTGATGTCTTTTATAAACCTTGGCTAATTTGGGAAAATACATTTCTTGTTTTTAATTTCTTTTCTTCCTTTTGAATGTTTTCATTGTTCCCTCCCTTTACTTCCAAACTTTTTGTTTGTTTTTTTAAAATTTAAATTTGTGAAAAGGTATCCTGCCATAGGCTGATGCATAGAAAGGTTCTAGGCCAGAACAAAGGCGTAGTTGAGTTTGACTTTTGACTGTACCACTTAGTAGCTCTGAGCCTTGGATAAGCCGTGTAGCCTCGTCGAGACTCAAAGTCGTCACCTATATGGAATGGAATGAACAGTACCTACATTGTAAAGTAATTATAAGGGCTAAACATAATATTTTTTCATCTTAAAAAGTTCTTATTGATGTGTAATAACTGCACATATTTATGGGATATGTGTGATATTTTAATAAATACATACACGGTATAATGATCAAAGAAGGGTATTTAGCCTATTCATCACGTCAAACATTGATTATTTATTTGTGTTGGCAACATTTCAAATCTTCTTTTCTAGCTATTTTGAAATATAGAATATATTAATGTTAACTATAGTCACCCTACTGTGCTATCAGACACTAGAACTTATTCCTTCTAACTGTATGTTTGTATCCATTAGCCAACCTCTCATTGTCCCCCCTGCTTTCCCAGCCTCTGATAACTATCATTTTACTTGCTACAACCATGAGATCAACTTTTTTAGCTCCACATATGAGTGAGAACAAGCAATATTTGTCTTTCTGTGCTTGGATTATTTTACTTAATGACCTCTGGTTCCATCTGTGTTGCAATAAATGACAGGATTTTATTCTTTTTATGTGACTGAATAGTATTCCATTGTGTATATATACACCACATTTTCTTTATCTGTGCATCCACTGATGAACATTTAGGTTGACTTCATATCGTGGCTATTGTGAATACTGCTGCAATGAACACTAGGGTGCAGGTTAAAGATAAAATGTTTTAAAGAACCTAGTCTATAATAGATGTTCAGTAAATGATCACTTTACATTACCATTAGCCACACTGAATTTTGAAGATACTGGATTATCTTCTTCCCTTTGAAATTTTTAGCAGTTTAACACATAACAAATCTAATGTTTTTAAATATAAAATTTAATGTTTTAAAAACATTAGATTTTGTTAACAACATAATGGCTTTCATTTTAAAGATCTACAAAAACATAATTAGATATCTGAAAACTGACTTCCCTATTGAATACAATGTGTTTTAATTTTTAACTTTTCTATATTGAAAGCAATTTTACAGCAAATACAATTTTTATTTCTTATGATTTCTTTATTCATGCATATATTTTGTAGTTGTAATCCTAGTGTATAAATTATTTTTTACATATATTTTTGTATTTTTAAAATGGTATGTCACTAAAAACTAATGTTATAATTAACCTAACAATTTGCTTCACAGGATAACTTGTGGTTTCTCTTTTTTCTTTTTTATAAATAAGACCACCCTACATATCTCTATAGTATTTTTCTTCTTTTGAATAATTTCTTTAGGATAAATTTGTAAAAGGAAAAACTGAGTCAAGTTGTGTGGGCAGTTTTATAGTTCTCGATATGACATACATATCACTCTGGATTTTTAAAGAACTATATTTTATATATCCATAAAATATATACATATAATTTATATGAATAATATAATATATATGTGAATATATATATGAATAAGGCATGGATCCTGTCCCTTAAGAGGGACAGAAGGTGATTGTAAGAGAGCAATAATTACAATATTATATATGTACACCTTAGAGTCTAAGGTATGTGGATAGGCATTCTTAGTGTCATCTTCTTTTGTGATTATAAACTGCAAGATGATATGATCACTTGCCCTTGAAGTTTCTTTCACTCGCGCACCCACCAATATTTTTACCAAAAGTTTTTCCTTATTGGAGGGAGTGACACTATTAATTTTCTTGATATAATGTTTGTCTCCTGAGACATTGTATTTTCTTTCAAGCTACTCATGGATTTGAACATTTATATTCTTAGACCAAAAATAACATGATGATGCCCATTATGAACTGAACACTGCAGTTAGGTTCATTCATTCATTCATTTAATAAATGCACATTAAACAGCTACTAGGTACCAGTTACTCTGCCATGCACTTGGGCTAAAAATGATGAATAAGGCGTGGATCCTGTCCCTTAAGAGGAACAGAAGGTGATGGTAAGATAGCAATAATTGCAATATTATGGGTACGCAGGAGATGCAAATGAATCACAAAGAAGGATTACCTGATTCAAATTTGGGAAATCGGAGAGGGCTTACTGCAAAGTGACAGCCAAACTCACCTTAAAAGGCAAGTAGGAGTTAAGTAGGGAATCAGAGAAGGGGAGCACAAGAGAATTCCATATAGGGGGAGTAGAATCTACTAGAGAGAATGGCACCTTTGGGAATGACAGGTAGTTCATTCTGGTTCAGTTTAGTGTCTAAGGAGGTGAACAAGGGATGAGGCTGGCAAGGTAAGTGAGATCTTGAAGAAGAGCATCCCTAAAGAGTTTGTATTTCATCCGGACAGTCGTGGGAGAGCCAATGAAGGGTTTAACCTGGGGGCTGATGTGATTAGATTCTCATTTTTAGAACAGTGAGTCAGACCGCAGTATGGCCAAGGGATAAGGCAGCTGGCAAGGCCAGTTACGAAGATACCAGCAAGGAACCTCCTGCAGTAATCTAGGGTAGAAACAATGACAGACTGAAATAAAATATTAGTCCTGCCTTGAAAGAAGTGAACAGAGTGGGGAGGTAGTAAGACAGCAGAATGCACCGAATGTGGCGGGTGGGTTGCTGGACTAGGACAGGCACAGGCATGTCTGACTGTCAACGGTGCTGCATTTCACTGCCCCAGGGCACCCAAGATGAACAGGATTTGGGGAGTGAAAGGGGAGAAGGTGTGCATGTAGCTTTTGAAATACTGTGTTTGAAGTGCGATAGTGGAGCCACAGTATCCAGAGGCAGGATGGAGTGCTAGAAGAGATCTGGACTGCAGATGAAACTGTGGAAGCTGTCAATGTTTGGATGGGGATGAAAGATAGAAGTCATAGGGAAATTGCTTTAAAACACAAGATGGGAAGTGAGTTCAGGACAGAATCCTGGGTTTGCTGATAATAAGCCGAGGGTAGGAGAAGAGGAATTTAAAGGAGATTAAGATTGGAGTTGGAGGAGGAAAACCTAAGAGAACGTGGTATTGCAGAAACTCAAGAATGGAGATTTAAGGAAGAAGTGGTAAAAAGAGATGTGAGACACTACAGAATGGAAAATAAGGAAAACTGAAAATATCACTGGATTTGGCAACAAAGAGGTCAAAGCTGATTTTGGCAAGAATAGTTTCATTAGAATGGTGTGGGCAGAAATCAGGTGCTTTGAGGAATGCATGGGATGTCAGGAAGTAGAAGTAATGAGAATGAACAACTCTTTCCTCCATCTGGACTGTGAAGGGGAAGAAAAACAGAGACAGAGGGAGTGAGAGAGGAGTCACAGAGAGACAGGCATACAGAGACGAAGACAGAGACAGTAAGACAGGGAGAGATAGAGGGACACAGAAAGACGCAGAAAGAAACAGCGAATAGTGGCTAAAAGAAGTACATAATAACTGAAAATAATTGAGTGAGGAACTATGCCATGCCTACTTCTAAGCACTCTATATGTATGTAGAAGCTCATTTGATTCTTACGACAACTGTAAGAAATAAATATTATCCCCATCTTACAGATAATGATGGGCATGAAGACACAGAAGTTAAAAGGCTTGCCTGAGGTCCTATAACAAAAAGTGCTGGAGCTGGAATTTGGAGCTGGGCAGTCTACTCCAGAGTTTGAATCTTAATTACTACAGTATATTGCTTCCTATATTATCATCTCTAGACACCTGGAATTTAGTGTTTGTGTAGTGAAGCCTGATGTTTCTAGGTGAAAATAGGGAAAGCAAGACAGTATTGTAAGGATCAACTTCATATGGAGAACAAGTGTTAATATAGTTTTTTTTTTTTTTCCAAATGAGCATCAGTGAAGAGTTTTCATAAGTATAATGAGGACAAAAATGATCAAATGGTACTATTGGGACATTTGGTAGGTGGTAAGGATTGACAAGCAGGGTGGTTCCAGTTTAGAGAAGCATTAGAATAGATGTGGTAGTTAAGAGTTGATATAACAACAGTTTTGAACCAGTATGTGTTTCTGAGAAAGGAACAAAGCTGTTATTATTATTATTTCATGAATCCTAATCCTGTAGAAATAGTAGAATTAAATGAAAGGGGAAAGAGACAGTTCATAATTGGGCTAAAAGAGGAGACAGTTTCATTGGCCCACATATAAGATGCTACCACTGTCTGAGGGTGGTAGCATTCAGAGTTAAATCTGACAGAGTCTGTTATGAAAGAATTGAGATATTTGGTGAGTATTCTGAATGAGGGTTCAAGGAGGGGAACAATGTAAGACAACTCAATTATTTCAGAGAAACAAAGTAGGGTACCAAAAGCCAAGTAACAGAATTGAGGGAATTTAGAGTAGAAACTCAGATGAGAAGAAATAGTAATTTACTTAATGATTATTTAGAGTTCTTTCTCTGCTTCTTATAAGCCCTCTGATAAGTACTGAACTTAAATTCATCATGAGTTTAGTTAAGGTATGCTGGATTTTAGGTAATAATGAGGTGTCCAAATCAAAATGACTTAGAAGCAATTAAACATTTGAAGCTTGAATCTGGGTGAGACTTTAGGGGATGGAGATATTAACCTGAGAACAGAGGCATAAAGATGAAGGTTTGGTTATGTATTAACTCACAAATAGCCTAAACTGAGAAAGAATGTCATTTTTTCCCCTTTGTCTCTGTGTGATTTTCCATGTGGTATTGAAGACAGGTATGCTGAATATTCATTTCAAAGGATATTATCTGTTCCAGATAGGGCGTAAAAATGATGTCTTGATCGGCTGTCATCAAATATCTCATGGCACTTTTTTAGAGTTAGCACTTGGACCTGAGGGTCATGGCCACAGTCTACTGTAGGGTCATTGTTTCTTACCTCTGGGAAATTTTGACAGGTTTCTTAGAGGACTGGAATTATTTCTGTCCTAAACTGTCTACTATTATTAGACACTGTTAAGTATCTGAATGCTTTTTTATCTTTGCACTGATAATTGAACGCAGTAACAGAAACTCACAGTATTGCTGGAAATGAGCAAAGCCATGTTTCTATTCACGTTCTAGGAATTTATTCCTCTTTAGCCTTTTAGAGCTCTAACACTCTCCTGCCTGTGGCTTAGGGAGAAAGAGACCAAGGCCAGCCTTTGGTGATTGCTCATGGGTCTTTTGTGCCTCCCTGGGTTTTTTTCTAGGTGTTAGTGGGAACCATATTGGCTTAGCATATTTAGAGGAAAAGAGAGTGTTCCAGATCTTTATTGGTCTTAGGTATGGACTTGGCTAGTAGAGTTTGAGTCATAAATAATGATCCCACTGGCATAGTACATTTGGACCACCTGAATATATGCTCTTGAGCACAATCAATATCTGCTCTCGGTGTAGACCTGCCTTTGTTCTATATTTGTTTGTGTTTCTAGGCATTTTGCTATGTAGTCACACACATGGGCATTTTCCTTTTGTGCCCATTCCAGCCTGTATACAACTCCAGCAAATCCTCAGTATATTTCTCATATTTAGTTATTATTAACCTTAACACCATTTAGAAGGTTATGTCTCCTAGAAAGGTCGGTATTTAACGTGACACTGGGTAAGTTTTCAGTGCTATATGGTCTAGTTATTCTTATCAGTGTTTGTAAGCATCTGGCTAGCTTTGTTTTGTGTTTCCTTACACCCTCATAAGTTGATAAAGTAACTCTTCAATTTCCTTGGTCCCTCTTTAGTGTAGTTTTGTCACTGGTACCTTTTCTCTTTGCCAGAAGAACAGGGACAGGGAATAGTTTATGCTGGTATATTCTGGTCTCCACATGTGGGTGTGTTGTTTACAGGATGCAGGAATTTAGTTAGATAAAAATGGTATCACCTATATGGGTGATGCTAATCTATATAATGCTGCAAGCAGTATCCTCCCTGTTCTGCATATCATATTTGTTCTTAAAAGTTAGAGTTTAATGATTTCAACTGATGCCAATTTTAGCCATAAGTTGCATTGAACTGAGACTATAGAAGTAAATATTTGTACTTCCAGAGGAAAAAAGGATGAATATTTTCAACATAATATCTTCTATAAGAAGTGTTTAGATTACTTCACATGGCTATATCTCCCTTTTTCCTTTATTTCCGTATCTCTAATAAATGTTAATCTCATCTAAAAATAGAGAGATTCCTTTCAAAATATACTAGTAATTTATTTTCAGGCTTCATATGCTCAAATTAATGTAGAGTATTTTGATAAAGAAATGTGTAACCAGAGTGGTTGATACACATCTAAATTTCTTCCTCAGGAAAATTCTGAGCTTATAAACTGAGTTTACAAGAAGCAGAACACCAATAAAAGGCATGCCCTACTAATGAAATAATTAGATGCACTATTTTCTTATGGGAAATATATACATACACACACACACATATATACATATAATATATATGTATATTTTTTATTTGTTTTCCATTGGAGCTATTTAATAAAAAGAAGAAACATGCCTTTCTCTTAATATCATAGTAAACAAAATTTTAACAATGTTTAGGCCATTCTAACATGTGAGGGAATTTCAAGTATGGAGCCTGTATTCCTAAAGGGCTGAAGATTCATTTGAGAAGGATCAGAGGATGCCTAAAAGAAAACAAATAATTCAAGAAAGCAGATATGAGTTTCCATATAAACATGGCAGGCACCAGTTATCAGGGTTCAGTTCCTGAACTGATTTAAGATGACCAGAGTGTTTTAAGCAGTCCTTTAGAAGTGAAATTTCTACTGTTCTTAAAGAAATGTTAGTTCTTAGAACTGCAGAGGTCAAGAGAAAGGACTTTCTCCATTGAAGTCCCTGTGGTCATATGAAGCCTCACAAGCACAACTTTCATGGTGTTTTCCTGATATAGTAAGTATCATTTTGGCTAGAGTCAAGTTTTTGTAAAAGGCAGAATTTGGAGCTCAGGATAGAGAAGTAGATAAGATCCAGTTCATAGAAGGTGTTGCTTGAATTCCAGGCCAAATATTTGCCCTGTAGTTTGTAGACAGTAGTCATCCAGCTGAGGTCTTTGTGCAGGGAGGTCACAGGTGTGCATGTGTCTGTGCTGGCAGAATGGAGAAGATAGGTACAGTCTAGTGAGCACATCACCGCAGATACACAAAGTGTCAAACAATGAAGGCCCTCATCAGATTGGCCGCAGTGGGACGAGAAAGGAAAAGATGGACTTGAGAAACATTCCTAAGGCAGAATTAACCTGACCCAATGCCTGACTGGATTTGGGAATATTGTTGGAAGGAGCAATAATCACTTCATGAGGAAAATCAGTGGAGCCATCTGTTGCAATAGACTAATCCCCATATGCCATCAGTCTGCAGTTCTGAACAGCAAAGCCAAGATGACTTTGGAGAGTAAAATTTTGTCGTCAATGGTTGATGGCCTACCCCAAATGGCCTGATCAATCATGGGGCATTCAGTTTCCTCAAAATGACAATGTAGAAATGGGACTGTGGACAACTTGAGATGTTGACTAGAGATGGGGAGTATCAGAAGAAATCCTTTCTTCTCAGGGGCGTGGCTTTACCATCACATACCCAACACATGTGGGCTAAGATCTTTCTCGAGCTCCTTTTTCCTTACCTAGCAACAAATGGGCTGCAACTAACAGTCATGTTTTCATTCAATGTATGGAACTGACAAAAATAATTACTCTGTGTGACTCTTGATGTTGCACATCTTTGTCAAAATTATTTTAAGCACAGATCACTGGGATGTTTCTTTTAGTAATGCCATGAGCTAGACAGGCATAATTTTCCAATAAAACATGAAGAAAAAAATTGTTTAAATTGGATAATAAACTGGATTTTTGCACATTTAGATAGAGTAGGTCAAGGTTAGTACTTTGCGTGTGTTAGCCTAGAATAAGTAAGCACAATTTTATACATAAATATCACTTATTTGCCACTTCCATTAAGTTTATACTGTGGATACATATCCAGCCAGCGCTGCTTCTAGGATCTTATCCATATTCATTGGATGTTGTAAAAGCAACATGGGATGGGAATCTTCACTGGAAAACACCCTGCATCTTGACATCTCGTGTCCAAACATGATGTCAACATTGATATTATCTCAAGGGATAGCAGATTTCAGATTGGTAAGCCAAACATATCTAGAGATTAATTCCTTTTTCTATATCCTTCAAAATACTGCTGTGCCTTCAACTATTTTCTTAAAACAAAGAATATTTAAGTAGAAGAGATGTTCCAAATAATAACTATAGACATAGTTCAAAGGACAGTGGATAAGGGTATATTGCCACCTATCAGCAATGCACATTCTTCTAAATACTTACATATCTTTTCTCTAGGTCAAATAAAATATGTCTTAAGCATCTTCCTGCATCACATATAAATGACTAAACCCCTTATTCATTTTGTTCCCACAATGTAGTGTGAATGAATTAGAGGTGAAGGGAGGATTGGCTTATATTAGTCAATGACTCCAGCTCACCAAAATGCATGCTTATTGTCACAAGTAGACCTCATTAATTCTTTTTATAGGTTTGCCAGTCCTTAAGTGGTATATCCTTCTCCAAACTCTTTTTGAGAAAATGAACAATGGAATAAATGAGTGGATAAAAAATTAAGTAGATAAATAGGATTCTCTGAGGGCAGTGTAACATTTAAGCTGGCAAGTTGATCCTGCAATGGTGGACAGGTCTAAAATGTATTAGATAATACTGATGGTTTACAATTAGGGCTGACCACATGTTCTAAATGCTTTACATGTAACTAAATAATTTCATCCTCAAAACAATGCTATGAATTAGGTACTATTTTTAACCCATTTTGTGGATGAGAAAATTGGGGAACTGAGATATTAGATAATTTGATAGGAATCACATAGCTGGTAAATTACACAGTTGGGATTGAAGCCCAGAAATTGGCTTCTGAGGCTGGGCTTTAAAAAACTACACTATTTGCTATTAGAGAGTGGAAGGCGCCTAAGTTACAGGAAAAATTTTTCTCTATGTATGTTTATGTAGATTTTTAGTACCTAATAACAAGATTATGTTTGACTTGTTGAAATGTTGAGAAAGATCATAGACAGAGAAAGTGTGTGCTTTCAATCTTACTGACTTGGTGTTGTCTACTTAGAGCTTTTCTAATTCACATTGAAGAGGCATTTCAGTTTGAAAACATTTTAAGGCATTTTACTGCCTAGATATTTCTAGTTCAATTTGACTCTCCTGGTCACATGCATTGGGTGTACTTCGTGGATTATTCAGTTATCAAGTCAATTCCTTAAGCATCTGTTAACTCTTCAACTAAACAAGCCATTCTATGTTGTGAAAAATACAATTGGATTTTAATATTAACCTCAAAAAATATGATTGGGAAGGTAAGCAGGCTTCCGGAAAAGGACCCATATATTACTTGTGGTCTTTTGTCTTCTGTCACTATTGCATAAATTTCAGAACATAACAATATTTCTAGCTTAGTGTTAGATACAGTTTTGCGGAGAAAAAATTAATGCCCTTACTGGAAAGTTCCTATGGCTGCCATATGAATTGTTGCTCAAGCCTACTTATTTGAAAACCAATGAAGGTAAGAGATCTTACTTCCCATTTCTTTGAAGAGAGGAAGCAGAAACAATGAAGGTAATGGGCTGTTTGATGAATTGGTCATCCACAATAGAATGAAGGTGGCCCCCAATATTTCCAATGATGTGTTTTCTTTGCCTATTTAGATAGACTTCTGGAAACATCATTTAACATTTTGTTTCATATTTACTATTTTTTAATAAATTTCTGATTATAGGAATTTCTATAATTTCACTAATGTTCCCTCTTCCACACATGTGAGCATGCACACATGTGCTTAAGCATGAACTCACATACACATTCCAACCACCAGAACTGTGTGATATTAGGAAGTCTCTCCTTTCTCTGATTTTGTAATATTAGATATTGTTTTAAATGCATTAAACAAGGAAAAGAGCTAAGAATGCATGTATTGGTGTGACTTTTGTATTCCTCATGGGATCTGGTGGAGCCGAATGCCTCGCCAAATTAATTTGCCACTCATAAGCCTCAAATTCTGACAAAGCCTACAGGGTTCTAGTGGATGTGTTTGCCAGTAAATCACACATGCCAAGGAAACCACAGTGACCTGTGTCAATGGCATGGGCTGTTCTCAGTAGGCTTGGTCGTTGACCCCAGGCCACCCATCTTCCCTGAGTGCCTACATATATCTCTCTTTGAGAATTTCAGTGACCTACTGTTCACTCAAGTTCATTGAATTTACAGTGATCACTCCTAACCTTACACATAGAAGGCAAAGAAAACAAATCACACCATTGTTTTGAGGATTATGGTCTCCCCTGAATTTAGGAAAATTTCAAAAATTATTTTCTTTAGCATTCTAAGATGATGCTGTGAAAATCAACTAAGATGCTAAATATAAAAATTGTTAAGGGCTACAACTTGCATAAATACTGTCAAATATTGAAAATGAAAGTAAGCCACATAATGTGTACTTACGGATGTCTGAATCATTATATACGTATTACTTATTTATATATATGTAAAGTAGGTAGATAAATATGTAAGTTTTTAGCTGAGCAAAATAGGACATGGCACCAAATGAGGCAAAGGTGGCAGATTCAATTCCTGTATAGCCTGCTCAGTTAATTCTGTTCTTTATTCATAGATTGAACCCCTGATTCTTAGTCAGATCTTGTATAATGTTTATAATGTTGCAGCTGGTCCAAAAAGGCAGTGTGAATGAATCAGTGCAATTCGCCCCACTATTGGGAAAACACGCAAACCTATCAGGGTACATCCATATGTATCTGTTCTTTTGAGGGCAAGTGTAATTTTACTCTCAAATTCAATGTGTGATTTTGATATTACTATGTGAGTCTTGTTAAAATATGTAAATAGGGCATTTGCTAAACTGTCTTTATTTAGTGTTCTTTTAAGTGATCATAAAATTTTAATGACTATTATTACTGATACTCTAATAAGTACTTCAATGAATTTTTTGATGGTTAAATATAATTTGTATGTTACTCTAGAATCTCAATATGGGCATTTTAATATTGAGGCATTACCGTAAAATATTCATGCCATCAGCCTTCCATATTGCTGTACCATAGAATAAATGCATGTTGATTTGAACTTAAATCTTTCTGACATCCAATGGTTTGGGTATCACAAAATCTTGTAAAGCATTAGCTATTCAGCTGAGGGAAAGTGACTTGCATTTTCAGAGTATTTATAAATTGATGTTAAAAAACATTTTATTCTAGCCAAGCAGGCTCTTGCTTTACAGTCTAATTTTGGACATATATGTGGGTTACTTAAATAGAGAGATAACATTAATCTTTCAGGAGCAACAAGTGCTGGGTGGGGTTAAGGCCAAGAGATTAGCATTTCTGTTATCAACATGCTATTGTTGGACTTAAGTACCACAGTATATGATCACTGCAGAATGTTCAAATAATTTAGATTCTTTTGAACTCTGCTGTATGATACTACATTTCCTCACATTGTAAGCCCCCATCCCCAACTTTTTTTTTTTTTTTCTAAAGGCGGAGCAGCAATTAGCAGGAAATGTTACATCTAATATGCCTATGATTTGCTTGAGGCCAAACAAAGCAGCTCATGATACTGCGTTACTGCTGCTATTTATGTAGACGTTAGGCACAGGAGCAGGTTTTTAACAATAGGACTGCTTGGGCTTTATGTTACACATCATGAAACATTTTGTTTATGCTTTATAAATAGTGTCGCCTATTTATAACCTTCAGTCACTATTCTTTTAATGGCATTCTCAAGTGGCCTTTGGTTTGGTTAACATCAGCCACTCATGCCTTCTGTTCTGTTGCTTGAGAAGTTAAATGGGAATATGGGAGTTTTAGCTGGCCAATCTATTAAAACTCTGGGAAATCGTTAGGGTAAAAGAAGTTAAGCTATAATTGACATCATATAACAAACACTGAAAATGTTGAAAAGAAACAGATTGGATGAGTTTTGTATTATGAAAATGTCATCTGACAGATGCAGTACAGTAGTTCCATTTGAAAAGATCTCTACATACACTAAGAGTCTTCTATTCCAATTAAAAGAAGAAAAAAACCTGAGGTGACAGGAGATTCCTATGGGGGATTAGCTGTCTATGCGTATCTCAGGGAATCTTTGGGGGACATTTATTCTCATCTTGGTGGTAGAAGGAAGATTTTAAAGTTAATAATATTTCTGCCACCTTACTCTTTCCTCCCCTTGTGCTTACAGGCAAAGGTGAAAACCTGCCCTGTATCTCCTGTGTCTAATGGAGAATCCACATCAAAAGCAGGAAGTGCTTTTAGAGATAATAGAGAGAAGAGGGAGGAAAGTGAGATCAGCTCAGTGGTTTGTGGCGGCCTCTATAAAATCAGCAGAGGCCTTTACAGAAACAGGAGCTAGACAGAACTCACAAAAAGTAAAGGACGTAATCTGTTCACAAATGCAGCCAGTTGGCAAGCCTGAATGACTGCCCTCTGTCATCACAGTAGGTACAGATCAACACACAATCCTAACACATTTGCATTTGTAAACAAAACGTAGAGAAAATGATGAAAGAAAGAGGGAAACAAATAAACCTTTCTAAAATTTTTTTATCAGACACTTTTTTTTTTTATTCTGGCACTTTTTGATCTGAGAAAGATGATTGTGAAGAGGACATTAGCTAAAGCTGCATTTTTCTGTGTCACTGTGCCCATTCCCCCAAATGGTTCAGAGTAGAACATGTATCTTGAATTTACTACCAACCTCTTGGTAGGCTTTCACTGTTAAAAAAAGCCACCTGCACCGGCAGGTTTGGGTAGCTTTGGGGTACTTTCCAAGTCTCTGTGGGCATACACTAGTGACAGCCAGGATCCAGTGGACCCTCTTCCATGATCATCCACCACAGCGACCCTAGTATAATCCCGACACATTGGGCTTAGGCCCTGGAGCCTTCTTATATGGGGTGAGATGCTTTATCCTGGCTATGGAAAGCAAATGCCTGACACCCACAATGTGATCAGGCTGAGGTGAAGACCCTGCCTAAAAATAGTCAAGGTTGGCCAGATGTGGTGCTCACACCTGTAATTCCAGCACTTTGGGAGGCCGAGGCGGGCAGATCTCCTGATGTCGGGAGTCTGAGACCAGCCTGACCAACATGGAGAAACCCTATCTCTACTAAAGATACAAAATTAGCTGGGCATGGTGGTGGGGGCTGTAATCCCATCTACTCAGGAGGCTGAGGCAGGAGAATCTCTTGAACCCAGGAGGCGGAGGTTGCAGTGAGCCAAGATCGCGCCAATGCACTCCAGCCTGGGCAACAGAGTGAGGCTCTGTCTCGAAAAAAAAAAAAGAAAAAGAGAGCGAGAAATAAGCAAGGCCCGCCAGTCTTATGGACGGTATTCCTTCTTTCCACATATGAGTAGCACTAGGGTGAGGGCAGCATTAAAGCCTATAGAGGATAAAAAGGTCTATGATGGTAGGGGGAGATTAGTGTCTATATCTATCACAATGCCATGTGCCAAACATGGAGTTGACTTTTCAGTCCCATCTGACTACTCTGAAATGCCGTGAACTGAAGTCTTCCCTGTAGCTAGCCGGGCTTCTGATGCCAAGTTATTAACAGAGATTGTACATCAAGTGGGAAAGTTTACCTTAAAACATGTGTAAACAAGCCCTAAGTTAAGGAAATAGACCAGGGTGAGTAGACTAACCTGCGCATGCCCATTTAATGTAGATCACAGAACGAGCTCCGCAGTAGAAAAATATGCCAAAAAACTTGAAAGTATAACCCGATTTCTTTAGGAAGGAAGTGCTCAAAGAGTCTAGATATACTTTTGTTCTTTGTAAGCAAAGTTATTTCGGAGTGATTTCCCTGAAGGTTGGTGTTAACCTGCCTAAAGGCTTGTGGTCAACAAAAGTATTTTGAAAAAGCTCCTCAGTCACTTTGAAGTAGAAAGTCAATGCCTGTTCTGAAATGTGACAGGCTCTTCACCCCCAAACAGGTCTGAATAGAGTGGAGGCATGAGAGAATCAACTCTCCCTGCCATTCTAGTAGTTAAAAATAATAGAAACTATCTTCAATCAGTCTCTTGAATTTTTCATTTTACTCCTTATGACCAAGCTGCCTATAATAATCTAGCAGATTATATAATTACAAGACACCGAGAGGTCTGTTCATTTATCTGGGCCTTGGGTTCTGTTGTGCATTTCTCCATTATTTCCCATAGTCAGTAAAACCTGGCAACAATGTCAACTTCAGTAAGTTAAGATGCTGTGTTCCCTTCACTATTTGTGCTTCGGTTCCTTATTAAATGCACCAGCTAAACAGAAAATGCGGTATAAATATGTTTCATGAGTCATTTCAGGATTCAGCCAAGAGACATTGCAATTGACTTTTGAGTCCATTTTTAGAACCAACTCTTTCAAGACTCTTCTCAACAGGAACACTTCCCCCTACACTAGAACTGACAAGACTGTATGCATTACTTTATTTTGATACTGACATTTAAACAATAAAATAAAGCCATTTAAAACAAATAGTAGTGCTTTAAGTGTCTGGGCTGTCAAGATATCAAATTATATAACTTGGAAAAAATCAGAATTCATTGTTAATGGTATGCACTTAACACAAAGGGTCGCTGGAGTACTCACCAGATATATATTCAGCTACCATGTTGGAGCTAACAGGCTGTATTCCTTTAGATAGAATTGACTATATTCACTTAAATGGACTTGACTCTAGTACAATCACTGTATTCAAATGTCAAAAAAAAAAGAGAAAGAGGATGTCACAGAGGGTCGCAAATTATGTTGGATTTTGACAGATTGTAGCCTTGCTTTACAAGAGCAGTAACATCTCATTTGTCACCGTTTGATCTGTAAGTGCGGGAATGGGAGCGGAAGGCCCTCCATCTCCGCCACAATTTAATCGCTCTGAGGCCGAGAGTGGTGGTGGGAGCCACCTGCCCATGCACCGCACTGCTGATCTGTTTTAATTTAATCGTCCGTCAGCTGGATGAAAGCATAAATCGTCTCTCTTTGATCTGCAAAATGGTGTGTTTTTGTAAAGCGGGGTGTGGAAGTCAGGGAGAAGGGACTTCCAGTTTAGTGCAGCTTGGACAATGTGGCCCTCCGAAGACACCAAAGTTGCAAACCAAAAGCAAAGACTCTCCCATGAAACTGAGGACAAAGCGGGGAAAATGGCAGAAGGAAATCTATTTGTGCTAAAAGGTTAACAATAAGATAAAAGCTTTGTGCATAAGATATTGTTCTCAGAAAACTAAAACCATTTCTCCCATTCATGTCCATCATCTTTCAAATACATTTTCCGTTGTTAGTTTTCGAACGCTGGCTGCAAGAGAAGAAAAAGAAGAATGATCAAGGAATTTTTATGTTGCCACTCTGTATGGTCAGCATTATTAATGTAACCTGAAGTTTTCTAAGCAGGATGTGAACAGTAAAATACAATTTTGTTAAAATTGGTATATGTACAGAGGCATACACTTCTGAGTGAAACAAATGATACAATGATGGAACACAACAATGTTTTATCACAGTAGTTATTACGAGGCTTTACGTGGTCTCATATGTAAACATTTTAAGGTGCTTTCCATGTCATTGTGTAGTCAGTTTCCCAGAATTAAAAATAATGTATTTTTATGAATAAAGAGGGAAAACTTCATAGCACCTCTGCCAAAAATAATTTGGGTCATGAAGAATTGTAACAATTTGGCACTTTAAAAAATAATGATTTCTTACTGCAGAGATTAAAGCAGTGGTATGGGGTTTCATACAATTAGTAGAAACATTGTCGTCGTTACCAGATATTACCATTACAATAATATTCTTATGAATCCCATAAACAGAAAATTGGGGGCACATGACAAATCTTTATGCAGAAATTTTCCCAATATATTATTTCAACTAAAGAAGAATCCATTTCAGGAAAAATTCCCAACAGTAACCCAGAAATTTCCAAAAGACTTCCCGTAGTCTTC
Source organism: Colobus angolensis palliatus (assembly GCF_000951035.1). Taxonomy (NCBI): domain Eukaryota; kingdom Metazoa; phylum Chordata; class Mammalia; order Primates; family Cercopithecidae; genus Colobus; species Colobus angolensis. Next base: position 3,884,742 of record NW_012121932.1, on the reverse strand, counting down.
AGGGAATCACTCCACAAACCAAATAAAAAGTCCCCCTGAAATCCCTTTAAGATACTATGGAAAGCAGAAACAATTTACAGTTCAATTCAAAAAGCTGAAAATTTCTTCACTGGTAATGGTTCTAATAAAATTACCAGCAGAGGGGAAGGTCCCCGAAGACCAGCTGAGTCATCCTGCTTATTCTGGCCCATGTATTTAGTTGGTTTTCCCCTTCCATAATTCCCATTAATGGCTCTTCTAAGCAGTATTTGCATAGGAAACATAAAGGTGTCTCTGCCAGTTCCATTTATTAAGTTATTCCACTGCCCTGCTGCAGGCTCAGAGGTAAACATCACTGAGCTTTTAGGTTAAATAAGTCCCACAAAGCAGTTTTGGAAGAACCTGAATTTTTATTGTGGGATTTTGAGGAGTGTAAAATAAACTGTGGTTGTGGTACTAACACCACTATGAGTGAAATGGTAGAGCAGATTATATGGATTCTTCCCGCCTTGTGGGGCTAAGCTCTGCTGACGTGTTTGGGCTAACACAGACCAGAGAAGTGCGGAAGGAAACAAGAAGGGAGCGGGGTGGAAAGGAAGGAACTGTAAAATGTGTTATGTATACATTTTGGGAAGTGATAAAGAGTGCCAACAAGTTTCTTTGGATGACTTCTCTGTAACCCAAGATATCAGCTAATCTACTTAAATTTCATGACACCTGAGGATTGAAACAGTTCTATTCCCACCCCTTCTTTTCTTCGCTCCTTCTTCCGTTGTCTTCCCTCCTGGTTGAGCCAGAGTGAGTGTTAGGATCATTAAATATACAGATTACCATTAGACACAGCCTGGAATTCATCCTTTTCCTACTCCCTACATCTCGTCAGTTACTAAGCCTAGTGGATGCTACCTACACAGTATCTTTTGAACCCATCTCTTTCTATTCATCCCGTTTCCCACTACTTTAGTAGAGATAATTTCCCCTTTTCACCTGGGTTACTGAAATAATCTCCACTAGTCTATATATCTTTGGTGACTTGTGCCTGACCTGTCTTTTTTACTGCAGAGGAAAAGGTCCAAAATCCCTGGGAGTTATATAAGCAGCCATTCACAATTGGAACTTAAAAATTTCTCTCGCTAGCCTTCTTTAGGCACCAGATGTTTTAGCCACTTGCCTGCTCATAGGATGCTTTTCATGCCTCCATATTTCTGCTTGTTCTTTCTCTCAACCTGGGATGCCCTTCTTACCCTCATCTTTGCCTGGAGAGGTTCAACATATCCAAAAGAAAGCACTTCTATTTTGTCAGTCCTCAGGAAGAATTAATTTTTTCTTGCTCTATATTTCCATAGGATTTCTTTTTTTTTTTTTTTTTTTTTTTTTTTGAGACAGAGTCTCGCTCTGTCAGCCAGACTGGAGTGCAGTGGCGCAATCTCAGCTCACTGCAAGCTCTGCCTCCCAGGTTCATGCCATTCTCCTGCCTCAGCCTCTCGAGTAGCTGGGACTACAGGCGCCTGCCACCATGC
>NW_012121932.1:3874456-3883193 GCF_000951035.1 Colobus angolensis palliatus | reverse complement strand
CATACCTCTAGCACAGTACAAAACACATGACAGTGAGTTATTAGAGGTCCCCCAGTGGATTCTGGGCCCTTGAGGGCAGGCAATAAGTTTTATTCTTGTCTCACCTCCTCCTCTCACTGTCCCTAAACCCAGCATAGTTTTGTGACCTGAGTCCATGTGCCATCAATACTGATGATAAACTCATTGGCAGCAGACATTCCAGGAGACTTTCTTTGAAGGCTTATTTGAATTTCCTTTGTGTGTTTGAGTGCACACATGAGTCCATGAGTGTGTTTTAAATATGTGTTACATTAAGTAGACTTTACATTTACACACACTTTTATAAGATTTTGCATCTAAGGACACCCTGCTAAGATCTGGTATACCAGTTGAATTACGTCTTCAGGCTACTCTAGGAGAATCTGATTATTGATTTCTATGAAAAGAAGACACAAGAAACAGACAGACAAATAGGGAGAACTTGCCACTTATATCAAATACCTGCCGTGCACCAAACTGTGTCTGAGATTACCTTTTTTTTTTTTTTTTGAGATGGAGTTTTGCTTTTGGCTCTTATTGCCCAGCCTGGAGTGCAATGGCATGATCTTGGCTCACTGCAACCTCCGCCTCCCAGGTTCAAGTGATTCTCCTGTCTGAGCCTCCCGAGTAGCTGGGATTACAGGCACCTGCCACCATGCCCAGCTAATTTTTGTATTTTTAGTAGAGACTGCGTTTCATCATATTGGTCAGGCTGGTCTCGAACTCCTGACCTCAAGTGATCCTCCCACCTCGGCCTCCTAACTGAGATGCTTCTTGCAATGTTAGTTATTCCTCTCAGAGGCAGTACAATAGCTAAATCCCAGTTCTGCCTCTACCAGTTTAAGGTAAGTACACCTGGGCACTTACTTAACCACTGTTTCCTTTTCTTTTTCCTCACAGGCTTGTTCTAAGGAATAAATGAGTTAATACATGTAAAGCACTTAAGACAATGTTTTTCACATGATTAGTGCTCAACCTTATCAATAAATAAAATACACACCCATGTATATATACATATATATTATTTATACACACGCACACTTTTTCTCGGCAGCACTTAGCTATCCTCATATCCTTACAGATGAGGAAGTATTTGGGTATCCTTCTCTAAGTCACATAGCTAGTAGGTGGCAGAACTGGGGGAGAGGAATATCAGATTAGGTACTTTAGACAACTTGTTTCTCGTATACTGCAGTGCACCTTCCCCTCAAACACTAACGATCGGAGACTGTTGAAGATGGTCTTATCACGCTAAAGCTAAGTCAAATGGAAAAAAAAAAGTGTTCCTTTAAATATTCTTCCAATGCCTTCAAGCCCTGCAAGCTGCATCGACTTAGCCTATTATGGAGATGGGGAAATTAGGCAGGGATTAAGTTGGTTGATGGGCATATTGTAGGCCTATATTTTTCTCAATTCAGTGTTATCCTGCCAACAATGGGAATTCTGGTTTGGGCAATGGCAGCATCTTTAGAACCACTTTGGAACTGGAGCAAAAAAAAAAAAAAAAAAGTAGAAGCACTGAATTTTGTGCAATTATCTACACTTTAAGGGCAACTTATGTTTTTTAAAGATGACAAGTCTATTTTAATAACTTATATTTCTGTTGCTAAATGTATGACCACTAAATTGAAGGTACACCTGCTATTGTACACTCTGCCTCTGTACCAAATACCGTATAGGGAAATAAATGAGGCCTAGGCCCTTCTGTGACAGTGAACTTCACTTTTGTGGAGACTGATCACTCTTGAGAGGTGATAAATGCCAGTGGAAAGGTACAGTAAGCCATCATATATTAAATATGGAAAAGTACTTTTAAATAATATTGAAACACACAAAATACAAGCTGACAGCTACCACCAAATAGAAATGTAGGCCAAGATTTTGTTTGACAGAATTAACCCCTAATGAAGATTTTGACAGGAAATGCCAGAATATACAACATCTATGTTAACTAATTTGTCAGTAATTTTGCTATTTTTATACTCATGTCTCCTGTCTTTTTCATGGCAGATTATTTTAAGAAAAAAATAGACTAGTTATTTCTAAAGTTGTTTTTAGCTAAGATTATTTAGTGAATCACAGAGTATTCCATTTTATTGAATCTGACTTAAGTAGTTAGGGATCCTACTTTTCATTTTTTCATAAAATGGATATTACTGAATTATGAAACTTCAGTAATTACTTTTGTTATTTCTAGAAAGAAGTGGAAATATAGGAGTACCAGGGACTATACTCATCTGGGGTGCAGGGCTCTGCTGCAGAAGTCGTGGCAACAATGAAATGTATTCTCCAGGGTGGATAAAGGTGTGGCCCACTCAAAGGCTCTCCTGAGACAAGTACAGAATAAGTGTTGGCTTCTTTGAGGGATGGTCTGTGTTCTTTTCATTTGACGAAAGTTAATATGCCAGATATTGTGCTAGGCTTTAAGTTATAATCATAAACAAAAGCCAGTGTGATCCATGTTCTAGAAAAGCTTATAATCTAATGTGTAAGTCTGACATGAATCAAATAATCTCATGAGTGAATGTAGAATAAATGTAACTGGGAAATCCTATGTAACAGAGGTATATGATGTCATAAGTGTGTGTAATAGATTAACAAGCACAGCTGGCATGAACATCTAAGATTCTACACATTACAACCTACTAATTTTTGATGGATTTGTTACAAAGTGTTAGCTTTCATTGGAAATTATAGAGTACAAAAGAGAAGGTGAAAGAAAATTCAATGCCTGTAACCAAGAAAGATGTTCACATGTATTGGAGACCACTGTGCTACACAGAAGACATGTATGTCATTTATTTGTACATCTTTCAGAAGATACAATTCCTCCTTTTTTTTTGCTATATTGCTCTGGATATATTAATTTTGGAGGTGTTTTGTGAACTAGAGGAAATTGGTAAAGTGGTTTTTATAACAAGATGCAATCTGATTGCTTCATTAGATTTTAATAATATGGTTAGTGATTTCTGCCTATTTTAAATGAGCTTAGATCCCCAAGAACCATCAGACCTAAGGAACTGTTTAACAGTGCCTCTGGTTGAAACGGCAGATTAAGCTAAAGGTGGCCACTCACCAGTAGTAGAGCCAAAAGTGAAACACTGGCTTCGAGTTTAGGGTCTGGGCGCTAGAATATCCACACATTCCATGCGCAAGGGCCCAGTAATGTTGTCCAGTCCTATCATTTCTGTGAATTGGACTCCAGGAGCTCCAGGAAGGATTAGGTTAGGATTTGGTGAATCAGTGATTCCCTAAGAAGGTCTTAGGATGTCTAAAAATGTCTTCCTCTTTTTCTTTCATCACTTAGAGGAAATTTACTTCACGATCCCCTAAGAAAGAAGACTGAAATGAATTTATGACCTGAAGGACTATATTAAATATTTGCCCCAAAAGCAATGAGACCAGGGCAACTATGCATACATGAAATATGCATTGTTTCAGGCGCACATCTTCAGAATCTACAGTCATGACAAAAGCAATAAAGGAGGATAATATTTAAGTTGATAAAAGATGCAAACATGGTTTTATTGGGTTTCTAAATTCAAATTAAAAGAATAAATATTTCATCAGTGATACTAATTAAAGATTTGTCAAAGATTTGTCTGTGTCTCATATAGCAAATACCAATCAGAACTGATTAAGAGAAGTAACATTTATTGGACTGCTCAGTTATAGAAAGAAATGATTACTATGAAGTCCATTTTACTGAATAATGGTTATTTGATTATAACTTGATTTTCAAATGACATCAGTACTCCTTGATATCATGCCACCCTCTTCTTTCAACAGAGTAAAATTGTGATCTAGGAGAAATAATGCTTTGGGATGTTTAATTATATAAACTTATTAGTGGTTTTATGTGATTACATGTGCTTTCAGTGTTTTCATTTGTTATCATCCTTGCTTTTTAAAAAAGCCATGCAAAGAATTGATTGCAAGGATTGTGATATTCAGACACTTACCATTTGATCATCGTAGTCTTATGCTTCCTTTCTGTTTTGTTTATACCTCTCATTAGATGCAAAATTCTGATAATAAAACAGTTGTGTTCTCAGTAAAAAAAACAGCCACTGGGAAAATAGGGAATAAAGAAGAAGGAAATGTAATATTAAGGTTGTGGTTACTGGCGTGGGTGCTCTGGTCTATCATATTAGAGTCGTTCTATAGTAAGGTCTAGGGAGTGGTGTTTCAGAAACAGGCATGAATATGCACACACAGAGTTGATGCCAGAACATCTCTTCATTCAGTTTCTTTCTTTCAAATATAAAGCATGTAAATTGCCATGCAAACACCCACTCTGTCCGATCTTCCTGACCGTTGTGCTCACCCTGGATCTCATTTACTTTTATTTTGTAAGTTAGGCTGATGCCAAAGTGTTCTTGCTTGTCTACATAATAAATGTAAACAAGTGACAGAGAGGTCATGATGGTCAAACCTGTACTATTGTCAGTTTTAGTGGCCAGATTTTTCCACATCTAACTCCATCCACTCTTCTCCGGGCCAGGGTCATGGGGGTGTAGGGACTGTGGTCAGCATTCAGCTGGAACTGTCTTTAACCCTCTCAGGAGTCCGAATGTGATTGGAATAGACAAGATTTCTTTTATACTTTCTAGGTAACATGCTTTTATGAATGTTGAAATTCTTTACAGTTTCCTAAGGACAACAAAACCATTATGGGTTCAATTGCTATTATATAACAAGAGGGTTCCCTGTGAACAGCCTCTTTCAAGGATTCCCTAGAATATCTACAGATCAATCTGTGGGTTTATCTAATGATAAATTACCTTTCTCTGTTAACCAGATGAAAAAATTCTCCTTTCCACCCCTCAACAGTGGTGCTGTGCAGTTATGTAGACACATGTCTACTTGAAGCCATTTTTGCTAGCAAATATATGAACAACTAAGAGTTAACATAATTCTCAACCTGACCTATGCATGCTGCTCCCACACTGTCTCTTTCTGTATGTATGTGTTACATACCAGGTACATTAAAATTCACATTTAAATTTCAAATGAGTTAAATACACCATTGCTTTCAAATAAGTGACTGATTTTTGTTCCTCTCATGTTATATTAATATTAATATTATGGAATCTTCTGTACCCTTGCGTTCCTTGCTGACTATCTGATAATTGGGTTGTGGGGGGAGTGCTGAGGGTCATCTTGTTTAGCTTATCTCTGCAAGAGAAAGAGTGGCCAATAATAAGGGAAAGCGGCAATAAAATGGTAACAAAAAATTGAAAAGAAGATTTAATCTCTGGCCAATTTGAAACATATCCTAGAGAATCCATAGAGAAAAAGATAAAGTGTGACTATGAGTAAGTTAACTAAACACATTACACTGTGTGAGAGCAAATGGAGTTAGTCCATTGTACATGTTTAATTTCCTATTAGTCTCTGGCGTTTACTACCACGTCTGAGTTGGGGCATCTGTAAATTCAGTTAAATACAGTGCATTGTCTAAACATATCACAGCTCCAATCAGTCACCCCAGCTGCTGATAAGAAGCCTCTTGTATTATTGAATCTACAATGGGGAGGCTCTGCAGGCACCAAGATAACAGCTAGGTATTTCACTTTTAAGTGTGTGGTGGTTGGGGTTGGGTGGGGGGAGTGAAGGAACCTAGCTGCTGCCTTTGCTGTTACAGCTCTGACATTTATTACTGCTCTCTGATTTGCTTTATACCAGTGATGTGATTTTGGTTTTGAATGTATTACATCTTTCTTCAGTTTTAGCTTAAACTCTGTGAAGCAAAGAGAAGGCGAGCAGGGGCAGCAAAGTATTGCAAACAAAATCAGCTTTCTTGTTATTAAGAAGATAGCCAACATCTTCTTCAGAAGGGTCTTTTTTTTTTTTTTTTTTTAATTTAAGCTCTCTCTATTGATTTTTGCTTTTCTTGCAGACTGGGTGCATAAGGATGAAACCCAGTCTTTCGTTTACTTTTCTCTTTCATAGTTTCATTGAAATTTTTATTAGAGTTCCTCTAATGATTGATCCTCAGAAAGCAAATTATTTTGGCTCTAATGAACTAGAGGGCAGGTTTATGCATAATATAACAAATGTATTTCCCGAGTTCCACACAAAACTTTTCTTTCCTTTTGTTATTATTACTTTAATCTTGTATAATTATAGTACAACAATCATCTTACTATTGGTGACAGTATACATAGACACATATGGTTATTTTTAGATTTAATCCTCTTTTACACCTTAAAAATTTCCTTTTGCAAGGGAGATGTTGATAGCTATTCTCATTCCTGAGAGACATTCTCACACCATTTTCTAAAATCTTACTCAGATACTGGCTAATGTGTTGTGTGAAGATCATAATGTTACCTGTTTCACACTTTGTTTTTTTTTTAATAGAACGATTGATAATCTTTCGCAAACTGCTCCATATGTCTAGTATTAACATATTGTGAAAGTGCAGATCACATTGCCTTCATTTGATTTTATGAGTTTATATTTCCTCTTTCCCAAACAGATGTTTTACTACAGCTGCTATTTGTTTAGTAAATTGGTTCACATGCCATAGTACTGTTTTCATATAACATTACAAATCTGACCAACAATATTAATGCGAAAAAAAAGAAGAAAATAGAAGACTCCTTTAGTAAGTTCTAACTTAAGCTCTGTTTCTTGGTTATGTTTACTGGCCTAGTTCTGTGCTGTGTATTTCTTTACAGTCACAGCCTCATTGTACACACATATTCATACCTCCCACTCATATAAGCATCTCCCCCTCCTCCTTCCATCCACCTGTCCACCTGGTAATGAGCCAAAGAAGCCCTAAAGCCAGGCAGAGGGCTAGGGTTTCAATATATTCCAAAGATAATTCATCCTACACAAAAATGTTACAGTGTATTTGCTGAAAAATGATGATATACTTTGTGCTTTTAAGTCAAAAAGGTCAAGAATGCATGTTTAGATCAAGGAACAACAGGTAAATATTTTAGATGATACAGGCCAAGGAAAGGAATGTATGCAGGGTGGTTAGGGCGTGGATGCTAGGTATTAGCAACAGATTATTGGATCAAGAAAGTGACCCAATCCCATTCTAATGTCATAGGATGCACTTTTATGGAAAGGTCACTGTTTTTTAGAGATGAGGTTGATGATCCAGTTATGAAAGCCCTTGTAAGCCTATATGCCCCGTATTAAGCTATTGTCTCTCAGCTCTAAACCCACTCTTCTTCGTGATATGGGGGCTGGGATTCAGGACACTAGGAGACAGAAAGGATTTTATCCTTGTGTCTGTTTCCCATTAACTTGTTCCTGACAGTGCCACTCTATCAAAGACCCATTGCCCTGACATTGACAGTTGGCACAGTTTCTAGCTTTCTGTGGCACTCTCAGATCAAGTCCCATTGTGCACTTGGGAAAGCCGAGCACTGGCCGCTGTTTTCACTCCTCTGATACCTGTCTCAGTCTAACAGGGCCTCTTCACTGAGCTTCTGGATTCTGATGTGCCGAACACTTCCTTTTATTCCCACAATTTCCAGAGGCAGTAGTTGCTTCCTGTAGTTCCAATCCTTGTTCAGTTTTTGCTCCTGTAATTCTCCAACACCCTTTGAACCAAGTTATCATATTGAATTCTCCCTGTTGAAATGCCTATTGTGGTTTCTGATTCACTGTCTGGACTCTAACAAAGGTGGAACTGCAGTTTCCTAATTTTATTTTATACTCTTTCTTTTAATATCACATCTTCATTTCCTCACAGGATGCTAGAATGTGTGACTAGGGTGTGATGGCCTAAGTTAAACAATTTTTCTTTTCTTTTCTTTTCTTTTTTGATTAAGAGTCTCACTCTGTCGTCCAGGCTGGAGTGCAATGGCACCATCTAGGTTCTCTGCAACCTCCACCTCCCAGGGTTCAAGTGATTCTCATGTCTCATCTCATCCCGCCGAGTAGCTGGGATTACAAGCATGCACCAACATGCCTAGCTAATTTTGTATTTTTAGTAGAGACGGGGTTTTACCACGTTGGCCAGGCTGATCTTGAACTCCCGGCCTCAAGTGATCCACCCACCTCGGCCTCCCAAAGTCCTGGGATTACAGGCGTGAGCCACCGCACCCAGCGAATTTTTTGTCTTCTCTACTGGGAATCTCCAAGTTTTATATAGTGGCTTGAAAATTACTGAGGTCAGTGAACAACTGTCTTTGGTTTTTTATTTTTTGTTTATGTCTCCAACTTAAACTGATCTGCAAAGAAAGATCTTTTGTAGAATATTCACAGGGTCTTTAGCATTCAATGGTGTCTTTTGTTCTGGTGAGGATTCAGTACAGATCTCTCTACCTCTAGCTAAGTCAAACCAGATAAGGCAGATAGGTAAAGTTATAACAAATATTTGCATGCTACTTCAATGAAAGTTAGGGTCAGTTCACAGATTTTGTCAGTCTTTTGGAGAATGGATGCATAAGATAATTTTGAAAACTTTTGTGTAGAACGTGGACTTTGAGTTATACTTTAAAATAAGCAAAGGAGTTTACTGTTAAAAAAAAGAGAGAGAATGCTAATGAAAATGAAATATTTTTAAACTACATAGATTAATTTCCTTCGAAAATGTCGTTTCAGCACCTTTAACTATTAAAATGGGATTTGTTGTAATATCAAATATAAAATCAAGAAAATGAATGTGGGCCGGGCGCGGTGGCTCAAGCCTGTAATCCCAGCACTTTGGGAGGCCGAGACGGGCGGATCACGAGGTCAGGAGATCGAG
>NW_012121932.1:3857312-3874251 GCF_000951035.1 Colobus angolensis palliatus | reverse complement strand
AAAAAAAAAAAAAAAAAAAGAAAAGAAAATGAATGTGTTTTTTTTTCTGATCAATGTAGATAGCAACTAAATTCAGTAATTCAAGTAAAAAGATAACGCTTTAAGATCGCTATTATCAGATTTTGCTATCTATAGCAATTGAATTAGAGGAGTCTCTCCATCTATATAGATGGGGTTGTACAGATGTAGCTTAACACTAAGTTATAATACAGATGAAAAACTATTTGTCTTAGTTTCTTCATGTAGACAATGAAAACATGTCAGATTATTGATCAAGTATTAAAGACTTGAAATCTGACATGAAAACATGTCAGATTATTGATCAAGTATTAAAGACTAATTAATTTAGTCAATTTGCATTTATTTTCCGAACCTTGAGCTTGTGGAAAAATCATTTCAGTGTTCAGTTAAACTGTGCAGATATTGCTTGACTACGCAATTCATTGAATCATTCTTTTGAAAACATAGTTCATAGTAATATATAGTGTATGTCAGGGAAATTCTTGTGAAATTTTAGAATAATCCTTGCAGATCTTCTCTCCACTGCACAAATCACCAATCCACTTGGGAACATTTAACCCAGAATAGATAATCCAGGGAGCTTGTTGTTAAAATGGCCAAAGCGTTCCAGGTCAGGCTGGGGATTAAACTGACACAGTAGTTCATGGAAAAATTCTATTAGCACCTGTTACAGTTGGCCCTAGTTCTGATTTTCTTATCCCAGTCTTATTGTTTGAAAAATGTAAAGAAACAGATTACACTTTATTGATGAATCTTTGCCTTTGCAAACAAAATTTTAGTTTTTCATTATGTTTTGTATCAAAAGCTTATTACATGTATGTATCTAGCACAGTCACAAAGTCTTTCAGGCTCATGACAAGTGAGGGTGTGTGACCATTTAGCCTCCTCTAGTAAATGTAATGGAAAAGTAACCATGTACAACATAGTTACTCCTAGTGTTTCTACAAAATCCCAGAAAATGTTGAAAGCTGCCTTCAGCACGGCACTTTCTTTGTTAATGGGGATAATACCCTTAACTGTGTGTGAAATAACAACTATATTTAAAATTGAAGAATTTAAGCAGAACACAGAAAGGCTAGGATTTACTCAGACATTCCATACATTTTTATCCAATGCTTATTTACTAGCTGTGTGATCTTGGGCAAGTCATTCAACCATTTCAAGTCTTCATTTTGTTGTTAATTGAGAGGATTTTCATAATGCTCCCAAAGGCCTTATCAATTGTAGAGTTTTTAAAGATAAGTAGGGTACTTTTTAAAACTTCCAGAATGTTACAAAGTATATTATAGAAAGTCTGGCAGATAACTAATTATAATTAAGGAGCTATAAACATAATACTCTTTTTTGAACTTGATGCAAGCCCCTTCATCTATGCCTTTATTTCCCCTTATAAATCTTAAGTAACATCTGCCTCCTATTGTGGTGATTAATGAAATAATCTTCTAACTTGTGGGCAAGAGGGGAACGGGTCCAACAGCTCTTGCGAGGGGCCTGGGAAATACGCCACTGAAAAGAACGCAACTTGCACCAAATAGGTAAATAAATCCCAAAGCCACATTTCTGCCCTGAATAAGGGCACCCCCTTGCTTATTCACTTTGAAGTCTTCTTCCTCGGTCATAACCAAGACAACTCGCGACAAGGCATCCTCTTCAGGAAATGTATTAAGTCTTATCCGCTTGTGTCTCTGATGCGCTCCCTCCAGCTTTCCTCTCTAGTATGCTGGGAACCCCGCTCCTTCGCGGCGGTGGAGCGGGCTTTGGTTTCTGTTTGAAGCCCGGCGTCGGCTACGGACGCGCGCAGCGCCCTCCCCAGTGGCTCCAAGGAAGTCCCTGGGAGTCTGCGGAGCGAGCTCCCGGGAGGCCCAGCGGTGCGCGCGGGCCGCTGGCCGGGTGTCCTTCATGGGGCGTCCTTTCCACCCAGCTGTCCATGGAGCGAGCAGAGCCCCTGGCCTGGCGCCCACCCGGGAGCCGGGGGCAGCCTGCGGGTGGCAGTGGGCAGGAGCCCGCGCTCTGAGCCGGCCTCGCTCCCCCACCCGCTGCTGCCTCCCGCGCTGCCGGGCTTCCGAGGCCTCCGCCAGGGCCTCATGAGCAACCAGCAACCAGCAACCCATGGGAGCCCAATCCAGGCAGAGAACCGGGGAGGAACGCCGAAGCAGCTCTTTCTCCCTCGTAATTTGAGATACTATTTTATCTTTAACAGTCTGTCTTCAGAGGGGAAAGATTGGGCTGAATAAATGTGTCCGGGAAACAGGATGCAGCCTGCGTCCAACCAGAGCACCGCAGTTGTGTTCTGTGACCCGCTGTGAGGCCGGTCATTCTGCGTTGTTTAATCTTGATGTGAGTACATTTCAAAACACGGAATTACATCCGGAAATCGGGGTGAAAACGACATGGTCCCTAATTGTAAAGTTCTTTCACAGGACTTCAGATAAGTGCAGTCATCTATATACCTCAAGAGTGGATTTATTTATTTATTTGGAATTTTTTTGAAGACTTTAATTTTAAAGTAACTACTGGATACTAGGCTTAATACCTGGGTGATGAAATAATCTGCACAACAAACTCACATGACACAATTTTACCCATGTAACAAACCTGCACATGTACCCCTGAACTTAAAACTTAAAAAACAAAACAAAACAAAACAAAAACTCAGCACTTTTAGGTTCACCTAAATTGAGCAAAAAGTACAGAGAGTTCCCAGATATCCCCTGACCCCCCCACCTTCGTCCATACCTTCACTCATTATCAACATTTCCCAGTAGACTGGTACATTTGTTAACAATCGATGAATCCACATGGATACGTCATTACACCCAAAGTCCATAGTTTATGTTGAAGTTCACTCTTGGTGCTATACATTCTGTTGGTTTTGACAAATGTATAATGACATGTATCTACCATTATAGTATTACATAGAATGGTTTCAATGCCCTAAAAATCCTCTCTGCTCTGCCTATTCACCCCTCTCTTCCCCAACCCCTGGCCAAAATGGATTTTAAATATATATATATATATAAAACGTATCAGACCAGAATTTTCTCCCTAATTAGTTGCTTGTTTTCCTCATGGACGGCTTCCGGTTCATAGAGAAGACATCCTAGCACGAAGCACTCTTCCACGGTTTAGGTTTTGTTAACAGGGGCTATTAGTGTGTGTGACTTCTTAATTCCCCCTTCTGCTGAGGGGCATCTCCAGCCCAACCAGTTTTAATTAACAGGGAAATGTTCATATTATTTTGGTACACTGATTATAGGCGAAGCCTAAGTGGAAGTCACTTTGGTGTCCCAAGGGATTTCAGTGCTAAAAATGCATAGGGTACCTTTTTCTTCTCTTTCTTTCTTTTTTTTTTCCTGTTAATTCTCCTCCTCCATGAACTCCAGATAAGCAGCAGGCCCGAGCCAGATTTCATTACTATCACGCACTCTTCATGGTCATCTTTTAATATTTGAAAGGATCATTTGTTAACTGGAAATGGTCAATTTTTTTTTCTTTGGCTTTTGAAATATAATTTTCAATTTTTAATTTGATTCATTTAGATGAAATCATTAATCAGGGTTGAAACTGAGTTAATTTTCTGGAAAATAAATGAGGTTGTTAGAGTGAACATTATTAAGTAGGCTCTTTGTAAGAAAGGGATAATAGCTGAAAATATGGAATACTTGGAGAACTGTAGCACTTGGGTAAAAATCGAAAAGATTTTTTTTCCTTGTTAAGTGGAATAATTCATTTTCAAAATTAGATCAGAGGATTTTTAGCATTAAGCATTATAAACACCCCATTAATTATATTAGAAATTGTAAATAGTAAAGTTTCAAGAAATTGTAAGGAAAGTACACTGTAAAGTTCTTGTTGTGAGATGTTAGGACATATAGTTTCTGATGTGGTTTTACCCTTTCTTTTGAAATGACTTGTGAACCTGGCTTTGGTATAGTTTATCTCTTGTGTCTCTGTTTAGATTTTCAAGATCTTTAATTGTGGGTTGATTATAAAATAAATCAGAAAAAATTTATTAGAACCCCTTATGAATATGTAAACCTATAATATTTTTTGTTTTCTGACACTTTGCGATCTGATTTACAACCAATCTCCTTCAGATAATCTTCTTTTTTAACTTCATGTACAATATACATGACTTCACCTAAATTCCCAGATCCCTCCTGTACTCAAGCATTCAATTTATAACATATTATTTTAAATGTTGATTATTTAATATTTCTTTCTATAGATATGTTTTCTTGCTTAACTAGATTTCAAAAGCTTTGAGTGTCAGAATTGTGTCATTGTATACCATATGCTGTTCTCTGCACACAGTAGTCATTAAATTAATTCTTTTTGACTGATTGACTCAGTGAATTATGGGAAACTGATGAGGTATACAAGTAGCTTAGAAGCAAACCCAGACCCCAGACCATATCAAGCCTCTTTTTTTTTCTTCAGCCAAACCTGGATCAAGTTTTAGCCATTAAAGAAGAAAACATATTTCACTGACTTGCTGTGGGAGCACAGCATGACTTTAAGTGATTAGGATGGTGAGCAAAATACCCTTCCCAAGAAAACAAAGAAAGCTGAGATTTGGCCAGACATTCAGCCACCTCAATTCACCATTTAAGTAAGATGCAGGTCACTGGAGAATTCCCTGCTCATTGTTGCTTCTAATTGTTGCCTCCATTTCTTCATTTCCTGCAGTTTCACAAGGTGGGTTGTTCCATATGAACAATTTCTTTCAGGGATTTTTGTTGAATATTCTATATAGAGAAGTTCCCATTAATGCAGTTCAAGAGATTTTTATTGCCACTCCCACAAATGCCATATCCATTTGCAGATGCATGTAGCAGCCACAGTCCACTCAGCCACCAGGTTCCAAGCTAACCTGCTTAGAGCTTAAATTTGGCTGGCAGGATGAATTACACTATCGATTCAACCTGTCTATATATTTTTCTACAGTTTTTCTATTCACAGTTCTGTATTTCTAGTCCTATAAAACAATATAAATGGAGGATTAAATTGAAATATTGGTCTTTAGAAGTCAACATGTATCTCGAAGATGCCCTTCCATTCCTTGATCTTGATAAGTTAATATGTATGAAGTATTCAGGGCGATATATATTCTACAATAAACATGTAATAAATGTTAATTATTATTATTACTCACTGAAACAATAAAGAAGGGAAAAGCCTATATGGGTTGATAGGTATACTGTGGAATATTGTATGTGAATGTGGATGTACATATGTGTGTCACCCTTCACACTGTAGGTTGAATGAAGTTCTTTCTAAAATACGAGTATGATCAAGTCACTCATTTTCCGTCGTCGTCACTGCTTAAATTGATCAGTAACTCTAGAAGCATTGTAAGCTGAAATCTCCATTTCATTGAGTGATTCTCAAGATCTACAGAACCAAGTCCCTTCATACATTTCACATTTTGTAGCATCTCAGTTATCAATAGTCTACATTTCCAAATCAGCACTGTCCAATAGAACTTTCTGCAGTGATGGGAATGTTCTATGACTCCACTGTCCAGTATGATAGCCACTGACAACATGTGACTGGGAAGCGTTTGAAATACAGCCAGGGTACCTGAGTAGCAGCATTTGAAATTTTATTTTATTTTAATTAAATTATATAACACATGTTGGAAAACACAGTTCCAAATCCTGTTTTTACCTGCTTTTCTGCCACAGCTGTTCTCTGTGACTGAAATATCCTGCCATCTTCTTCATGCACATAGACACCTTCGCAGCTCAACACAGTGATGCCTGAGTTCCTTCTTCGACCTCTCCAGAAAGAGTTCAGTTTTCTTTCTTATGCTCCTTCTAGGGTCTAGCCCATGCTTTTATTAAAATGCAAACATTATATAGCTGTATTTTCCTGTGTACCGGCCTGACTGTGACCGTGAGCCCTGGAAAGAATGCTCTGGTATTGTCCCATGCCTAGCACGGTGCCTGGTGCATAATAAGCACATTTGTACACATTTGAATAAATTGAATTGGGTGACTATAATGAGGCCAACAGGTAAAACCAATTTTTCTTAGCTGTAATAGGCAATTAAATGTGGGTAAAGGTGGGTTCCGTTTATTACTATTATTGTTATTATTATTATTGGATGGGGAAATTTTAAACATTTAAAAAAGATAACAGAAAATTCTGTAGTTGATCAGCAGTTCTTACCTTTATCACAAACATGGTAGATCTCCAAAGGGCCAAAAAAAACCCCAATATATATCTTTAATTAATTAACCTGTCCCCCTCTGGTATTTGCAATACATTTAACACTAGGAATTTTATAGCCTTAGTACTCAGGATGCCATGGCCAGATCAGATTTGGCCCAAGTCATATTGTAGACAGATGCAAACATATGCCACTGATTGCAAAAAAATTAAATTTAGTTACTGTTTGGACGAGGAAGCCTAAGCTGGGATTCACTTATTTCGAAATTGACTGCATTGTAATGGTTTAGCCATCTGTCCCACATGTGAAATGTTCATCTCACATATACTTGGAGCATTGATATTGGCTAGTGGTGTTGGCCAAAGTGAATGCAAATGTTTAATGTTCACAAACAGAAATTGGTTTAGAGATAGCTGGTCTGTACTCCTCCCACTCTCCCTCCCTGCACTCCCAGGTCTTCAGACATTGTAAAATAAAAGTGAAGCCAGCGGAGGAGTATAATGGCTCGGCTTTAACTTCCTTATTCCAAGGGAGGCTCCCTAGGTCAGTTTCAATCCCTTTCAAACATCCTCCTCTGACTTTGAAGAGAGAGCACTACCCCCTCCATCTCTGAAGCTGGGCAGTGGCCCTTTTTGTTTTCACGCACTGAAAATGAAGTGTTCACATGAGCTCATTTACAGAGAGTGGAGTTGGCAGTCTTATCAGGAGAGGAGAAAGAAGCCCTGAAGATGAAAAGCTCTCACGGTGACAGAAGTCTTTATTACTTTGGGCAGTAATGGAATGCAGTGTACACAGGGTAAAGTGACGGCTACCTAGAGCATTTAGGGAAAACTAGAGCAGTGATCGTGTTTTATGTTGTTCCTCATTCGACTTTCTCAGTGAACCGGTTGACCCCAGGGATGGGACTTGTTCAAGTTGGAAGCAATGTAAGAAACGTATGTTCTTCTCCAGAGTAAAGGAAGTTGCCGCAATCCCTGACTGCTGTTTGAATTGGCTTTGGGGCAGCATGCATCAAAATCATGCATATGAAGCATGGCAATAAACCCTTGTCTTTTCTTCTACACTGCTAAAAACACCCAACTTGTTGCTGAGTTTTATTCTTAAAGTCCTATCGTTTTTCTGCCAGAATTATGTTAAAAAAAATGCTATTGATGCTTTAATTGTTTTCATAATCCAGCATTGTAGAAAATAAAATTGGCAGTTGATCCCAGGGTTTTTGAGGGAGTTTAAGCATAAATTCAGCGTTCTAAGGAATCAGAAGTTGAGAGGAAACAGCCAAGAATACCCTTAGCTTTTTCACTGAGTTGTACTTGAATAGACAGCTAATTAGGCTTCCTCAAAATTTATTTGTCTCCAGAAATAGAGAAAAGGTGCTAAAAGCATAATAGAAATGAAATGTGCTGCACCCTTTCCGAGAAATTGACATTTTATGCATTTGACATTTGATACTAGCAGTTTATTTTTTGAATTATTTGATATTAAATTGTTTAAAATAGTTTAAACAGGATCTTTTTGTGCATGTTTCTCAAATGCATTTCCAGAATATATTTTATCAAGTGGAAAAATAAATAAATGCAATCATAATTGATTCTGTGAGAATATAGCAGCTGTGCCATGTTGGAGTTTCCTACTTCTATATGTATCATGCCCTGTCATTTTGGAGCTAACCTGAGTTCTTAACCTGATGAGCACTGAGTGCCATGAGCACTAGATAATTTTAAACATAAGTAAGCCTTCCCAGGTAATAATATCAACTTTGAAAAAATGAACTATGTTTTCTATCATTAAACGTTTTTAAAATGTGCTATATAATGTTTAGTTTTAATCATACTGGTTTTTAAATTTTCAAACATTTGTCTAGAAAAAAAAAAGTCCCTGTCCTCTTTCATAGAAGAAGAAGAGATAGATTTCCTGCTCTCACACAAGTACTTGCAGAATTTTTCCTTGGGGAGTTTATAGAAACATCACCTCTAGCCATAGTTTACTTTCTGCAGGTTGGTTGAAGTGGTTGCCTCTTGTGATATGACAGATGCTAGAAATACTCCAGGCCTCAAAATATCTTCCCTACCAAGGTACTACTGAGTCCCAAAGTTCTACCACTAAAGATGAATTTCTTTGCATTGCAATTGTTTTCTTCTTACTTGCATCCTCTTGGAAGGGAGTGAAATGAAGGCCATAGATAATTAATATTTATTGAGTGTCTGCTGTGTGCCACATAATGTGCCATTTAGTGATGCTGTCTTTCTAAATCCTAAGTCTTTAGGAGAAGAGGAAGGTGATAGTGGAGTCCATGAGCCATGTATGCAAAGGTCCCATAGCAAGAAAGCGATAGAGCTGTGATTCAAACTCAAACCATTTTTTTTCACTTCACTTTATTTTTAATTGAGTGCTCAGATTTCACTAGCTGGTTCTAGATGCTGAGTGCTCTGGTTAATTGATGAGGTGGAGGTAGAGGACCACTTTAAAAGGTAGGGTTGGTAGAAGACAGTCTGCCTAAGGTCTTCCCTCTAGAGTAGATCCCTGGCCATGCAATAGGGCTGATAGCAATATTGAGCAAATAGATATTCTCAGGCATTTTGCTATCCTTGAAATATTCCAATTTGGAATAGTATTCAAAGAAATTTAAATAATATTATTGTCCCTAGATTACATTCATTTCCAGAGGTGAGAGTATTTTTATTTGTAATACAAATGTAAATGTTAATAACGAACATGTTTTGTACCAGTGACACCTCATCTCATTTAGACATTATGGGTCTCATAGATTCATAGTGTTTTTACCCCTATTTTACATATGAGCAAGCTAAGGCCCAAAGAGATAAAGGGCACACATCTGAGAAGAGACAAACCAGTAATTTGACCTCAACTCTCATAAATATGAAGTCACAATTGCTTCCTTATGCCAATAAGATACCTTATAATAGGTTTCTCTTGAGTTTCAGAATTCATACCATTAAAATTCACTCATGCCTATAATCCCAGCACTTTGAGAGGCTGAGGCAAGAGGATTGCCTGAGCCCAGAAGTTTGACACCAGCCTGGTCAACACAACAAGACTCCTGTCTCAACAACAACAACAACAAAAATTAGCTAGGCATGATGCTGTGTGCTCATGGGTTTTTTGAGAGGCTGCGAAGGGTGAGCCCAGGAGGCAGAGGCTGCAATGAGCCATGATCGTATCACTGCACTCCATCCTCTTGAGTTACAGAAGGAGATACTGTCTCAAAAAAAAAAAAAAAAAAGAAAAAAGAAAGTAAGTATGAATGGAATAAATCCTAGAATTGTTAACTGGGAATCCATTCTAATTTATATGCAGTTCCTTTTGACTTCACGTTTGCCATCTCTATCAGATTGCTTCAAACTAGACAATGATCCAAAGTTTACAGAAGTGTACAAAGCAGTGGACTTGTAATTAGTTGGATTTTTAGAGGAATAATCAGAATGCAGGTAATTATTTCTAATTGGCTGTTATCAGAATCTAATCTTCTAAGCCATGGTTAGCCTAGTTGTCCTAGATGTTCCACTTAAAAAAGATGGTGTCGGGATATGGGGAAGGCCCAATGTCAGGGTTTGAATTGTCTTTTTATGTCTTTAAAACAATGAGCCTATATTTCCAGTTAATTAAAACAGTAAAGTTGTGCCTCAGATATATGGAATTCACCAACAAATATAATTGATTTTATTCATTTTCTTTTTTTCCCCTCTTCTTTAAAAAGAAAACAATTAACAATAGAAGACTGTCCATTTTAGTTAAAAAGCTAAGCAACAATGGAAAAGAAGATAGATTACTACAGTCATCCGTTCGTTAATTGAGATGGCATAGTGACTCTTATTCATTCACATTGAGCAACCTGAACAATACCAACTTATTTCCATGAGTGTTCTTTCTCTGATAGATTTCTTCTTCCTTTTGATAATGCTGAAATGCAGACAGTCCCTTGTATGTAGGGAAGACAGCTGTGTGGTATTTATGTTAGAAGTACTCACTGTAATTCACAAACCTTGTAATGGATTGAATCTGCCTCACCCTCCTCATTTTTAAAATGAGAAGCCTAGTAATACCTATCTCATACAACAAATACGCGAATTAGATGAGGTAAGCTAGGTGAAGTGCTTCATAACCTGAAAAACAGTACACAAATTTGCTTCAAATTTTTACCTCTGCCAGATTATACCAAGACGGTAGCACCAGGCCAGGCACGGTGACTCACGCCTGTAATACCAGCACTTTGGGAGACAGAGGTGGGTGGATCACCTGAGGTCAGGAGTTTGCAGCCAGGCCGACAGGGAGAAGCACCATCTCTACTAAAAATACAAAATTAGCTGGCCGTGGTGGCGCATGCCTGTAATCCCAGCTACTTGGGAGGCTGAGGCAGGAGAATCTCTTGAACCTGGGAAGTGGAGGTTGCGGTGAACCAAGATCGTGCCACTGCACACCAGCCTGGGTGACAGCGAGACTCTGTCTCAAAAAAAAAAAAAAAAAAGATGATAGATTATAGCACCATCCTGAAATTGTAGCAATGCCAGTGCCATTAAAATGAATGGAAAATATAAGGGTTGTGGAAAAAGAAAATCAAGATCCACTGGAGGTAAAATGAGCATTTTGGTAATATTACTTCCAGGCAACAGTAACATTTTGGAGTCTGCAGAAAAGGAAAAAATATGGAAAAAGGAGAGAATAAAGGAAAAGAGAGTGTGAGCCACATGGAAGGAAGTAAAAATATATTCAAAGGATTACCGGAAACTCTAAGACCAATTTAATTTCTTTGAAACAAAATATGAGTTTCTAATTAAATCGACATTGTTTCCCTGACTTTCATAACTAGCAATTTTGAAGACTGCAGGCCAGTTATTTTGTAGAGTGTTCCTCAATTTGGGCTATTATGGTGTTTCTTCATGATTAGATTCAGGTTATGCATCTTTGGCAGGAATATCACAGAAGTGATGCAGTGATCTCATCGCATTATATCAGATGGCACAAATTGCCCTTTGTCTCATTACTGATGACATTACCTTGGTCACTTCATTGTGGGTATCTACCCGGCTTTTCCACTATAAAGTTGCTCTTTCCCCCTTGGAAAGTAATAAGAATTTTGTGGTGTGATACATTGAGAGTATGTAATTAATCCATTCCCCATCAGCTTATTCATTTATTTATTTATGTCAACGTAGACCCGTGGATTCCCATTTTATTCAGTGAGTTATAATCCATTGCTATCATTATTTATTTTGATCCTCAAATTGTCCCAGATTTTTCCAGAGAGAGCCCCTTCAAGCTGCCTTCTTGTGACTTATTGACACATCCCCATAACTCTTGGTTCATCTTCTTACTTTTCTGGCACAAAAATATGCTCCAGGTTGGTTTCGTATGTTCCATGCCACAGCTTCAGTGTCAGCCATGTCTCCCAGGAGCTTTATTTATTTGTGGCATAAAATGATATTAAGAAACCAAGATCTAGATACTATTGTTACTGTTTTTGAATGTTTTCCAACACCAACAAACAGTTCTCTGATTCACTAGACACTGACTGGGTATCCAGTACTTCAATTAAATTCAGATGCTATCTACAATGCTATTAGCAACAGATCACACATGTAAAGAGCTCAGTCCCATAAGCCTGACTGGGAGGGGCACAGAGCTTCCATGCTCTCTCTGGGACACGACCTTCCCAGCACGTTGATGTGTTCACCACCCTAGAAGTTCTTGGAGCTCCATCTGTTAGGTGGTGTAACAAAGTTTCCATTATGTAGGCATAAATGATTAAATCATGGTCATCAATGACAGAACTCAGTCTTCAGTCCCTCTCTTCTCTTTGGAGACTGATGGGAATGTGGCTAAAAGTTCTAAGTTTTTAATCAAGACTTGACATTTTTGGTGACCAGCCCCAATTCTGAAGCTAGCTGGGGGCCTGCCAGGAGTCAATTCATTGGAAAAAAGAGGTTCTTCTCACCCTTTTCACTCAGGAAATGTCAAGGGCATTAGGAGCACTGTACCAGAAACAAGGGACAGAGACCAAGTATCTTCCTATGATACCACAGTTGTTGTTTGTGTGTATAAATGGAACATCACCTTATTACAGGGTTGTGGTCATGTGTCAGTAAAGCTTAAGCTTAGAAAGTCGTGTGTCAACAAAGTGTAAGCTTTAGGAAACAGAAAAAGGAACTTATGTTATCATCCCCTTCTTTAGTTATTAAATTGGAGTCTAACTGAAATACTGTCTTGTGGCTTATACTCTCTTGTATAAAAAAATGGGTTTGTAGTTGATGACATTTCTTTCATACTCTCTAATGATGTATCAGACAATACTGTCTAAAGACTTGAAATTACTGTATAATACACAGTCTTTTTGGTTTTCACCCATAGAACCAATTCTATTGCCTTCTGCCTTCATTTTCTCCAAAATTCTGTATCTAAATCTTTAGCACAGAAGGCATATTAATGTCCTTTGTAAGTGAAACAATTTTTCAGGGTGTAAGATTTCAGTAGACTTCTTATTTCTTAAATTCCAGACAGAGAGGGAAGAAGCCAGTTTGGACTTTTTAAAAAATGTATTCATCCAAATTATTTTGTCTATTCTTAATGTATGTGACATTATTACATACATCAGTGTTGATTGTACAGTTTAAGTTCATAACGTTCAGTGTAAAGCACTCTAGAGTGTTATCTCATATGAGATTTTTTTTCTGGAATTTAACAACAAAAATACCAAAACTAATCCAGTTCCATACCATGAATCTTAGAACTGTTGGAAGTATGTAGCTTTGTGGTTTTTCTAGAAGATACTAGACTACTAACATTTTCTAGTTTAATTAGGATATGATGAATTATTATATATTAGTCATATTATTAGTAATCAGCAATCATTACTGCTAGAGGGTTTTGGCATAGATAAGTATCTGTGATATTGAATGCATTTTCATCAGGATTGCTTGAAAAAGGATCATCTTGGAGAATATGCATTTATACTATTTTTAAGATACTCAGTTTTAAGTTTTATTACCTTGCAGTAATATCACCATATTTTCATTAAATTGCTGTTATATATATTTTTTTCAATTTTATTCTCTCCATTTTTGGGGCTAAATTTCTATGAACTTCACTTTTTTTTTTTTTTTTTTTTTGAGACAGAGTTTCACCCTGTTGCCCAGGGTGGAGTGCAGTGGCACGATCTCGTCTCACTGCAGCCTCCGCCTCCCAGGTTCAAGCAATTCTCCTGCCTCAGCCTCCCAAGTGGCTGGGAGTACAGGTACACACCACCCATCCCCAACTAATTTTTGTGCTATTAGTGGAGATGGGGTTTCACCATGTTGGCTAGGCTGGTCTTGAACTCCTGACCTCAAGTGATCCACCTGCCTTGGCCTCCCAGAGTGCTGGGATTTGAATCTTGCTTCTTAATGTTTTCTCTTCCCTTAGTTTGGATGGTACAGTAGTCACCAATTTTCTCCATCCTGCTTTAAAAATTACCCTTTCTTAGTTTCCTTCTCTGGTTACACTTATTGCCTCCCCTCCGCATTTATGACTGGTTTCCAAGATTAATCCTAGTCTTTTCATTCTACATCAAGGGTATCCAATCTTTTGGCTTTCCTGGATCACATCAGAAGAAGAATTGTCTTGGACCACATATAAAATACACTAACACGAATGATAGCTAATGAGCTAAAAAAGTAATAATCACAAAAATAATCTCATAATCTTTTAAGAAAGTTTGTGAATTTGCATTGGGCCACATTCAAAGCCGTCCTCGGCCACGTGTAGCCCACATGCGGCCCACATGTGGGTCGGATGATCTTGTTCTACATCCTGCAAAGCAAATTTGCACTTATATTTTCATATAGCTATGTTGGTGGCTCAAGTTTACAACACTAGTCCTGCATTCTTACCTGAATTTTAGTTTTGAGTTCTGTGTGGCATATCTTGGATTTCCCAAAGTCATCTCAAGTATAAAACCATACTTCTTATCTTTCTTTAGAAACTGGTTCCGTCTTCCAGTTTTTCCATTTTGGTCAGGTGCACTGTTTTTCTTTCGTTTAAAATCTGAGTTTTGGCATTTGCTTTGACTTCATTTTCTTTTTCCTTATACCTTCAGTCATGAATATTAATGATACACACTTGGTGACTTGTACTTTTTTTTCTTTCACTTTGTTCCTATTGACTGAAAGTCCTCAGAGAAGGACCCAATAAATTCCCAAAGCGCTTGTTTTGGGGGTGGGGAGAATCAATGGATCAATTATTTACTTTCCTTTTTTCCCTTCTTTTTCTATTTCTTCTTATGAAAACATTTGTTTAGAGTTTTGGAAAATGGAGATATCAATATGATAGTATAGATGCTCTTTAAAGAGGACTTGGAATTAGAAAAACAGGTGCACAGTATTAATCGTGAATTGCTTAACTTCTCTGAGCCTGTAAAGCAGAGATAGTAATCCTATACTTACAGCACAGAATTGTAAGAATTAAATAAGATGATCTATGAAAGTGCTTTGTAAATATTAACGAAATGTCTTGGGTGTAATAACTGATTTTATTCCAAAGTCTTTGAAATGGTGATGACTAGTGTATTTGAAATATCTACAACATAAAGGCCGTAAAATTGTAGTTATTTATTTCTATTTTGTGTTTGATAATGCCAGAGTTAAATTTATTGCTAAAAACGGTCCAGATTGCCTTGGCTTTATTGTTGTTGCTTGTTGTAGTAGCTCCTAACTCTCAGATCTTTGCAAATCAAAAGGTTGCCAAAGAATCAGTAGCCCAAGGGGACAAGAGACATAATAGCAATATAATTTGTAAGTTTGCTAAACTCAAATAGTACCAATTTCATATGGGAAATCCCTAATGATCAATGGACATCCATCAAGTTAAATCGTTAGATTGAAAATAAAGGTGAAGTCACAGGTATACTTCACTTATTTATTGATATTGGTTCACATAATTGGTTGGCCATCCACCAGGGGGAATACATGTTAATGTACCATACCCACAAAGATATAGAATAATTCACAGGACTATCTATGATACATTTTGTATTTGTTTCCTATTTATACTGTTGCTGCTAAAATAGGATCTTACTCTGTTCAGAGCATATGCAGTTTCACAAGATGTTTAATGCAAAATTAGGATTAATGGCTCAACGTAACCTTTCTAAATAGTCATGTTTAGTAAATGGATACACTTCAGCAATAACACACTGCTTGCATGAACGCTAAGTTTCATGTCTTATGTTTGTATCAAGCACTGTATTTAGACTGCAGGCTCACCCTGTTTTAAGAAGGTTTATTACTAAGGAGGTGAACTATGCATACTTCATACTCCTTAATGCTTTCCTTGCAGATTCTTCTCCTTTTGTTTCTTTCCAAATGGTTTTATTTTAAAATGTGAATTTTTTAAAAATTCTGAACATAAATGCTTTTCTAAGAGGGGGAAGGGAGACAAGTCTTCTCTTGTGACAACAATTATTGTCCTTAATTTTTATTTATTCATTTTTGGGTTAATTTAGTCTGGCTAAAATTACATACATATTCATGTTTCTTAATAAGAACAAAGCTTTACTCTTGGTTATTTTCCATAAATTTGTCCTCATAAGCAATTTGATAGACATCTACTTTAACTATTAGAATGAAAGTTCACAGTGAATCCATGAAACCCTGTTTCAGATCTATAATTCATTAACTCTTTCCCCAAAGGTCCAAATGCTTCTTTATCAGAGTACTATAAAATTGCTATTCCTTCTTTTTAAAGTTCAGAGTGGACACATATTGTAATCAAGGTATAGATTGTCCAACTATTACTAAATGCACTAGAGTTTTTTTAAGACGTAATTCCATTTTGGTTCAAAGCATTAGTTTGAAGCAACATTATGAATTGTGAAACAAGTTATAATTGTGCAAAAATGATTTTCCTGCTCAGAATACTATGGAATGTATGCCTAAATTTTTACATGAAATATACAGCTGTTTTACTTCCACTGTCATTTTATCACAGATATATATATATATATGTGATTTATAATGTCTAATTTGTATTGAATATCAGTAATGTGATATTATTTATTAAACACTTACTCATCATACAGGTATTTGTTGAACAGCATATGTTGAAGTTGCAAGGAGGATAAAATGTCACCTTAAATATTATGTTGGTGCTGATAAAAGAAAGTGTTGAAAGCTTAAAAGTTGGCCAGGTGTGGTGGCTCACCCCTGTAATCCCAGCACTTTGGGAGGACAAGGTGGGCAGATCATTTGAGGTCACGAGTTTGAGACCAGCCTGACCAACGTGGTGAAACCTTGTCTCTACCAAAAATATAAAAAAATTAGCCAGGAGTGGTGGTGGGCGCCTGTAGTCCCAGCTACTCTGGAGACTGAGGCAGAAGAATTGCTTGAACCTGGGAGGCAGAGGTTGCAGTGAGCCGAGATGGTGTCACTGCACTCCAGTCTGGGTGACAGAGTGAGACACCATCTCAAAAAAAAAAAACAAAAAAAAACCCGAAAGTTACTTAGGTTACTATTTTCTTGGTATGAGAAGTAGTTGACATAGAGTGCTCTATGATTTCACTTAGTAGTTGTTTAATTACTATATATTATATTCCTGAAATAATTAGCCCATTCTTCTAATGGCCAAAGTTAATGAGCCTTTTTTTTAAATTTTTTTTTAATTTTTTATTTTTTTATTTTTTTTATTATACTTTAAGTTCTAGGGTACATGTGCATAACGTGCAGGTTTGTTACATATGTATACTTGTGCCATGTTGGT
>NW_012121932.1:3762928-3855302 GCF_000951035.1 Colobus angolensis palliatus | reverse complement strand
ATGTTGAACCAGCCTTGCATCCCAGGGATGAAGCCCACTAATGAGCCTTTTAACTTTGCTTTTAATTTAACTTAAGCCTGATTTAACAGAAAACATTAACTACTATTTTTACAAAATGCACTTCTTTCATCTATGGCAACAATTTCTTTAGAAGCCTTTATTTTGAAATATTGTAAAAGTAACTTGTATTCCAGAGTCCTAAAAAAGTTACGCTAAAATTTGTTTTGGTAAAGAAGCTGAAACCCAGGTAGCTTCAGAAATTGGGCTTATAAAAAACAGGAGAGTGGAAAAGATTATGAAGATTTGAATGTTTAATTTGCAGAATCATTACTCTGGTTGTGAATTATTTGTTTAAATTTCCATTTCGTTATATGAAAAGTGATATATTGTTTTTACTAAGACTTTTTAAAAATTATTTATTTATTTATTTATTTATTTATTTATTTATTTTGAAACGGAGTCTCCCTCTGTTGCCCAGGCTGGAGTGCAGTGGCACAATCTCAGCTCACTGCAAGCTCCACCTCCCGGGTTCATGCCATTCTCCTGCCTCAGCCTCCCGAGTAGCTGGGACTACAGGCACCCGCCACCACACCACCATGTCTGGCTAATTTTTTTGTATTTTTAGTAGAGATGGGGTTTCACCATGTTAGCCAGGATGGTCTCGATATCCTGACCTCGTGATCTGCCCGCCTCGGCCTCTCAAAGTGCTGGGAAAAAAATAACTTTTTAAATATAAAATGTAGATATATTTTTCTGTGCTTTTTATTGGAATCAGTTATTAGGATCAATAAAATTTATATGATTTGATTGGGTCTATTTTTCTGTTTGTGTTGCCTTATTGAATAGAATATGTTATAATGATTTTTTAAACTTATACACAACAGTCCACAAACATCTATTTTGACATTGTTTAAAATAAGTAGACTTCTTTTGAAGAGTCTTTTTTTCCTCATAGATGTTAGATCAGATTTCTTCCCCCATTTATTTTTTTCAGTGAATATGTTAGGATTTATTTACTCTTTTAGTCTTTACTTAACTTTTAGATTTTAAGAGAAATTTTACAATTATCTATTCTAAATTCAAATCTGTTCTCCTTGTTCTCTTCTAAATAGGCAAGATATGACTCAAATTTAGAGACTACAGCTTAAATTTAGAGAGCACATTGGTGCAATTCCACATGAACGATTTTACATGAAAATTAAGAGTATGTTGGCAGTTTACTAAATGTGACTTAATATAAGTCTATAGAGCTCTGCCATATTCTTTATTTTTCCATATTTCTCTTAAGTGTATCCTGTCCTTGAAAAACAAAATCCATAATACTCATCAAGGAAACATGAAAAATGTCAAGCAATATTTTCTGTAGGTGATTTTTAAAATTTTTTACTTTTCTACCAGGCCCCTATATCTTAATTAGCTTTTAAAACTTTTATCAATTTGAGGCTGAACACATGTTGATAGATGAATGAACTCGCACTTTATTAAAGCCAATAATTAAAATTATTCCAGCTGTTTTTATTTCATTCTTATTAACAATGAATTTTTATTGAGTAACTTTGGCCCTATGGCATCTGAAACGTTTAATACTTACCATCATATAGCATACAGCTGGTCTTAAAACTACTCTGTTACACATTGATATTCTCCAGTCATATCCTCAACAATAAAAAGGTAAATCAAATTAAGGAGGAAAATATAGGGAATTGTAGAGCTGAGCTCTATTTTCCCCATCTGTAACACCAGGGTACTAGTACCTTTCTTATTCTCCTTGATTTTATAAGTATCGAGTAAAGTACATGTAGAAGTAATATGGAAAGTTATGAAGGATCTTAAATTTCTTATTGCTGGGAAATTTTTTAAATTCTGAAATAATTTGAGTAGTGGCTATGCAAGGAATGCTCAGAAGAGTTTACTGATGTATCATGTTTTTTTCTCATTATAACTTGTAATTTTTTTAAAAAATAGAGTTAAAAAAACAGAGAGTACCTTGATTTAGAAAAAAGATAATTTATTTTAGAAAGATCTTATAGGCCCTATATGTGTATACATAATTAATGTGTTTGACCAAAGTGGGGAAGGAAAGGAGAATGAGAGGAAGAATAGCTTTTCTATGTACTCTCATGGCAAAGCATATATTAACTCTTGGCTATGCTCTCTCCTTTATGATATGATGATATGGTGATATGGTTTTGCTGTGTCCCCATCCAAATCTGATCTTGAATTATCATGTGTTGTGGAGGCAACTAGTGGGAGGTAATTAATCATGGGGTCAAGTCTTTCCCATGCTGTTCTCATGATAGTGAATACATTTCATGAGATCCAATGGTTTTAAAAAGAGGAGTTCCCCTGCACAAGCTCTCTCTCTTTGCTTGCTGCCATCCATGTAAGATGTGACTTGTTCCTCCTTGCCTTCCACCATAAGTGTCAGGCTTTTCCAGCCACATGGAACTGTAAGTCCAATTAAACCTCATTCCTTTGTATGTCTTTATTATGACATTAAAGCATGTTCCTGGGCTGCTTCAGTGGCTCAGCTTCTGTGCTTTCTTTACCTACTGTATGATAACTTGAGCTCAGTTTCATGGTCTTTCATTTCCTCAGTCAGCAGGAACTCTGAGTGCTAAGAGGCCAGCCATGAAGCCCCTGTAGAGGGAGGGGATGCCTCATGCTGCCCAACAGCAACCTTCTTGACTGATGAGAACACTGCGATGACAACTTCCATGGGGATTTGAATCTAGTTCTCTCAATGGCAGCAGAGATGAGAGGCTTTGTAGAGTGAGTTTTTGAAATACATACATTGGGAGAAGCCGGTACCTCTGTCCGAGGCCTTGCTGAAGTGATTTGGCATTGACAGGAATTATGGAATAACCATTAACTTCAGTAGGTATACACATTTGACTTTCATCTGTTGCTAATAAGTTCATATTTTTACTGTCTCTAGCTGCAATGATACTAATTCTGGTGGTCTAGGTTGTATTGCTGGCCATCCAGTATGTGTCATGTCCTGTTTAAAGATTCATTTTTTCACTCTGTGTAATATGCTATTTGGCATATGGACAGTTCTTCATAATATGCCTGCATACTCTTGAAAGTTGATAGAAAAATGGTTTTTACTGCCTTCTTTCACATTTACAGTTTTTTTTTCTTCGAACACTCAAGAGTCTTTCTAATTCCCTTCCCTTCCCCCTTTCTCATGAAGTCTTTCCTGCCCATTCTTCCATTCTCCCACCTCTTTAGGTTTTTTATTCTAGCAATTTCTTCCACTCCTTTGTACTCTAGGATTGACAAACCCTAAGAAAGCACTGTTAAAACCAAATTCCTCCTAGGATTGTTCCGAAAAGCATTTAGGATCCTTTTCATCTTTTGCCACTTCAAAGACCTTCTCTTTCATACAATCAAGAAATTAGAGAAAAAGGGTCCAGGCCAATAGAGTAAAAATTTTTTGTCAGCTAATTATCAGTGATGATGAACTTGGTGTAATCTGAGTGAAAATGGAGATTACCAGTTGTACTTTAAGAATTGACCACTTTGGGAGGTCAAGGAGAGCAGATCACCTGAGGTCAGGAGTTCGAGACCAGCCTGGCCAACATGGCGAAACCCCATCTCTACTAAAAATACAAAAATTAGCTGGGCATAGTGGCACGATTCCTGTAACCCCAGCTACCTGGGAAGCTGAGGCAAGAGAATTGCTGGAACCTGGAAGCAGAGGCTGCAGTGAGCTGAAATCATGCCACTGCACTCCAGCCTCGGTGACAGAGCGAGACCCCATCTCAAAAAAAGAAAAAAAAAGAATTGACTTGCAGTTTCCAACAGATTTCACTCGACAAAAAGGCATTCCTTCAGAGCATGGAAACATTTAGTAAACAAAATGGATTAATTTAAAGAGATCCTTTGCTGCCATTTGCTATAACTACCAGTGGAGACTAGAGCTTAGCAAGAAATTCTTTAGGAGAGATTTTTGAACCAAAACAGGTCAGCATTCTTAACTAACACGCGTTAGGTCTGGATGTGGATGATTAAATTTTACTCTTGTTTGAAATTATTTTTAATGAAAACACATGTATTTTATATGTTATTATTACACCTAAAGCCCTACAAAATGACATTTTAAAATCAGGATTTCAAGATGTAGCATATAGAACAACTTAAGTAGTTAGGTAATTTAATCTATGCAGATATAATGGAGGGCCTAAATTAATAGAAGAGTAAGTTCTACATAGTGACCAACTTATAATATGACTAATTTAACCAGCCAATTGTCAAACTTGACTTCTATCAGGAAACGTCTAACATTTAGCCACTGTGTAACTTTGATATAGACACCAAAGATTAGAAACGGGTGGCCTGAGGGTCACACAATTAGCAAACGTTTTTGGGAAACACTTAAGCATAGGATGATTTTATAGAAAAATCCAGATTCTTTTCAGAGTGGAAACTCTGATAACACTGGACTCACATTCAAGATTGCCCACCCCACTCCCATAAGGCAATAAATATCTGATTGGCATTGAGCAGTGGCTGTGGCCTTTTGGGGTAAATGCTCTTGGATTCACCATAGTTCACGCCCATTGCTTTTTTTTTTTTTTTTTCCCTATCTCTCTCTCTCTCTCTTTTTTATTTTTAAACACAGTCCATTTCATTCACTCACTTTGTGTAGATAGTCCCTGTAGTTGTCTGAATTTGTGACTTGATGTAAATGCTAACATAAACTAGTAGAACATGGGTTCTTTTGGGAGGGAAACTTGTGAAAACAAACAATTCTTACAGAATCATGTTGTTGGGCCAAATCATTATCAGAAAAATAAAGAAATTTGATAATGTTTTACTGGTTTAGGATTGTGTTTGTATTTTTATGTTTATCTCTATGTATGTATCCATATGTGTGTGGATATATGTACATGTATGCATATATATACATATACAGAGAGATATATATCTATACATAATGTGATTTCTGCCCAAAGGGTGACTGTAGATGTTGAGATGAAACATTAGGTTTTGCCATTGTGGCATACTTAATTAAATCTGGTCATCTTTAGCCAAATGCCTTTTGATTTTTAGGGCGTTAGATGGAATTCAGCTAAATAACAGTATAGTCATCTATTCATTGGTTGCTTTCAAAATATGTTATTTAGTCATATCCTCTTCAGCTTACTTTAGTCTATATGTTGTAAATGTCTGCAAATCTGAAGCTGTATATGATTTCCCATACTTCAGTTTCCACAGTGTGCAACAGACATTGATCTTTTCCTAATGCAATAATAAGCTAGAAGCATTTTTCAAACATGGGCACTTTATTTGCTTTATTATCATCAAGAACAAAAGGAAATGCATTTGGCCAAGGTCAGTGTGAGGGGAACGCTAAAACCTGTGCCAGAAAGCCTTCTGCTCTTCTGGTTCATTAATGCTATCCATTTGGCTCCAGTCTTCCCTGATTTAAGATATGAAGTATGTTGATGTTTCCAACTGCCAAGGCAGTTGTCGGACTCTGAATCTGTGGGTCAATTCCATTTTTTTAAGTACACCATTTCATTCATAGACTTTTAGAACTGGAAGAGAGCTGAACATGTGATCAGACTCATTCATCTGCTTCCAGGCAGGAGAGCAATAAAAATGTCTCAGGCAGGGAATGGTTTTCTTCATTTGTCAAATTTCCCAAGTATAGCAACCTATGATCTTTCTTGTTCAATATTCAGTATCTAAATATAATTATTTCATAGTCTGTTCTTCTTAATATCTAACTGAGGTTTTCCCAGCAAATCAAATGCTGTTTTATGTTGTCCATGATGAATAGTTAAAAAATAAAACTCTGAGAGTCTACCTTTCAGCCAACTCCTTTTTTTCCTTCAATGCTTCATGATATGTTATCTTCAAGTTTTCTATTGCTTTCTTAAGTTACTGTACACTAATTCTTTAAGAAAAACATGCCAATCAAGAATTACTGAAAAAAATTGACAAGAGATTCATATTTGTGTGTGTACATTCTAGTTTTAGAATTACGAAAAGAAAAACAAAAATCTGATTAGTACATGACTATAAAGCATGTTGTACATTTATTTATTCACTTACTCAGTATTTTTGAGTGCCTACTGTGTAGCAGGTGTGTGATGCATACTGCATGGCTAATGGTGGTGTATAGACACTGACAACATACACCAAAATCATTTGATTATGTTTTGATCCTTTCAAGCTTTTTCAATTAGTATGTCATTTTCACTCTACACTCTGCTCTCAAATTTTTATGGAATTAAGCTGAATATATGTAACAAATGAAATACCTTGATGTTTGCAGTTAGGCCTGTCTATATTCCAAAAACATAAAGGGAGACAGTTGACAGAAAAGACTAAGAAATTTAGGTTTGGAAAATACAAGGAAATTTTCATGGGGAATTGTGCCTCCTTCTATATGAGGCAGTGACATTTAGAGTCTCCACTCTCGACATCTAGCCTTGAGCTGCCTTGTGAATGGAAAAGTGTGTTTGTTTTTTTTCTTGGCACCCACTGAAACTTAAAGATGCATCGTTGTATTGAGGATCATGTTGACTAGACTGGCAATTGCCCTTCCTACAACCCCTCATATAATAACAATACACAGGGAAGTCTGTTAGGAAATTCATGACTTGATACAAATACAAACTTTTTTCAGCCAAGACTCTGTATGTTTGGTGTCTGGATGTATCATTGGTGTTTTCTACATTTTCACACATGTTTCACTCAGTCTAATTTAAGAACAAAAATACAGGCTATGGACTTCATTCTACCACAATACTTCACCTGTACTATTTCCTCATTGGCCCTCAGAGTATATACTTTCCCAATTGTTAATTTCTTTGACGAAAAATTTTGGTATGTTTAGATGGACATGTAACTATGTGTATACATATGTGTAATACTCCTCCAAACCTTCAATATGATGTAGCAATTTAACATGAATCTGGAGTGGCTCCATATTAAGACCTAGTTACTCAGAGTAGCAAAATGAAAATAGCATTGAATATTTAGCTTGTAATCCAGAAGTCCAAATATAATGCCTTTTATATGCATATTGTGTGCATCAAAGCAAACAGGATTTATAGTCATCTTACTGAAATCAGATAGAATTGAGATTCTGAAAACATACAAGAAATCAAAAGATGCTAAATGGAAATGAACAGGAAACATTACTTATTTAGTGTGTCTGTCATCTATAGTATTTTCATATTTGTCTTCATTTTAATGAATATATATCACTATATGTACATAGATTTCTTATTTTCACCACTATTCATAATTCTGTTACCTCAGTTTTTCCCATAAGATCTTACATTCCTCAAGACTTGAATCGTCAACTCTAGGAGAGAAAAACTGTACATTAATTGACTTAAAAATGTTCCCTCAGGGGGCTACGTGCAACTGTGGGTAACTCAGGGCTCAAGGCAGCTGAGAATCTACTCTGAATCTTTTGTGTTTTTCTTCTCAGTTTCTGAGTTTCTACAGAGCTTATATTTGTCTCTCATAATCTCTGCTGTTTTTTCTTTTTCTTTACTAACTTTCCTCGTGAATATTTAAGAACACAGTTGGTAGATGAATGGGGTTCAATAATGGTATACAGAGTTGGTTGAGAAGGGGATGGAAACCACTCTATTCTCTTGATTTCATATCAGACTCTGAATCAACCCATTTTAGAGCACCCTTCTAACTCCTTTTTCATGTTCCTTCATTACTTCTTGTTTATTCTACTCAGACTTACAATGGAATCATTAGGCTCCACTTTATTTCTCTCTATTGAATAAACAGAGTGACTGTGACTTGCTTGATTTTATATTTAGTTATTTTTTACAGGGTATTGCATTTTGAATAAATAATATTTGGGGCTTCTTTTACACAGAACATTCCCATGGGGGTGCTATGCACTGTTATTACCTCTATGACTGTGTTAAACTTATTGCTACCAATGCACAAGAAATAAGAAGTGTCACAGTGTAACAAGAAATCTCTCGCTTGTATTGTATTTACGTTTAATCTCTATTGAACTAATCTTTTCCCAAGAGGAAATGTTTTTTTCCTAAAGAGATGTAATTCTCTTTACACATGATCTGGGAACATATAGCATATTCTTTATACTAGATTTACTTTATTTTGAATTTCAACTTTGCCAAATTATAATGATCGCCAGAGAAATATTAGCAAACATCATGCCTCTCTTTGATATCTTATAATTGACACTCAGGATTTCTGCTCAAGTCTGGTAATACATTTTATTGTCTTTAGTGAATTACTAGCACATTGGCCGGGAGATAAAGTTTTCCCCTATTAGAATTTCCATAAGCTCCTCTCTGAGCTTCATAGGCTCTTCCTAGGTTGCCCATATGATCTAGATTCACATATGCTGAAACCAAATGCCCTCCAGGCTCATATGGCACCTTTCTCTGTCATCTATTTCCTTTTCTAAAAAAAATCTTTATTTTAAATCCATGTCTGCTTTTTTGATCGTTAGACTCTACTAC
This sequence comes from Colobus angolensis palliatus, assembly GCF_000951035.1. NCBI lineage: Eukaryota > Metazoa > Chordata > Mammalia > Primates > Cercopithecidae > Colobus > Colobus angolensis. Next base: position 3,846,819 of record NW_012121932.1, on the reverse strand, counting down.
ATTCCACTATATTCATTTCCATCAAATGAACCAAAGTGACTGTGGGTTCTCAACCCAGCAACTTGTAAACCTGCTTGGTTGATTTCATATTTAATTCATTTTACAGGGCATTGAATTTTGCATAAATAATATTTGTGCTTCTGTTTATACAGAGCATCCCCATGGGGTGCTGTGCACTGTTATTACTATTATTATTGGGTTAAACTTATTGCTGCCAGTGTCACATTTAATTGTGAATTAGTAGAATCACTTTTCCTGATGTTGATATACAACCCCATTTCATGTCTTTACCCATGATTTCATAACTTTATTCATATGAGAAAGCAATATTGAAAAGGATAAAGAGAAGATTTACCCATCTTAAATAATAACAAGGTAAAATATGGTTTAGATAGGCATGAACCATAGTAGTATCTTTTTTCAATAGTTTTTGAAATTTTTAACAGGCAAAAATAAGGAAAGGGAAGATTTTCCTTTTTTCTTTAAAGAAAATCCCTATGTCTAGCAAATGCAGACCAAGCATCCTCTCTTTCTCGTTCTCTCTCTCTCTCCCTCTGACATCAAGCGAAGTAAGAAATAGTGCCTTTTGAATAGGAGATTTCTTTTAATTACATTGGGGAAGTGATAATGGTAGGTATTGCATGTTTAATGTAATGTTCTGGATGCCCCTTTTCTTTCTTTCTTTTTTTCCCCCTTCACAGCCACGTCCTCTTGAGCAGAAATAAAAGGTTCAAGGCTTGTCAGCATCAGTTTATAGATAGCTGTTTAAAAATAATGAGATATTGGGTATTGTAAGGCTCAGGGCTGTCTTGCCAGACTCATTTATTTCCATTCACCTTTTGTCAGAATTGCAGACAGAAGACATTCAATTAAAACTTGTCACCTGTTGCAGATGACATAATTTGTACTTGTATGTGTCATAGATTAGGGCTCCATGCTTCAGATGAAGCAACTTTACCCCTGGTAGAACAACATTTCTTCTGTTAAATATTTTGTTTATGATTATTTCTGATTTCTGTCACTACAAACTCAGCTCCAATGCAGATTATAAATTTAGCACATGATCCCCAGAACCAGCCAAGAGCAGTCAATCACATTGTGGAGGGGAAAAAATAGAAGAAGAGACTTATTTGGGGTTATGTCCTATGCACAGGAATCCACAACTGTATTTTGGATGCAACTTGAATCTGAAACGGAGGGAAGCCTTTGTAATTTCCTATGCAAGCCTCACATGTTTAATAGTCCAGATAGCTATCAGGAGACCAAAACGAAAGACTTCCCCTTGCTAATTGTTAATTCATCTGTAGAGCAAGGAAGCTTTAATGTGAGTCATGGCTTTTATCTCTTTTAGTGACTGAGGACTCTGTTTAAAAAAAAAAAAAAAAAGGTCCGCCTAATGGATGTGCATTTTCTCTCCCTGTGTGATTTTTCTCTTATATCATCAGACATTATAATGTTTCCACATGCAGCCAAGCAGTTTCCAAAGTTTCTGAATTGTTGTCATGATATTCCAGCAAAAGTAAATGTAATCATTGGCTGGGGGAGTTTAGTAGAAAACTGACTCTGTGGGACTCCCTCCTGAATTGTAAAATTCAACTGGAAGGTGGCTCTGCCTCCCTGGCCCTTGAAAAACACACCTTGTCTAATTTTCAGTGAAGACCAGGAGCAGGGAAATTAATACCCCTCAGTCCCTGCCTCAGTGGAAAAAAAGAGGAATGGAATCTTTTTACCACTTTTGGTTTGTTCACAGTCTCATAGCTGTGAACTTTTAAAGGTGAAATTACCTTATAAAGTGATAGATGCAAAATCAACTCGGCCTTTTGAGTAAGAGTGTTCATTATTTTTTCCTCCTGCTAGTTCATCAGGCTGCCTACCTTTTATATGTGCCCCATATCATGATGCAGGTATTGTTTACCTCCATAACTGGTTTTCATCTGCCTGTGTTTCTACTTTTGGAATATATACCAAATGCTCTTTTCCAAAAGCAGACTTTGATGGCAGAGAAGCAGTTTAAATATAGTGCTTAAGAACGTGAGTTCTGCAGCCATTCTCCCCCTTCCATTCCTATTTCTGCCTCTTACGAGTTCCGGTTTTCTCATCTGTAAAATGGGACGATAATAGCACCTCCCTCATAGGATTGCTATAAGGATTAAATGTGTTAATATGCATTAAGTCATTAAGCCATTACCTAGCACATGATAAGTTCTCAATAACCAATGACTGCTAGTCACTGGCCACTATTTTGGTTTATCTCAAGATACTTCATGCACAAATTGATTAATTCATTTAACAACAAAGACGTTGCTTGATAGGGAGGTGTAGGTATGATGAGTTAGACTGTTGAAACAGGAAGAAAGAGGCTAAATAATGAACTATATTTAACAAAATCATAACCTATTTTGAGAAGAGGCAATATACTGGTTGATTTCTTTAATTAAGTTATATGATCCTCAAGAATCTGATATGCTTGGATCCTCCTTGGAGTATACGTGTGAATATACAAATAATTTTCACTACTCCTCTTACTGAGAAGCCTGTGAGTATGCACAGCTACTCTAGGTTAAACTGGTACACTCTCTCAGGATATTGTCCCAAAGGAGAACCCCATCAGAGGCTGGCACTAAAATTGCCACTGCTGTGTCTGATGCTGCTAATCTGCCTTTGCTTCTTTTCCTGTCACTCCTCTAGGGGTGTTTTCTCTGTTTATGATGGTTCCCTCATAGAAATCTCAGGAGAATTCAAGGGCGCTGTTGGATATTTCTCTTTCCCAAGGGAAGGAGGGAGGTGGCTTTGGGCAGCAAAGTGAACTACTGTATCAGGAAGACATACAATGCAGGAAAAAGTTCCTGTCCTCTTTACCTTATTGTTTCAGAAGTCCTGCCTTTCCAGTCTGCTCCCAATACTCAATTGCAATCTATGTTTGATAACATTTATTTAACACAACAGCTTACTTATTGTAGTGTTCATTAGCTGTCTTTTCAAAATTATTATTACTTTAATATGAATATTTGCATCTTTCTTAAGTATTCCAGGGGTCTATATAATTAATGCTTTTCAGCAAACTTTATTTGCGAACAACATAATAAATGTGTTATCGTTAAATTGGGAAGGTAGGCTAGAGTATCCTTGTGTAATTCTCTGAAGGGAAGATTTTTTATTATCCTGTGAAATGCCTCTGACTTTGTGCTATTAAAGATGTGAAAAATACTTTTGACTTTGGACTACAGAATACTATAAAAATTTGCATTTGGGCATAGCATGTAGTCTCAAAATTAGCTGACCTAAGAAGACCTTGGGCTGAACTGTTGTACTTCTATTGGTGTTTATTTGCCTCACAGCATTTTTTTTTTCCTCCTTGCCCTACTCTTGCTTTCTCAATTTTGTAAATTCTGACAATGTATAAGATTTGTAACTCCCTTATGGCAATGTAGGCAAATGCAGTATTTGAAAGAAGCAGCAATGTGAAACATTCCGTTAGGTAGGTAATGCCAACCAATAAAATCTTTTATTTAAAAAATAGGTAATGGCAGTCTACACATGACTAGAAAATCTAATTGCCTTAATTAACTTCCAATCCTGTCAAACATCGAATATTGTGGGTATTTTATTTCCTGGGAGAAATCTTATTTTTAAACTTCTTCAAAAGTGGTTTTCAAGTGGAGTCTAAACAGAAATTGTTTGTGTTTAAGATTGAAAAGATATACAGAGACAGGCTTTGCCACCTTTAGTGGAAATATTTGGATTACATTGTTGTTTGTTTCTGACAAATCTGGATTTCCCAGGTTCTGATCATAAATATTATTATTGTTTGTTTCTGCTAAAATGGTTAGTTTGAATATTTTAAATGTATTAGTTTAATTAGATAATTATAAGTTCTCTGTTCAATTTTGTATTGTGTACTTACAGCTAAACTCAGGAAAAGCATCTTTTTTAAAAAATAGGATTTTGATTTGTTTCTGTGTCTCTTCTAAAATAATCACGATCTAAATGATATTATTAGTGACAGGAGTGGGCAGGAAATAAAATGTGATACTAGATGTCTCTGTAAATCACTTAGACATCAAATAGTATTATTATTTGGCTGTTATCCTTAAAGTTATTTTATCGTTCCATCATATCTCAAATCTGTTTACCTACAGAATTGAGATGAGATAGACTGTAACACTCTATGCAGATAGATGTTCAATAAATGATCTTGGCATTTTAAGATTTATAAAATATTTTTAAGTGCATTCGTATAATAACCATAATATAATGTTATTGGATTATTAGAGGAAAACATCATGGAGGATATGCTGTTTATATCCATCTTATATTTGGCAAAGCAAATAAGTTAAGAGACTCATCAAAGTTTGCAGAAATAGTTATGGAAAGAGCCAGACAAAGAACTGAACCATTCTGACTTGCAAACTATGCTTTATTTGCTTTGACATATTCTTTGCATAATATTTAAGATAAAGGACTTAAGATAAAGTATTATGTTATTGCAGTTGAAAACATTAATAAGGGAAACTTTAATCTTCACAAAATCATGATTGCAGACAATGGACCAAGCTCATAGGGATTTAACGATTAATTATTAGTTATCCTTCATTTTGATGTATGCCAGGCTAAACATTTTAGGCCAGAACATATAACAAAGTTACTATAAATTAATGATAGTTACAAACAATTACATAAAAAGAATCTTTTTTTTTTTTTTTTTTTTTGAGACGGAGTCTCCCTCTGTCGCCTGGGCTGGAGTGCAGTGGCGGGATCTCAGCTCACTGCAAGCTCCGCCTCCCGGGTTTACGCCATTCTCCTGCCTCAGCCTCCCGAGTAGCTGGGACTACAGGCGCCCGCCACCTCGCCCGGCTAGTTTTTTGTATTTTTTAGTAGAGACGGGGTTTCACCGTGTTAGCCAGGATGGTCTCGATCTCCTGACCTCGTGATCCGCCCGTCTCGGCCTCCCAAAGTGCTGGGATTACAGGCTTGAGCCACCGCGCCCGGCCAAAAATAATCTTATTTGGTAATTTGTATTATATTTCTCTTTCTCTGGCCTCTCCTCATTTTTTATTCAATTTGTATTTATTTTTAACTCAATGTATTATTTGCATTTATTCCTACTAATGAGAAATCATAGCTTAAGTCTATGTCCAGGGAATGGTGATAGAGATAGATTTGTCATTCAATGTTTTTGACTTAGCATATTTTAAATTTCATAACATTACTTTTCAGTTAAATATTTCTGTCCTTTGCAATGTACCTTTTATCACTATAAAGTTTGCTTTTTAATAAAAAATGCAGTATCCTAATTATCCAGAGTTTGTTTTCCATTGAATTTTCTAAAAATTATGAGAGGTGCTTTTTATAATTTAATGTTTGATTTTCTAAGATCCTGCCTCATTTATGACATGGTGCTTTAATTGTATTCATGTCTTTAATTTTTAAAAATTCATTTTTCTGGAAAAATCATTAAAGATAAAATTATGTTGAAAATATACAGATATCTTCATGATGTCTATACGGTATTGTTTTATCTGACCATTCAAAATAACATTATTGAATTTAAGTGCATGTATTATTATGATTTACATGAATAAACCTTTTTTCAAAGTTGCACAAATAAAGAGGCTTTGTCCACATGTTTGAATACATATTTTGGACCGTTTTAATTTTTAGAGCTATGTCCCTTGTGTGTAGGTTTTTATGTGATTGTCCTGGGGGAAAACTGGTTTTACTGGGTAGTGTTTTCCCCCCAATGTAACTAAATAAATTGATGATTACTTTCAGTATAATGTGGAAGTAGTTGCATCTGTCTGTTACTAGGATTTGGTTCAAACATTTACCAAGCATGAAGTCAGGTAAACCAAATGATACCAATAATAAGATCATCATCCCACTAGACAATGCATAAAAGACAGATTTTTCCAGATTTTGAAAATGAGTTAAAAGCAGCATAAATATTTTCTACTTGAATTGAAAAAATTGAAGTTGGAAATATTTGCCTGATTTTGACAGGGAATGAAAAAATCACAAGTATCAGTTATTATGATCCTTTAAAATATATTGACTCTAGAAATTTTTACCATTAATCACTATCTAAACTTGATGAGAATAATACTGCATGTGGAGTCCCTGTCAATTTTTACTATATAATTATGTAATCTGTTTTTATGAGTATCAATAACTAATCTTGTTTCTGGTATCATATAAATAAAATTACAAATCATAAAAGAATGCATTATCATGTTAGTCTTTATTTTAGGAAATAAAGTGTAAAATCAGGACTTATGTGAAAGATTTTTCACTGGATAGGTGTATAGCTGGGATGAATGAATGGATAGATGGGAAGGATGAGGCAAATGTGTGAGTGAATGGATAGTTACTGATCTACACACACACCGAAAGGGATGCGGGGGACATAAGAGAGCACTCCCTTAGATTTGTGAGGCATGGAATAGGTAATATGAATTTTTCTATAGTCACCTTTTGAAGTTGAAGGAGAAATGCATAGTAATGGAATGTATTTGATGATAGTTTTTGTTTGTTTTATATTTGCTTGTTTGTTTGTTTGTTCGTTTTTTGAGATGGAATTTCGCTCTTGTTGCCCACGCTGGAGTGCAATGGTGTGATCTTGGTTCACTGTAACCTCTGCCTCTCAGGTTTAAGCAATTCTCCTACCTCTTTCTCCTGGGTACTTGAGATTGCAGGTGCCCGCCACCACACCCAGCTAAATTTTGTATTTTTAGTAGAGATGAGGTCTCGCCATGTTGGCCAGGCTGGTCTCGAACTCCTGACCTCAGGCGATCCACCCGCCTCAGCCTAATAATCCATAATACATAATAAAAACCCTGTCAATCGATGATGTGTATTTTTTTCTTCATAATGTGTAATAGCTAGTTTTCACTGTTGCAATTCCTCTGTAGTCTTAGCCCTGTTGGCTAAACTACTTGATAGTTTTAAAGTGATATAACTGTATGTCCGAATTGTTTTCCACCAGGATCTTGAATCAAGTCACTCAGCCATGGTCTTTTCCCACAGATCTTCATGATGGACAAAACTCCATTGTCACAAACTCACTAGCTCTGGCTTCTGGGTTGGAGAATATGTAGTGATTTGTTCAATAGATGAGGACATATTGCTAACGGTGAATACATTCCTTGACAAGCATGAAAAGCAAATTTAGGGAGTCTACAAACCCAATCAAGATTTATTCTGTCAGCTTTCTTGGCTCTAACAATTTTAGAGATGTCCACAAAATGTTCCCTCTCTCTTTAGCTTTTGCCTGTCATTCTTTTTCTCTCTCCCTGCCTTCTCTTCATACTTCTAATAATATCAGATTAAATGTTCTCATTGGGTTGGAATTGGATGACAAACATGTGAGGATATAATTCGTGTCATATGCTTTTGATTTTTCTAGTAAGATTTTGAATTTTCAAAATTCTTGTAATGAAACAGGTTTGAATGTATCTTAGATGACCAGATAAAATATGGTCACCTTCAACTGGGAAAATATTCTGAAGAAAAGTTTGAAGAGAAAGAGATGAAAAAAAAAAAAAAAAACAAATCATGATGAAAGTGGAGAGAAGTAGAAGGCATTAAACTTTATTATATATAGATGAAATAAAAATAGAACATTAGGAATTAGATGAACAAAGGAATACATCTGCTGTAGGCATGAAGTGCTTTAAAAGCAGCAATAAAGAAATATAACTTCTTTGTGACCAACATGCATGGCAATTTTCAGTGAATGCTTAATAACCTTACCTAACTTCTTTGGTTTTTGATATTTGTTTGTTTAACCTATTTAACTTTTCTGAAAGTTGTCTCCTGATTTTATTTATACTATATTCTGAGGTTTCAATATAACAATTCAGGCTTTATCTATTTGTGTGTTCTGCTAAAAGATAATCAACTCTTAAAGTAGCATTATTAAGATAATACGAAAAATTGTTTTCCTAATAATCTTTAATATTTGAGTAATATATTCACTCTAAATATTCACGTAGAAATAGATCTGCTTTTCCCAAATCGTTTCATGTAACTCGGATAACCCACAGCTAATGTATTCTGCATGACATTAATCAGTATTCCAAAAAAACGGGAGCTCTGGTTCAATTGCTTTGCAAAACATTGCATGTGCTATGTAGCTTCCTCTTAGAGTTTTACAGAGCCCATCGCCTACTAATGGCTCTGAGAGGGCTTAAATAAAATAGTAATACTGATGATGCTGTTAAACCAGATCTATTTCCTAAACACTTTGAGAAATGTCAAAATATGTACGATTAATTACATGGTTGAATTTCTTAATAGATAATTTTATATTGGTACATCAATTAGGTTATAACGTAATACTGCAAAAGAGTGTCTCCTCACTTCTGCTCCCAAGTAATCATCCCTATATTTGGTAGAGATTTATATGGTCCTGTGCTAAACTTTACAATTACAGGCTGGAACCTAGATTAACAAGCTCTTCCCTATCACTTCCTGATATTATTGAAATTTTCCTATATTTGCAATCTCATTCATTCCCTTGGCTTTTTCCTTGATCTTTTAAATCCACTGCCAGAAAATCCCCTTTGAATCTTGACCCAACCCATCACTATTTGGGAAAAAGTTCTATTCCTCCCAGTTTACTTTTGCCCACTTTCCAGCTTCACCTTTTAGCTCTCTCCTATTAACATACCCTTCCTTTGACATCCAAGCATTCCAAATTCTTTGGGAAGCTCTTCTTTTCCTTCCTTCCTTCCTTCCTTCCTGCCTGCCTGCCTTCCTTCCTTCCTTCCTCCCTCCCTCCCTCCTTCCCTCCCTTCCTCTCCTTCCTTCCCTTCCCCTCCCCTCCCCTCCCCTCCCCTTCCCTTCCCTTCCCTTCCCTTCCCTTCCCTTCCCTTCCCTTCCCTTCCCTTCCTTTTCCTCCCCTTTCCTTCCCTTCCCTTCTCTTTCTTCCTTTCTTCCTTTCACAGAGTTTCACTCTGTCACCCAGGCTGGAGTGCAGTGGTGCAATCTCAGCTCACTGCAACCTCCGCCTCCCAGGTTCAAGCGACTCTCCTGCCTGACTCCTGAGTAGCTGAGATTACAGGCATGCGCCACCACACCCGCCTAATTTTGTATTTTTAGTTCAGACGGGGTGTCTCCATGTTGGTCAGGCTGGTCTTGAACTCCCGACCTCAGGTAATCCACCCGCCTCAGCCTCCCAAAGTGCTGGTATTACAGGCATGAGCCACCGCACCTGGCCGAGAAGCTCCTCTTTGTATCCTGTGTTCAGCCCAAACCTGTTCTCAGTTTTCTCACATATGAGAGGAAATATAAATTTGTGCCAAAATTGTAAATAACATTCCCCTTCAGAGACATATTGACATTTTGATATGGAACAATTCTTGTGTCTCTCAGGACTGAATCTTGTGTAGTGTAATTCCAGCCTCCCTCCTCCCCAGCACATAGGTGCTCTTTATTCATCTCAATTCCACAGGTCCACACTGAGGCCTCTGGCAGACTGGAGGAAAGTTGGATAGCTCTTGGTCTACTCAGTCCTACACATTAAGCTTTCAGGGCTGACTGATGAAGAGGATACTAAACGCCAGTGTCTTTAGTATAAGAAACTATACTCGCACCAAATAGCGGCTTCTTTGTATTAATCTACATGGAAATCTGTCTTTTCTTTGATGTGCAAATAGTGACCTTGATGGCTTTGCATAAATGTCTTTTGGATCTGTCATCTGCTGGTAGGTTTAGTTTTCCACCTCTGGCAATTTTGATTTAGCCACCACTTATTTACATTACTTGAGTACTCCTGGTTCATTCAGCATTCTACTGTTTGTCACCTATGTGCCCTTGGGGGATACCGTCTATGTGTTTGATTGGTCTCAAACATAGCTACCTTAATAGTAAGCTGCTGCCTGTCTTTGCTCACAGGGGTGCGTCTTGACAGAGTACGTGGAGGTCGGCAGAAGTACAAGCGCAGAATAGATGCGGAGAACAGCCCATACCTGAACCCTCAGCTGGTTCAGCCAGCCAAAAAGCCATGTAAGTACAGCAGATGTGTCTGGCTTCCCAGAACATGAAATCCTCCCAGTTGGCTCTATATACATCAGCTTTGGCATGCCCATCCCTACTGACTCCAAGGAGACTTCTCTTTGTTGGATAATGGTGGCTCTATTCCCAAGGACTGTCTGTGAGGAGCGACAGGGACTCCCTTATTATCTTGTTCTTTCTTTTAGAGATATCTGTGGTTTTTCTCTCTCCAGCCTTTTTTTTACCTAGTCATTTTGTGGAAGCATAAGCATATTAATGCATAGCTTATATAGTGTGAATTTTACATTTACTGGTTATCTTTATTGGCAGAGGTACATAAAATGGATCATACTGTGATCATTAGTTCATTGGAGCTGTTAGATTCAGATTTCACAAGAAAGTGATTTTTGTAGTTTTCACTAACTAAATGAGTTTGACTGCTCAACCTCCCAATGAAAATACATTAGGGGCCTCATTAATTTGGAGCTATAGAAGGTTAACACACTAGCTAGCAATAGATTAAAACAAGAATGGGCACTGCTAATAACAAGCATAGGTTGCTGGTTCCATCTGAGATGCCCTTATGTACGGTATGCATTGTTTTTAAAGAGCTCATGGTTTTATGGAGCCAAGCTGCAATTTGAAAGGATGACTAGTATATTGCTGAAATGCAAGCCCCCTTCTTTTTGCCATTAACTAAAAAGAGTTGGAATATAGATTGAGGCAATCACTGTATCCCATTTTCTGAAAATCATTTAGTAGTTGTAGTGCAACAGAACTAATGTTTTCAGATGTTTATGAATAGGGATCCTACTGGGCATGGAGGAGTGCTTTGGTGAAAACAGTTTTCAAATTTAGCTGTCATTGTCTAAGAAGACACAACCAGCACTCACCAGAGGAAAATGCATCTGTAGCAGTTCTAGGAAAGACATGGGTAATTTTTGATCTGCCTTCAAGGGAAGAGAAGGTGTCCACTTCTAATTCAGATTCTCCAGGAGGGGTCACTGCTGTGCATCATACATGCGTGAGCATATGGGAATATGTTAAATAAATAAAACAGACCCTGAACTGTAAATGAAAGGACATTTTAGCTATGTCAAAGGAAAAACAACCAGTTTTACATAAAATTAAATCTTAAGTGAACATATGGCATAGTTTCCTTTTGCCTTTCCAAAAAACATTATGTTGATTATACCTTCAATTGTCCAATCTGGCATCTTCTCCTCAGCCTGCATAAGCTGTTTGGCATTCTGCAAATACAATCGAGGACTGCATTAAGCAGATTTTGCACATTATAATAAAAAAAAACTCTCTGATAATACAATAAAATGCAATAAACACTAATGCTTAATTTCATTAGAGGTTTAGTTTTCCTGAATTCACTAATATACAGACTGCCCGCTTCTCATTTATTTTATACAAACATTGACTGAAACCATTGATAATTGCCTCTAGTGAAAGAAAAATGAACACCAGCCCATGTGTAAGTTGAAGTGATGGAGAAACATCTATGGTTTTCTTCGTAAACCTGAGAAATTGGGAAGTGGCTTGTCAAGTACCTTTAAGAAGATTACAGCAATTTCAGTGAGCTCCATTTGTCTGAGATAAACAGGACTCCTAATAAATCATTACTCATTATCTAAAGGCCTCTGTGTTAATTTTCCTCAGTCCATCCAATTAGTGTGTTTTTGTAACAAACATTTATAAAACTTAATTTTCAGATCCTGTCAGATAAGTGTCAAGAGACTGTGCCTGAGCTTTGCTGAGAAAGTGGCTGGGGAGATTTCTGGACCCTGACTGATTGTGTACTACAAAGGCCTGAGAATGAAAATTGGGTTCTATTGATTCTAATTAGGGAAACATTAAATAAGATTTACCTAGAAACAGTGCTGCCGGCTATTCCATTTTCTGAATGATGGGAATTTCTAAGCTTCAACCAAATATCTCTGACCTCTCATGTCAAGTATCCATTGACTTGGATAAAGTGAGTGAGAAAAACTAGAGTCATGATTACCTTTGGATATATTCTTATGCTCTTTACTATTGTGTTTTCTTCTAATCCTGAGAATCTAGTGGTTGCCGACAGGTTTTGTTGCATTGTCAGAGCAATGAAAGTTGAAACTTTTCCAAGCATAACTAAAAATACAGGGTGTTGTTTCTGTAGCATATACAAACAAAAATCCAAATTAAAAATTAAAAAAATTAATCTCTATTTAATTTTTAATTCTCTTCTAGTCTACATAGTATTTGGGAATATTTCCTCCCAAATCTGCCTACTCAATTTGATGATGATTGAATATTATCTGTTGTCTATTTGAAATAAGCTTAATTAATATGTGAGCCATAGTCATAAATGTTTAAATATTTTGTTAGAAAAAGTGCTAATTATAGCTTGGACAAACCTCAATCTTTCACGAAAGAAGATAAAAAGAATGCTATATTTATTTTTTTTTTTTTTTTTTTTGAGACGGAGTCTCGCTCTGTCGCCCGGACTGGAGTGCAGTGGCCGGATCTCGGCTCACTGCAAGCTCTGCCTCCCGGGTTCACGCCATTCTCCTGCCTCAGCCTCCCGAGTAGCTGGGACTACAGGCGCCCGCCATCTCGCCCGGCTAGTTTTTTGTATTTTTTAGTAGAGACGGGGTTTCACCGTGTTCGCCAGGATGGTCTCGATCTCCTGACCTCGTGATCCGCCCGTCTCGGCCTCCCAAAGTGCTGGGATTACAGGCTTGAGCCACCGCGCCTGGCCTAAGAATGCTATATTTAATGCTAAGTTACGTGAAGTCTTTTTATATTGGGTTAAAAAAGTTAAAAACTTAGAGGCAAATAGTCTGGTAAACACATTGGGAACTTTGGCTGTGTTCACAAGAACCTCGTTTAAAGTCCTGGTTTTCTACAGAATAGTACATAGAACATTTAAATATGTGGGTTTATTCTTACCCATTTGTTTCTCCTCACTTAGGAGAAAGTATAAAATCTTAAGCTACATATAGAAATTGAAAACAGGGCCAACAAGAAAAATCATTCTGTTACCAAGACTTTACAGCCCCTTCCATAAACTCTCACATGCCCCTGAGCAATAAAACACATTTGATGTGATGCTTTCCATTTGTCTCTAGTGTTTATTTTTTGAAGGATTTTTAAAACATATATCACAAATTTCAGACAGATAAATCTGAACCAGAGAATGAACTAAGGACAACAGATGAAAATAGAGGATTAAAGAATTTGCAATACAGAAGAGAAAATGACTGTAACATTTAAGGAGGAGTATTTTTATGGAAACATATTAGCTGTATTTGGAAGATTGGCTGGGTGTGTGGGGAGGGGTAGAAAAAAAGAAATTCCTATTTAATGCGTCCCACGGAGATAAAGTTATATAGTCAGTAATTCACCAAGGCAGAAAGGCTCTGACCTTTGCTCTTCTTTAAAGGAATTAAGACAATTAATGACTTTCATGCCCATTATGACTGTGGGCATTAGTAGTTCTTTGCCTCCTGTGTTAGGATCTATATTTCAATGGTTTACTAGGGGTTTTGTTTTAAGCTGTTGTATACCATTTAATCTATTTCACCAAATCCCACTTAAGAATCAAAGCACAAACCCAGAAAGCATCTAACTTGTCTTATCTGTTTGCTATAAAAATTTTCACTACAGGACAGACGTTTCATTCCAGCAAAAGCAGGTAGAGCAAAGAAGAAAAAAAAAAAGAAAGACTACATTCTATCATGACTGCAGTGGCATATGTCTTGCTATGAGTTTTCCTGCACACTGTTTAATATATACCTATTTAGCCATAGTTGGAATATTTAGAGTTTATTGTAGGGTATTTGGGTTGTTTTTCAAAACACAAAATGCTCTAGGGTTTATAAAAGAGGGATGATACTACTAGTGATCTTGTAGTGCTCTGGTCTGATCCTGCAGATAACAAGATTGTCTCACATTTGTTGGTGGCTGAACCGGAGAAGATCTATGCCATGCCTGACCCTACTGTCCCCGACAGTGACATCAAAGCCCTCACTACACTGTGTGACTTGGCTGACCGAGAGTTGGTGGTTATCATTGGATGGGCGAAGCATATTCCAGGTACATTTTCTGAAAAAAAAAAAAAAAAGAAAGAAAAGGTTGCAATTAATTCCCTAGGTTATATATACATATTTGGGCAAATTCAAAGTTTTCTCATTTGGCCTTAAAAAAATCTTTAGGTTTATTTTTAATCATAATTTAGAGCTTTGCATATCCTAATAGAATCCTTAGACTTTGTATTTTTTATATTGGTACCACCTTGAGTTCTTGTTAGTTTTTCATATGTACAGGTACTACTGCCAGTGTAAGCTAAGGAGAATATAAATTTAAAACATTTCTTTATCCTTGGTCAAAATTCCTACCTTTTTCCTAGCAAATACTACTTTTTCTTTTCACTTTAAAAAATGTTTTTGTCAGCGTTAGCCTAATGTACTATTTTCCCAACTAAGAATCACTAGTTTTGTTCATAGTGGCTAGTTATAATCTATTGCTAGTCATATTCACAAGCTTTGCTTTGGTTAACAATCAGATATTTATCTTAACTTTACAGACAAATTGTGAAAATAAATATTAATTGGACATGGTAACTTTTCCTGTATGGTAATTTAAAGTTAGCATTTAAAAATATTTCTCTTCTTTTTTCTTGACCCATCCTGTAATATGAACAAATGTATACATGCTTGTAAGTTTTGAAAATTTTAGTATTCTACTTGAATTATTTTTTGTTACAGTTTAATTTTCAAATAGTTTGTAAACAAGTTTTCAAATGATGAGCAATATTTTTCTGGTATAGTTAACTTATTTCTGTCTCCTTAAACTAGTTTGTCTTTATGCTTTGAATGCTACAGTAATTTCTTTAATCAAATTGATGGAAGTCCCTTTCGCAGCCCACACTGAAACCAATTTATTGGTCATGATACGCCAGCTATGTTACTAACAGTCGTAACGAACTGTCAGGCGATATCGCAGTGAAGCTAATTTGAAGTCATTAGGTGTGCAGCGTTCAGGCGACAATTTGTTACAGTGGTTAGGAACACAGCTGACATTTCTGAATGGCTTTGTTCGTTGCAGTTCTAGATGAGGCCAAGCAAATTGTAAACTAATTTAAACATCACTCTGTATTATGCCAGCTACTTTGTCTTACACTGTTTGCTAATAAAGCCCCCCAAATTAAGTCAAAACTAGTTAAATAGATGAACTTGTGTATTCTTTAGAAGACACCTACAAAAGGATTACTGCATCTAAAAGAAGAATAAGAATTTGATCGTGTGGATATTTGATATTGCAGTTGGATTGTAATTACATCTGTATTACTTCTAGAAAAATAAAAAGAAAGGATTTACTGCAAGATGTAAGACAACTGTCGACTTTGGCAGTGGGAACAGCCAGAATTTACTTCAACAGTGTATGAAAGCTTATTTGTAAGGAAAGCATTTTTGAAGGGTTTAAAGACAAAAGAAACAAGACTAACATTCGTTGAAGTGTCCGTCCATAGACACTTTTTTAGATGATTGATATATATTATTTATATTAATATATCATTATGATATATGTATACACACATTTTAAATATCATTATTTTCACCCAGGGTTTCTCAGCCTTGACACTATTGATATTTGGGACTAGATAATTCTTTGTCATGAGGAGCTGCCCTGTTCCTTGCAGGACGTTTAGTGGCACCCGTGGCCTGTACCCACTAGATGCCAGTAGCACCCCTGAATTGTGAGAAACAAAACTGTCTTCATACACTGCCAAATGTCCTCCAGGAGGTAAAATCGCACCAGCCTGACGCTCCTCCCCAAAACTGAAAACCGCTGTTCTAACCCACGAATCAGGTATCTCAATTCAAAGATAGGGAGATCTGAGGCAGAGAGAGGTAAAAAACGCTAGCGCAAATTCACAGCCGTATCCCATACCTTCAGAGTGGCTTCCTGGAGTAGAATCAAGATATTTCAGTCTCCAGTTGATTGCATTTAAAAAACCTATTTCAAAATGATCATGATGATAATATTGTTATTAATAACAGTGTGGAAAACTGTGTCGCTATGGTTCCAAACCACCCATTATTTCAGAGTTCTGCTCAAGTTCCACCTGAAATAAAAGATTTGTAAAGTCAATATTTTGATATCATACAGATAAAACATAATGAAGACCAATAAAAGTCAACAATTTCTTTTGAATTTTCTAGTAAGGAAAGTCAGTGATAAATATTCAGGTCCGACTGTGCATCCAAGTAGAAATGGCAACTTACAAAGGGACTTGTCACAGTAAAGGGGCTCTAGTGACTTTTGTAAAGATAGCAACTTTAAATAACTATGAGTAACACCATTTCCAGTGGTGGAAACAAGTACTATATGATTATGGGTTCAGTCTTAAGCTGAGGCTTAGAATTGGTGGGGACTGACGTTATTCTCTCTCTATAGCAAATATCAGAAGAGTTCACTGTGGAGTGGTGATTCACAGCTCTGATTTTCGTGATACCCTGAGGGTGTTTTAAATGATTGCAAGGAATATCTTGGCTTTTCAGAAAGGGATTAGCAAAACAAGAGTTAGTGGAAATTTATTTTATTTATTTTTTTTTTTAAACAATACCTATGGCCATACAGTGCTTGAGGTAGAAGGAGAGGGTGTTCTGATATCAAAGTGTGCCTTACCGAGTTCAGGAAGTTGGTCAGTAGAGGACCACACTACAGCTATATGGCCTGAGAGACAGGGAAGTAAAGGCTGGAGAAAGTAAAGATTAAAGTCACATTTCTGCCTCGACAAAAGTAAAATCATGTTCTTAATAACATGAACCAATCCTGATAACTGGAGTCATAGCTGGAATTAAAGCCAAATCAGAGCTGAAATTTCATCTGTCTTGGTCTTAACTTTAAAACTCTTTGTTTTTGTAAAGCTTATGTTAAAGTGAAGTCATTTTTTAATATACTAAAATTCAAGCCCCTGTTATCTTTATGCTGTTCTCAGTTTGTGTAATTACACCCATACACATACATATATATTTTAAAAATGAAGTTTAGCATCTAAAATGAGTAGTTTTTCTGTGCTGCTTCGAATGTACTTTTGCACACTTTCTTTTTAAGAAAGTGAAGAATACCACAAAAGAAGATATTGAAGAAAATACATATGGAATGGGTTTTTTTTTTATCAGTAAATAGAATTAGTTGACTTACATTAATAAATCATATAAATGGGAAAGTGTGTTGTTATGAAACATGACCATACTTTATCTCTAGAAGAAAAAAGATCACAAGGGCTTTAGAAAATGCTTGACTTTAGTTGGAGGAGCATAAGGGCACAAGAACAGATGATGGTGCCCTAATAGCCCTTTTTAAGAATGACAGGGCCCAGCCATTAGCATCCTTTTATATCCTTGGAAATTGCTCATGCCTCGCTTTTCTGGTTCCTATCTGCCTGACTCTTTTTTATTTCTCTTTCAATTTCGTCCGCGCTCGGATAAGCGCATGCTAACACAATATGATTGAGCTGTAAAATGGAATGCTGTCGCCTCTAATCTCTTTTATGTAGATACGGAGGTACTGCACACTCCACTTCATTCCCTCTCCATTGTTGGCCTTTTTTAGAATGGGTTGCCAAGTAATGGAGGCTCTGTCAAATATTAGAGCTAGGTTTCACAGGATATGATAAGACGATTATCAGCCCAACAGTCAGATCTGTTATTGTTCTTTTTGGTTGATTAAAGTATTGTTATGTACTGTAACTTTGTTAGCAAAATGCAGAATGTGCTTAGTCAGATGGTGCTTTAAAAAGCATAACCCATATTAGCTGACCTACATAAGTGGCTTAAATATATTTATGGATCTTG
Organism: Colobus angolensis palliatus; assembly: GCF_000951035.1. Classification (NCBI taxonomy): domain Eukaryota; kingdom Metazoa; phylum Chordata; class Mammalia; order Primates; family Cercopithecidae; genus Colobus; species Colobus angolensis. The sequence continues at coordinate 3,828,976 of NW_012121932.1, read as the reverse complement.
CCAGACAACTTAGTTTAAAAGAACAAAATGGTATTTTAACAATTAAATGAATGAATGCATTTTAGAAAAAATTGTCGTTGTTTAATATGGCAAATCTTCAGGTCTGCTTGTTTATTTTTAGTATGACAAATTAAATAATTACCCATTGAAGAAGGAGGACTTTGCTCAAGTTTGGGGGCCTCGGTTACGTTTTTCAAATGATCTCTATTGTAATGATATCAAATAGAAAAAAATACCTATAATTTTTCTTCCTATCAACTGGAGGCAGGAGATATTAAACTCTAAAAAATAAAACTACATAAAGAAGATGATGTAATAAAAGAGTCTTTAAGTATATGTATTCACATAAGAAACAGAAATCTAAGCCATAGAAACCAATATTTACTATTTGCCCTGAAACATTTTTTTAAATAAAAACATTCAGTTAGGAAAACATATCAAAAATTGCTCATTGACTTAGCTTTTTATAGTTTTCTCAGAAGCATTTACACTTTTCTATCAATGAAAGGAATCTATAAAGAACACGGATAAACTGCTTCTATGTTTAGGGTATAAGCTTTGGAAAAGAATAGCCAAGCATGTGTAAATATTTATTGCTAAAGATACTGCTTGAAGATTTATTTATTGTTCTAATAAATTTTAGAGAGTCCAATTTTTAAGATTATATCATCCACCAACCAAAATTATGGAGGTTTCATTTTTAAAATACTCATTACTGGGTATTGATGGGTAAAATACTCATCTTAAAATGGTAGCACCATTAAGTAATTAGGATACATGCAAAAGCACAATAAAATGTGGCAGAAAGAATTTAATGTTATGTTTCCATTTATAATGTAAACTATGTTTCCATGTGTATATGTGTGTGATTAAGGTTTGATGTGCAGGACACAGGACATGGTTGACTAAGGGTGAGTTATACCATATGTTAGTCACACCTTATATTCTGTTTTGGATCTGTATCATTGGCACTTGATAAATATTTATTGATTCGTTGACTAAAAATATGCATAGCATGAAACTCTTAATTGGCTCTAAGTTTCCACCCTCTACTCCATCCCGTAACTCAATTTACATGGACTTAAAATATTTCTACATTGCTATGAATGAATTAAAACACTTGCAGCCTCCTTTTTTAGGATTAACTTTTCTTTTGTATATGTAACCTAATGATTTTAGAACTGTGAAGTAGTTAAGTCTTTTAGTTAAGTGGAAGAAAGTTAAGTATAAGACCCAAAACCTTGGCACTTAATAAGACTGTTTAAATTATGAGAATATTCAATTATGGGCCGGGAGCAGTGGCTCACGCCTGTAATCCCAGCAATTTGGGAGGCTGAGGCAGGTGGATCACCTGAGGTCAGGAGTTTGAGACCAGCCTGCCCAACATGGCTAAACCCCGTCTTTACTAAAAGTACAAAAATTAGCCGGATTTGGTGGTGGGTGCCTGTAATCCCAGCTACTCAGGAGGCTAAGGCAGGAGAATCACTTGAACCCAGGAGGCGGAGGTCGCAGTGAGCCAAGATCATGCCATTGCACTTCAGCCTCGGTAACAAGAGCAAGCCTCCACCTCACAAAAAAAAAAAAAAAAAAAAAAAAAAAAAAAAAAAAAGAAAAGAAAAGAAAGAGTATTCAATCATGAAATATTTAAAGGTTATTTTTAATGTACCTGATAGTTATATACCTGTATACCTGTAGTTGTGATTAATAAAGGTCAAATAATTCTGAAAGCAAAATCAGAAAACTTGAGCTGTAGTTGAGTAATTTTTTGTAAGTTACTTAATTGCTCTCACTATCAGTTAAAATAGAAATCAAAGGAGGAAAAAAATGCATATGCAAATTATTTATATGTATAAATAATTTTTAAATTATAAAGCATGAACTAAATGTACAGAATTCACTGTTCATTTTTATTTTCAAGGTACTGCCATAGATTGTCGTTGCAATTAAAACCAAGTGACCTAAAATGTTCATATTCATAAAAGCAATTTATAAAAATTCAGAACAAACATCAATTTTATTAGAGAGGGGAGAAAAGCTTATTTAACCAAATAATCATTGTGTATATATTGTCATAATTTTATTCTACATGGGCAGGACCATTAGTGTCTAAACGATTTAGTCCAGCCTCTTTGGTCAAGCCTAAAACAACTGAAAGTTTACCAATTTAATAGTTTCTGAAGTCACAACTATGGCATAGAAACAGGAACCAGTAAGTTGAGAAATAAGTTTTGAAAAAAATAATCTGAAGTATTACTCAGGGACTGTAATTTCTGCAGCTACCCTTGCTGGAAACAAAAATGTAGACCAACAGAGGAGTAGCTAGGTTTCCTAGACAGAGATCTAGTTCAAGAGACAAGCCAAAGTTGTGAAAAATGCTCAGAGGGGCCCGTCGTCACCACTCACGCCATTGTTTTTGACCTAACATACAATTCTGTCATCATACTAAATATGCTATGCTCATGTGATCTCCATTCCAGCATTGCTTTTGCTTGTTCCCAAGACTCCCCAGAACATATTTGCCATCCATACTTAACCATGCTCTTGTATACCTGTGATCAAAGTGAAATAATTATTTCATAGTAATCACTGAATGCAATTTAAGTATTTGAGTGTCTGCTGTATATCTAACACTACACTTCATACTATGGGAAATTTAAAAGATGTGCATGACATGACATCTACCCTGAATGATGGATCTATGTCTGCATAAATACATATACATGTGTGTGCATATATTTGTGATCATCTACTTGGTTTACAACTTTATTAGTTCCAGAATTTATTCAGCTGTATTTTTTTTTCATGGGATTAAACTTCAAATATAAAAATAACTAACATCTCCATAGTTATTTATTGTTTAAAAAAGACCCTTATAAACTTTTATGTGATGTCCACAACAATTCTGTAGGTAAGTTTTAATCTTATTAGTCCCACTTTATAGATGAGTAAACCTGAGAGTCAGGAACCTTGACACACACGATTGATAATGATACTTAGACACATAGTATACTTAATGTGTGTTTTTTTGTTTGTTTGTTTTGGTTTTGTTTGCTTTGGTTTTTTAACAGTGGCTTCCTTATATCTTTCTTCCATTCCCTGTCTGCTTTTCTCTTGTTCATTGTCATTTGTTCCAGATTACCTACCTCCGTTTTATAACAAATTAAGGCAAATGTAACATATTTGCCCTATCATTAAATCTTATCTATACATTAAAAAATGAAAGATTAAAGGGAAGGAGAATGAATTTAAAAGGAAATGTGTAACCCATCTTTAAATCAATAAAAATCAATGTGTTTGTACTAGAGTGTATTCTAAAGATTCCTGATTACAAATTTTACTAAAACAAGTCAATCACTAGCCACCCATATGAAGAGCTGGCAAAGTTCTTAAATGATTGGTTGCTAAGATTGGATGCTCCCCCTCTCTGACTCTCTTCAGATCACCGGGCAATTAATCTGATTGAAAGTTATAGGTAAATTGGAGCAGAAGTGAGTAGTTGTGCAAGACTTTCAACCATATGCAAAATGTTAGCTCTACCACTTAACAGTCTCTTCTTAGTGTCTTCCTCCCTCCTTCTTGCCTCCCTTTCCTTCCTTCCTTCCATGCATAAGCATTTAATGAGCTCTATGTCAGACCCTGTGCACTAAGGATGCACACATGAATACAGCACAAGTTCTGCTTTTAAGTTCTTCACAGTGTGGTGTGAGAGATGATTTGACAACTATAACTGAATAACGAGGGCTATGATAGTCCTCTCCTACAGAGTCACATGGAGACTTAGAAGGAGGAGCATGGGAAGAAGATGTGACTTGAGGCTGGGGAGATCTGCAAGGATCCCATCATGAAAAACTTTCAATATCATGCTAAGGAAAACAAATTTTATTCTGAAGGCAGTGAAGTGCTATTGAAAGTTTTAACTGAAGATGACCTGAGTTGAACTGCATTTTGAAAAGATTAAAATTGGAACTTTTGAATTATTTTACATAGAGAAAGATTTCCCAATACTTTTGAAAGCAATTCCTGAGTACTGAGGATTTCTATATGTACTATGTCCTAAAATATGTTATCATTTTAAGGCAAGTTCATGGTAATTGCTAAGCTCTTTCGAACGATAAAGTGACAGGATGAGCTCAATCATTCAGTTCACTATGTATTGTAATCTTTTAGAAGCCTGAAATTTCCTGAAACTTACCTGAGGATTATCAAAATATCAATATCCTATAGATCTGGCATATTTTGTTTTCTGGCATTCTTCTTTTTGTTAATAGAGCTGTTACCTCTGACTTTTTAGTTATTCTTAAGCTACTTGATAAGTTAAAGGGAGAAAACCTTGTGGGTCTTGTGAGAAAATTGTTATATAAAAGCTGGCATAATTAGTGTAATTCATATATGCTTAAATGCTTGATTAAAAAAGCTTTTTCCACCTCTAAGAGAAAAGTTGCAGGAGGAATGCAGAATACGATGCATAGAATGTTTTGGTTTCCCCTTTGCTCCTTTTTGACCCTCTCTCCAACCCTAATCCCACTTCCCTTCAGTGGGCTGGTTGCACTTTTTCCCCTGCGTCCCCCTTTATCTGCCTCAGCCAATCTCCAAATGAATGCATGTCTATCCTGGCCTTGGCTTTGACACTCTGGATATATTGATTAATAGTTGCCCTAAGCTCCTTTTAGCAAATCAAATTTTCACTTTTAGCAAGGATTTCGCTTCTGATTTATTCAGCAAAGTGAAATGCACTAAATTGACTTTGACATTCAGGGAAAATGGCTGAAAAACAAAGAGCAGAAGAAAGAGATATAAATTGTGTGGCAGCTGGAGACATAAGGCGTCTGAGAAACAGTTTTCTATAGAATATAGTCATTTAAAGCACTTTTTAAACAGGCAGAGAAGTGATTTCTTAAAATTGTTTTAACTATTCAGGTTTTTTCCTTTTTTTTTTAAGAGGGCACCTGTATTACTCAGCTGAACTTAGAATTTCTGGTATGATAACACTGTCTTTTGTGCATATAATAGCTGGGTAATCCAGCTTTGTACCTATAAAAATTAGTTCATGAAAACTGGAAAGTAACCTAATTACTTTGGAAGAGAACTATTCAAGTCACTTTAAACACAAAATAGAATTGTCATCTTGAAAGTGCTAGTGATTTATAGTGAAGCGAGTATGTGTTTTAAAGGATAGAGCTTTTTCCACTAGAAGGAGAATTTGAAATAATTTTGGATCAGAAACCTCAGTAGAGAAAAGCCATGTACCTTTGCTCATCTGTCTGCTTTTTTTCCCCTAAGAATATCAGCCTTGGCTGTGTTCTTTTATGTGACTGAGTCAGCCTACCTCCTTGTTAGACCAAGGTTCAGTGAATAAGTAACCACCAGGTTCAAGAAACAAAGTGTGGTTTTGATGTGTAAAAGGCAATGGTGCTGGTGTGGATGAAGAAAAGAGAAACGGAGTTGAACTGAACTCAATATGGACACTTGGGGAGGAATTAAAGGTATGAGGAATATCAGGGAATATTTTTGATATTGAGATCTAATAGACTGTTGCATCACTTCTGTTGAGGGATTATCAGGGCAGTGAAAGGAGAGCAAGGCGAAAGCTACAGCAAATTCCTTTGCTGTTCATTTCCCACTTTCTTGTGAACGATGAATTTTCCTTATTAATCTCAGTAAGGGTCCACATAGATGTAGTCGAAGCACTATTCTCCTTTTAAGTATACATTTTTATTATTCTCTTTAATTTTCAACAAATCTAACAGGAAAGCTGTACTAACTGACATCAAAAGTGACCCAAACTATTGATATTAATGGCATTTTACAAATTAGTTTATTTTATTTATTTATTTGTTTATTTAAAGATGGAGTTTTGTTCTGTCACCCAGGCTGGAATGCAGTGGCATGATCATAGCTCAGTGCAACCTGGAATTACTGGGCTCTAAGAATCCTCCATCCTCAGCCTCCTAAGTAGCTGAGATTACAGGCATAAGCCACTGCACTCAGCTCAAATGAGATTTTTTTTCTTTTTTCTTTTTTTTTTTGTGAGACAGAGTCACTCTTGTTGCCCAGGCTGGAGTGCAGTGGCACAATCTTGGCTAACTGCAACCTCTGCCTCCTGGGTTCAAAGGATTCTCCTGCTTCAGCCTGTGGGATTACAGGCACCCGCCACCAAGTCCGGCTAATTTTTGTATTTTTAGTAGAGGAGGGGTTTCACCATGTTGGCCAGGCTGTTCTCAAACTCCTGACTTCAGACAATCCACCCACCTCGGCCTCCCGAAGTGCTGGGATTACAGGCTGAGGCGCTGCACTTGGCCTCAAATGACATATCTTAACACCATACCAAGTGTGTCCATAGCACTAGACTCTTATAGAAATATTATTTCACTAAAATCATGCTGCTTCCACCCCAATTCAGTCATCATAAATAACCCAACCGGTTGTCTGACCCTTTACACTCTGAGGGTTTTAACATATCTGTGTATTTGCCATGAAACTTTAACTCAAATTGCCAAGTGCATTGTATTTGGGAAAGGAGAGAAATATAATGAATAAACCCAATCCATGATAATTCAGAGAGCAATAGTCAATTCAACTTAATCTTAAACTCTGCTAGTCTCCATTAATGACATAACTTTGCTTCCAATGAGGAACTTATATTTTCATTGCCAGAATGGACATTATTCTGACAACCACAAATTGTTAATATTAGAAAGCCCAGAAGGGGAAAGGACCAATTTCGTCAACTGGATTTAGCTTAAACAAGTTGAAAACTGAATGTCCAGGTCAGCAACACACCTACCCAGTTTCTGAGAACCATCTGAGCCCAATTAAATACCGTAACACTAGGGGTGTCTCCAAAGAGCAGCCACCTCCTCTCCATATGAGGGAGGCTTCACACCTGCTTAACCTACATTAGGAAAGAATTAATTACCTGAAGTGCTGGGCCTCCTCCACCAGTCAGCACATTTGTGCCAGGGCACATGGTGGCCTGGGCTGCAGAGGGAGAGAGGGAGAAGGAGCAGCTGTGAGTTCCTGGAGAAACTAACTCTTCCTGACATGGTCAGCATTTTAGGAAAAAAAAAAAAAAGTCAAGCTGCTCTTACTCTTGTGATTTGTCTGTGTCATGGCAAAGCCCAGTCAGTGGCAGGGTGTCCTCAGCACAGATTTGTATACCTAAAAGAGGAATGCAGTCTCAGAGCTTCAAGTGCAATGTTTTCTAGATTCATCTTTTGGGGAAAAACATAGAAGAATTACTTCAGATTTCTCAGCTTTGTTTCTGTGAATTGCTGTTATTCTAAACATGAGAGCTTTATAATAAATGTTCCCAAACTTTCAAAATATAATTGTTTATTTAAAAGCATGTCTAGAGGAAGCTTTCTAATACCCTTTTCTAATATATGGAATAATATCAAAGCTAGATCCTTTTCCCCAAAAAGTCAATTCTGGAATGATAGAGCTGGAATGGCCTTTAGAGATAATTTGCTAGACCTTTGTATTTTAAGGGGAGGCACTATATTGAAGTCAGCAATGTACTGTCTTTGTAGTTAGAGACCCTCGTTCAAATCTTAGTATTGCCACGTCCCATGAACTCAGTTTTCCCATATATAAGTTGGGGTTAGCAATACCTACTGTATGGATATCTGAGATAATCCAATGAGCTAACATAGGCAAAGTGCCCAGTCCAATCTTTGACATATAATTTCAAATGTTCAACAAATGTTAAATGACTTTACTTGCACATTCGCTTATGGATAAACACACTTAAGATCAAGAAAGTTGAATGATCTGCATGAGATCACAAGCTAGTCAGAGACAGAGTTGAGACTAAAACTCAGGTCTATTAATGCTCAGTTGTGCACTATTGATACTTATCATTATCACTAACAGTTTTTCAGAAGAGTATACTATACCTGCTTATGCATAGTATTAGATATTTAAAAATTATCATCTTTTTTCCTATATCACATTATTTTTATATATACATATATACACACACACACGCACACACACACACGTGTTTATATGGACAATATGTTATATTGAAGATAGATTAATAGCAGTGAATATGTTTTGGGAAAGTTATTTTGGTATATTTGAAACATTATATATCACAAAGTATAAACAATAGGCTATGTTATTTGATATAGCCTGGGTATACTCTGTGAATATATCAGATCAAACCCATTTCTGAAGGATTATTAATTTATAGATATGGTTCAGATTCCTTCTATTTTGTGCAGAGAGATGTAGTAGAGAGACTGACTGAGATTTGTAATTGGGGAACATGGCCAACAGCCCAAGTGGTCGAGAATTTTGTTGCTGGAACAACTGCCAAGGATCTTGATGCAGAGCTAAATAGTAAAGACAGCAGAAGGTTAAAATAACATGAATTTAAAGATGCTTTAAAGGCACACCCCAATAATAAATCTCAGTCAGCCTCTCTACTATATCTCTCTGCACAAAATAGAAGCATCTTTGAACAATACCATGTAAGCACTGATGCTATCTGTGAACAAACACTGTTTCTGGCAGATCAGTACATAACATTTGGTTAAAATTAGCTTGTGAATAATCCACGGGTTTTAATTAACCCAATCGGTTGTCTGACCCTTTACACTCTGAGGGTTTTAACATATCTGTGTATTTGCCATGAAACTTTAACTCAAATTGCCAAGGCAATTTTTTATAGTTAGAATAGAATTATTTATTATTTAATTTGAATCTAACTGTATTATATTGTATGGTTGAGTACATTTTATATGGCCTGAGAATGGGTAGCCAGGTTATCACAAAATATCAACTAGGATATTTTTTGAGACATCTGAATATGGAAATAAGTTTATAAATTCAGTTTGACATTTTCCTAAACACTTTGTAATATTCAGTTCCTCAACAAAAATACCATGTGCAATATATTTTTGTAGCAAGCTCATGCCTATTCATTTATGCACTAAACAAAGTGTATATTAAGAGCCTACTATATGATAAGCTTTACTAACACTGCTATTCTTGGGAGACAGTCTCTGTGAGTATTTTACGACTATGATACATGGTTTATGCATTATCAAAATATTTTTTGAAATTTTATTTCGAGCCTATTGTTCTGCAGCCTATTCGTGATCATAATTTTAATTCTTCTGTCTCACATAGTCAAGAGTCTTGAAGAAGTGTTTTGAGAGTGATGTAAGTCAGATGTCAACCATGCCTCCTGGCCTAGTATTTCAGCATTGACTGTTCTGCGGCTCTCTATTCCCATGTTCTGATTATCAGCCACAGTCTGTGGACTAAACTGAGAGCCAGAATCTGCCTGAAAGGGCTTTTATGCTGTTCTCAAACTCTATATACATGGTTGTTCTGAAACCATTTGGATTTTAAATAGTTAAACTAATCCAGAAATGGGATCCCTTTATGAACAGAGACCTATTTTCTGCATTAAGGAGGATGGCTGTATCTTTACTTTAAGAAAAGGTTCTTCATTGACCATGACTTCATATGGGAATATAGAACTGATTATAGCCATTGTTTTTCTCAAGATTGTTAAGGTTGTGTTATATCTCCTGCCGTTGACTTTTGTTCTCTCCGGCAACAGCACAGTTCAGAGGTGTGGGCTCCATGTTGTGTCCATACTTGGCTTGTTATCCTCTTATCAAGCTCTTAGCATCCCTTTGTTTATTTGAGGCGACAGGAAGACTGTGTAAAGGCTGCTTAGTCAGGGATATCAGCCTTGTTGGCAGCGGAGTGATTGCCAGTTGAAAAACAAGGCATTATTGCTCATTTTTTCCCTCTTATTAGTTTGATTACATTTGCAAATCAAATCAATCCATCAGACATGATCAGGCCTCGTCCGCATTTTAAGGAATAGTAATCTCCGTCTAATAAGATGCAAATGTGTCACATCGGTAAGTAACCAATAAATCATCATCTTGTCTTTGGCAATCATTAAATATCAGAACCAACAGTCAATTTTTAGTATTTTCAATTTGCGATATGCCGCTGGAATATAAAGATAGATGGACGTAATTACACAAACCAAACACTATTTCAGTTCATTCCAGACAGCAAATTTAGTGGAAGGTATAACTGGCTTGTCATCACACTACATTATTCCTAGCGGTTCATGCAAAGTTCACAGACAAGCTTCAAATGGACATTGCTTTTTTTCAACTTCTAACAATGTCCCCACAATGGCAAGCAAACTTTGATGTAAGGACTTGAACTGACTTCCGCACGGCTGTTGCAGTCAGATGCCAACATGACAGAAAACATATGCTGTCTCCCATCAGAAACTGCTGGCAGTGCCAGCTCCAATCTTCTATATTTCCTCTCTTTTTTTAAAAAAAATGAACTTACAAGTGTAAAAATAAAGAAAAACAAAAACAATCGAGAACTCTTCAGGTGATTTATGCCATCCTCATGTATTTGGATGGAATGCTTTTCCTTCAGGGGAAAAAGTGAACAAAAACTTTATTTTTCTAAGTTTCACATTTTAGAGCTTCTTTGTGTGGGCAATGTATTATTTTGATCTAAGCCATTCTCTGTGAAGATGTGCATGTATGCAGTGCCCCAATACGGCCAGGAAAGAGAAAGAATGTGTTAATTTGGGGCACATACTGAAATCTTGGTAGATATAAGATGTTATAATTCAAAGGATAAGGAATGTAATTGTTTGGATGGACTATCTGATCCGAATGTCTTTTTTCTAATTATGCTCACCTGGCAACTCAATATTTGCTGATGACCTGTAACACTTGTCCCTTTATTTCTTTATTTATTTGCAGAAATTGTCCTGTCACAAATGGAGGACCCTCCCCAATCTCTCTTGGTTCTATTTGATTATCTCAATGCAATCAATATTCATACTTTTCCCTCCTTTCCAATATTTTTCTCTTATCTATTTCTCTTTCTTTTGAGTTCTGATATAAAAAGTTCTTTTCCATCATTGATCTGATGATATTTAAAATTTGCAACTCTCTGATTTTTCTTTTTGGTCTTAGCCTTACCTAGTTATGGACATCGCTTTTGTTCTTTTTCTTTCTTCTCTGTAAAAGTTATTTGCCTTCTCCTATGTAAGTTGCTAAATAACATGTGAAGAACATATTTATATGACCTTGGTGCACCTGCTACTTATTTTGGTGGCACTTGAAATAGTCATTGAGAGATTCCAGTTTGTCTTGACAGATTTGTCATATTCTATATAGTTAAAATTTAGAGCTTAGCATTTGGCAGTACCAATCCTTTGGCCTGCTAGGTCCCTTATTTGCAGTGAGAAAAGCAAATTCTTTGGAATCTTACTGAATAAACACTTTCATTTAAAATTGACAAAATTTTTACTGCATGATTTCCTTAACTATTTTAAATGTGTTTGGTACCTTTATGGTAATTACTCTGCAAGGCAATATACAAAAGTAAGTAGGTAAATGGGGGCACACTTTCCTAAAGCTTAGAGTCTATTGGGGAAGACAGGCAAGCAAAGAGTCATTCTTAGTAGTGTTCTATGTGCACTGATGGAGGAGCACAGCGTACTGTGGGTGTACCATGGTGGAAATTCTAACATTTGGAATCAGGTTAGACTTCTTGAAGAAAATGACATCTCAGCTGGATTTGCATGATATAGAGTAATCCAGTAAAGATAAATATATGAGAAGGTTTAATTATTAGCTTCTTTCTTTTGGTTAAACCTATAGTATAGGTTAAACAAATCCATTTTCAAAACCTCTGCCTCATTTGTTAGCAGAACTGAAGAACATCATTCATTGAAGAAAGAGCATTCGTTTACATGTTAAGGAATTATAGTATAAAAGTTGGGTTAGACTCTGGTTATAGACCAAGCCAGGAGGCTTTAAATTTAGACAATGAGAACATGCAATCACTTGAGAGAGAGGTCAACACAAATTTTTGAATCAACATAATCAACTTGTAAAATGTCACATATGTACCCCTGTTTGATTCACCTTGCATGCCATACAGGTGGGCAGGCAAAAGGAGCCAAACCTTATAAAAATGAGCCATACTTTACAAAAGCAATTTTATGCTACTTCCATACCTTTTCTTTTCTCCATAGCCACTCAAGGTTTAATTTCCAGCATTCTTTTTCTTTCTGCAAAACCGCTGTGAATTTTTAAAAATATAGTCCTAGTCTTTCCAGGCGATTGTTTTGCTAGCCAACCCACATAGCTCAAGAACCCTATATATAGCAGCAATTGCCAGGAACCCCTATGAGTTACTGCTGATGAAAGCCATATAGCTCATGCCTTTGAAGCTTTGTACCAGAACCTTATGCTCTCTCTAACCAATTTACATACCACCATGGTATGTTTAATTTGCTTTTTCATCAAATCAATAATGGGTCTAATTGAAAAAATTGGCAGTGCTACGTGCAACCTAACTACTGATCTCAATGTTTGCCGGCTAAAGGGAATGTTGCATAGCTCTGTGTCAGACACCTGCGTTATTGGTGTACTCCCGCTACTAATGTGTACAAAAACAAACATTAATACAGGTGGAGCATCTGCACCAATTGATCACTATGCTATGAGAATTAATCACCTGGCTTTCAGCTTGAAGAATAAAATTTACATCTTTAATGTATGAAATGTATTAACACACACGCTTGCACCATCGACAGGGTGATGTCAGCAGACGTGTATGTGCAGCCCCATTAAATGTGTGCCTCTGGACAGTTGTACCTGGGCGTGTACATGTAGGGCTAAGTTTTAAACACTTGATAGTGTTTGTAAAATTTAGAATTGAGACTTTTTTGTTAGCAGTGATGGAAAAAATTTGGCAGTAATTCAAACAAAGAGACTAACATTGAACTCTGGAAATCTGCCTTCAAAAACTGTGTGATGAAGGTTTTGAGGTTGAATTTTACTCTTTCTCATCCCAATCCAGAATGGATTTTGGTATCATCATCATCACCATCATCAACATCAACATCATCCAACTACATTCATTGAGCTCTTGCTAGGTGCCAGGCCTGATACTGATTATTTTACATATATTATCTCAATTAATCTTAAACCTAAAGATGACCTCTCCTACCATTTTATAATTGTGAAAATTGAAGTTTAACAAAGTCAAACAACTTGCCTGAGATATCAGAGCTAGTAAGATAGCAGAGATGAGCATGTTCTCACTCACTCAAGTGGTAGTTGAATAATGAGAACACATGGACATAAGGAGGAGAACGTCACACACCAGGGCCTGTTGGTGGGTGGGGGGCTAGAGGAGGGATGGCATTAGGAGAAATACCTAATGTAGATGATGGGTTGATGGGTGCAGCAAGACACCATGGCACATGTATACCTAGGTAACAAACCTGCACATTCTGCACATGTATCCCAGAACTTAAAGTAGATAGATAGATAGATAGATAGATAGATAGATAGATAGATAGATAGATAGATAGATAGATAGATAGGTACATAGGTAGCAGAGGTGAAATTTAAATCTATGATTCCAAACCCTGATCATTATCCATTATGCTAAACAAAATTACTAATATAGACTAGTGCTTTTTAACTTCCAACCTGATTTTTTTTAAGCACACAGGATCTCCAAAACTTAGACTGATAAAATATAGATTTCATTGATACATCTGATAATGTTGATTTGATCATTGTTGCAGGACTGGCTACATAATTGGCAAAGTCCAGTGCAAAATGAAAATGTCAATCCCCTTGTTAAAATTTATTACGAATTTCAAGGTAGTTACAACAAAGCATTAAACCAAGCATGGCTTCCTGCACAGTTTGCACGCCTGTGAAGCCGGCCTAGTATTGCTATAGGAGATGGAGATCTTGCTTGGGAACAAGTTTAGGAAATAGAGGAGGTCCTCTTGTTCAAGTTTTTGTAGATTAGGTTTGCAAAAATGCTACACAGACCCAGGCAAGCTTTTTTGATACCATTATTCTCAACAACGAATAATTCATTTAGGAAGGAAAGATGTTTTACATCATCACTAGTCAGTAGTTGACACATGGGGCAATTTTGCCTCACAGGGAACTTTTGGTAATGTCTGACGATATATTGATTGTTACAGTAGAGTCAGGGGAGGGAGATCCAGTGGATAGAGGCCAGAGCTGCTGCTAAATAGCCTACCTTGCAGAGGACAATCTCCCCACCTCCTGCCCTCATTAAAGAATTATGTCAATCGTGCTGAGGTTGAGAAATCTATCTTAAACCATCCTACAAGTGAGTTTTTTAGTTTCTTATTTAATTTTGCAAATCTTATAAATTAATACATAAGTAGGATAGTTTTATTATCATTTCTAGTCTCTCACTTGACAAGAAGTCATCTTCTCCAATAAACTCAATAAATATTGTTTGGGCGGACAGGGTATATTTGCATGAGCACTCTGTAGCCAAACAGTACATTTTATCTTTGGCATTTAAAAATAAAACAGAAAAAATGGTGAACTGTAAAAAGTTGCCAGGGAACATTTGAATTAAGAGTTTTCTTGGAAATTTCATGGGAGATATTTATTACATTGTTAATTACATATTCACACATAATAAGGAGAAAGAGGCCATTGTAGTGCATTGAGTAAACTGTATGCATTTTAACAAACATATAAATATGTACATATTCATCAAACATTGTCTTATTATTTGAATATACATAACATTTTGAAAAATTTATAAACAATAAGTGATAAATGTTCTAGATACTCAGATCAAAGCTATGTATATTTGAAAACATTTGAATGTTTAATAGATAAAACTTTTATATGAATTTATACAAATAACATCAGAATAATTCTGAATGTTAATATTAGTCTGGACATTTTTAGAATTTATGCATTGATATCGGTATGTTACAAGCTTGACAATGAATTGTTTAAAGTTTATATGAAATCATTAATACAGGCCAGGTGCAGTGGCTCGTGCCTGTAATCCTAGCAGTTTGGGAGGCAGAGGAAGAAGGATCGCTTAAAGCCAGCAGTTTAAGACCAGCCTGGACAACATAGTGAGACCCTGTCTTTAAAAAAAAATACAAATTTAGGCCGGGCGCGGTGGCTCAAGCCTGTAATCCCAGCACTTTGGGAGGCCGAGACGGGTGGATCACAAGGTCAGGAGATCGAGACCATCCTGGCTAACACGGTGAAACCCCGTCTCTACTAAAAAATACAAAAAAGCTAGCCGGGCGAGGTGGCGGGCACCTGTAGTCCCAGCTACTCGGGAGGCTGAGGCGGGAGAATGGCGTAAACCGGAAGGCGGAGCTTGCAGTGAGCTGAGATCCGGCCACTGCACTCCAGCCCGGGCGACAAAGCGAGACTCCGTCTCACAAAAAAAAAAAAAAAAAAAAAAACAAATTTAAACATTAGGTAGGCGTGGTGGTGTATGCTTGTAGTCCTGCCTATTGGGGAAAGTGAAGCAGGAGGATTGCTTGAACCCTGGAAGACGAGTCTACAGTAAGCTATGATTGTGCCACTGTACTCCAGACTGGGTGACAGAACGAGCCCCTGCCTCCAAATGAATAAAATTAATGGGTACATTTTGAAAAATCATTATATGTAATATATTGTTATATTGCATAAATACCAATTACTTGAAAATATATATGAGGCTATATAATTCAATTCTTACTGCCATTTTCTAATTCTTAAATTGTCTTCATAATCATTTAAGAGAAAAACACCCATAAAACCATATTTTGATGCAGAAATTTTTACTAAAGTCAGTTTCATGTCACTGTCTTTCTTTTTTTTCTTTTTTCTTTTTTTTTTTTTTGAGACGGAGTCTCGCTGTCACCCAGGCTGGAGTGCAGTGGCCGGATCTCAGCTCACTGCAAGCTCCGCCTCCCAGGTTCACGCTATTCTCCTGCCTCAGCCTCCCGAGTAGCTGGGACTACAGGCGCCTGCCACGTCACCCGGCTAGTTTTTTGTATTTTTTAGTAGAGACGGGGTTTCACCGTGTTAGCCAGGATGGTCTCGATCTCCTGAACTTGTGATCCGCCCGTCTTGGCCTCCACCGTGCCCGGCCCATGTCACTGTCTTTCAATTCAGTTTCTCTCCATCTAGGACAATATTATACCAAATTCTAAATAACACCAACTCCTTACAGCAATGTTACAAAACCAAAACAAAAACCAAACCAAAAGCGTGTTTTCTAGGTAACCTGAGAAGGTATTATATTTGGAATAGAGTCCCTCAGCTCTTCAAACTCGTTCTAATGTACCATTCTAACTAGATTAACTCTTCTTCCACTTCACAGCAGATTTGAGGGGAAGTTGATGCTAAAGCGAATCCCATGAACAGCAATTAAAAGTAAGAGAGCCTGCCTGAAAAAATATAAAACACAGATTAGGTACTAAAAAACCTAGCACTGGAGGCTAGGTAATGTGGGTTTGGGTATCCCCCGTATTCCTCAGTAACCTTGGAGGGCATCTCCTTACAACCCTGGATCTCCTGATTGATTCCTGATACTTTGCTGATTCTGAGTCAGCAGGAAAATTAAATATGTATGTAATAGACTTTGTTTAGGAAGACTGAGGAATATGTAATTATTTTTAAGGAATTTAATTAGGGTGACTAAAATCTTTAAAAAATGTTTTGGAGTTTTATATAATGAAATTCACCTATGTGAAATGTCTCCTGACTTTACAGTTCTGAATTATTATTACTATTGATGAAAAAATAATAATGACAATGATTATCACAATCACAATGATGTTCAGAGTATAAAATCATTCCAAATAAATTTAATACTCACTTGCATTTGATACCTACAACATCCCTGTGAAGTTGTTGTAGTCATCCTCCTATTTTGTCTGGATGAGGAAACCAAGACGCAAAGTTTATTTCCAAGTGCGCATAGTTAACTCTGTATGAACATTTGTGTCCTGAACAGTATCACTAAAGTAATTGCTATTCACATTTCACAACACATGTGAATTCAAGTTATCAAAGTTTCTATTCAATATTTGAAACAAATCTCTAAGCTTTTTGAATTTTCAGCATTATTGAATGTAAATGCAAAAAGTCATATTTTATAATCTCTTCATTTTTTAACTGACCTATCTCTTAAAAAGAATGTTAGTAACTTCTACTTGTCATTATCATGTTAAATATGAATAAAATCCTGCAAACTGTAGAATACTGTTTCGACCCTGTTCATCTGATGGTGGATATTATTTTTCCAGTGAACAGACTGAGAGACTACACTGCAAATGTAATCATAGTTTTCATAGTGAAGCACCAGAAACACATAAAAAATGTGATAGTACATGTTGAAATTCCATGTATTTGTAATCCAAAATTTAGTGGTAAGCCACTAAGAGGCAACAATTAAACGTGAATATTAAGATAATAAAACAAAATTAGAAGCTTGCTGGAATCCTGGCGTAATGTAAACCCGTGTTGCCAAGATGAACTTTAAACCTTGTGGTTCAAGGCAGCTATTTCTTTACTCATCAAGAGCTGTCAGGGATTAGGAGAGGCATGGAAGAAATTGCTTGGGTGCTTGTGCAAAAGAATAAAACAGATTTTTATCCCTAAACTTTTTAAATGATGATGGAAAACTTCAAAAACTTCCAGATGAATACAAAATGATAGTCTTGAAGGCAGGTTTGGAAACAATACTACAATCCAAAAAAATAATGTCATTCCGTGGATTTAATGGATGGATAGCACAGTGCTGCTGGCAATATCAGAACACACAATTTCTTGTCAGTGATTTGAAGATTGTCTCATGTACATTGTTGTGTGTGGCAACTAGGTAGTCAATTTCCAGTTTTATTTCTACAGAGCCCTTAATTCACAGTGTTTGTCAATAGGGTGCTATGGCTATTTTGAGTGGAAATGTATGTGTTTTGTGGAACTTTTAGCATTCTTTGGTTCTTCCACTGAATTCCCCAGTTCAAAAACACTGCTATACATTTTTAAATGCCATCTGCTTGAGGGGAAGGGGGAGATAGAAAGTAGTAGACTTAATTGAGGACAATTTGAGTGCAAATAAACACTAAATTAAAACCAGTCCCCATCAAAATGGGATTATTCATACATGACACATGCAAGACTCTATTGTCCATACAAAATGTGGACCAAGAGCTACATTCATAAATGAATAAATAGGTAGATAGAAGAAAAATTCAATCCTACAACATTATTGATGTATTTTTTGTGTGAAATTCAATGTTTTCAAATGCAGTTGGGGTCATTAAGAAGTTTAAGTCTATGAGGTAAATGAGTATAAAAATGTGAAAGTTTAAAAAACAAAGTTTTAAAGGACAATTAGAGATATATGTGTGACAAATGCTACAAGGCATCCTAACCCAGAGTGGAAAACATAGTAGTTTTCTGAATATTATTGAAGTCTACGCCTTCATATGGCAGCTGTCTATCTTTTAATTCTCCCTGTTACCTTGAGACCTAATACGAAATTCTAGGGATATGTGTGATGCATCATCCGCCATTGCTGAGATGTGGCTCTCTGTTTCATAACTACATGTTGATGTTTCATTTGTGTTTGTATTAAAGAGTTATAGCTACTTTTAAAGAGTTGCTTTATAAGGAATCAAAAAGAATTGCATCTTTTTATTCTTCCAAGAGAGAAAAAAATCCCAAATCCTACTGAAGTGGTTAAGTAAGAAGTCCCACATCTGGGAGGAACATAGAAAATAGTTCAGGAAAGAGGAAAAAAATGGAATTCAACAGGCTGTGGGCATTAGAAGACATGTCCTTTGTAAACCAGATGAAAAGGATAGGAATTGATCAACAAGGATTAGTACTAGAATCAGAAAACACTCTCTCTCTCTCTCTCTCTCTCTGTGTGTGTGTGTGTGTGTGTGTGTCACAGACACACACCTTATACCTACAGAATGTAGTATATCCAGTTCATGAAGAATTACCAAAGAATACATCTTAGATCAGTTCATTGCCAGGGAATGGCTTGGGTTCGGCTCCCAAAGTATGGCCAGAGTGAAAATCCCAAACCCTCAGTAGTCGAAGCTCCCAGGAATCTTCTGTGTGATCACTCTCAGGGATGCACAAAAAGGTTTGATGTGAGGATTTTCAGGATAAAGGTAAATAGACTATTTGAGAAAAACTAAAGGTTTAGCTGAAAGGAATTCAGTCAGAGTATTGAGCTAAAAATGATTACAGACATAGAACAAAAATATAAGTTAAAACAAATTGTAAACCATACCCTATATCCTGACTTTGTTTAACAAGCAAAGACCTTGGTCATTATAGATTCTCTTTATTTAGTCCCTCATCTTAAGCTCTTGACCAAGGTATAAACAGCTGATCACACACACACACACACACACACGTGCGTGCACATACACACACACACAAAATAACCAAAAGACTCAAATAGCTGAGCAAGCCTCCCTTACTTCAACATCATTATTTCCCAAACTTGTTATTAAATTGAGGTTCACACTCCATAATGTGTAACAACATACAGGAAATGATAATGCCATTGACTAAGAGATAACATTTAGCTCTCAATCCTTCTGTGATCCTATTGAATTTGCCTGTTAAGTTCTTGGTGTAATTAAAGCAGATAGAAGCATTCATACATTTTGTTGCAAATTGATATGATCTCTTTTGTCTGTGATCTAAGTGAGATTGCCCTGTAGTTTTTAATTTAGCAGGTTAAGAAGCACAATTAAAATATCATGAAAAAGATCATAATCAGAAACCGTCTTTTGGGTTGTTCCTGCCAAGTAGATAAAGGGGTTGGTGTATTTAATAATTACCTCCTTTGCAGTACATTTATTCTATTTGTGGGTTGAAGTGTTAATAAATACCTTGCACTATTCCAGTGGGAAAAGCTTTCCACCTAATTAATACAACTTGGAAGAATACCTAGGACATTGAACCATATCTTTCTTATTAATGTTGCCTGCCTCAAAAGAGAATCCCTGTCTCTTCAACACATTAGTAAATGTCATCTTCCCGAGTTATAAAGAAACATTTTGAAAAACTGCCTGTTTTAGTAGGAGTAAAAAAGCAAATTCTTTGATTTTTTTTGAAGAAATAATTCTACTGTTAAATTTTAAGCAGTGAAAAATCCTAATCAAGCGCAACAGAAATGATTCTATCTAAAGAGTGTACCTTGGTAAAAGCACCACAATAAAGAAAGGTTCACACTGGGATATAATTGGCTTAGAATTAGCCTTTATTTCTAGCCATTGTTTCTCCTATATTTCAATTACTCAGGTGCTTTCTAGGCCTTGATCCTAGAGAAACTAAAACATAAATTAGCATGTAGCACTATTACATCTACATCCTTACTGTTATTAAATGCCATGTTACTTGCAAATACTTTTATTTATATTAAAATTGAATTTAGAAATGAAAAGTTTGAAAACATATTACTTTAAACATAACTACTGACTGATATAGGGAAGTTGCTCTTGTGAGTTGCTACATTTATTAAATATATTAGCATGTATTTTATGGTTTGAAAGATAGAATACTCAACAAATTAAATAAGGTCCCTTGTGTATGGCCACGTCTTGTCCTCAGTTAGAGGCTTTATTTATAAGTCTGACATACATTTTAGTTCTAATTTAAAATGTGTAATAAATGAAAAATTTGTGTACATGATCTATAGAATCTTTTTCTGCATAGAATATGGAAGTTTATACCTGTTTTATAACATATGAATTTCTGAGTCTTTTGGCTTTTCTGAGATTCCTCCAAATATGAAAATAGAATAATAATATATGAATTCTATGGGAAATATTAATAAGGGAGAAGGTTCACAAGGTTACCTCTATAGTAGGTATGTAATAAGGTGGAAATATTAAAGTACATAAATTCTACATACAATGTGGCCAGACAGCATCTCCAAGAATGATTAGGTTAGCAGAAATGGGGCCTATTTTAAATGTCTTTGTTCAATTATGATTTAAAAAATTTTTCACTTCATTTCAAGATTCTTTTAATAAAATTAAAATTTAAAGTAACTTTTTGACTGTTCTTTAGAGGGTCAAATTAATAAATATTTTGGTAGTAATGATTTTTGTGTGTATTTTTACTTTTAAAATAACTTAATTGGTTTTTTTTTGCATCAAAGGTGAGACAACAAACTAATATATTTTGAGCACATTCCATTATAAAACTAGTAAATTCACAATACACTGCTAATGCTGTGCATATTGTCGTTCATTTCTTCATTTTTTCAAATATTTTATAGAGCACCTACTATGTGTGAGTCTCTGCTAAACATTAGCGATCCAGCAGTGAGCAAATGTGACCAAAAAGTCCCCACTCTTGTGGAATGTAAACTCTAGTGAAGGAGACAGAAAATGGACAGGAAGGACTGCATATGCAAAGGTCCTGAGGCAAGAGTGTGCTTGGATATTCCAGGAATAAGAAGAAGGCCCAAGAGGTTGGAGTAGAATGAACTGAAGGTCAGGGAGGCTGGCAGAAAACAAGGTAGAGGGGAAGGGGAACTGACTGTCCTAGTATTTCAAGTATATTATCTCACATAATAACTTATGTGTTAATAGCCGTATTAAGCAAACAAACTAAAATTGTTTATTTTTAAGTGATGTCAGGGGCATGCCATTCTTACTAAAGGCTTGTATATATATGAAAATTATTCAAATTCACTAAATAAAGAAATTGGCAGCAAATATATTTAACCATTAGCTAAGATGTGGATTGGTGTGCGTATATATATATATATATATATCCAGGTTGACTTTTTCCTTCCTTATAACTGAGGAGCAATCCCTCAAAAGATTTGAAGTTAGACTTTGTGCAACTAGAATGTTCTTCCTCATCTTCTAGACTGTGTTTGAAATATTAGAATTATGATTTGAGAAACGATCATGTATCTCAAAATCTGTTTTAAATATATATCATGACAACAAACGTTTAAGTCCTATGCTTGCTAGAGTAGTTGTTAATTGACATGTCATGCCTAATATAATGGTGGAATTTGTTTATGTAAGTGGCATCATCTCCCTAGCCTGTTTGATGAATATTTTGCATATGATAACTTCTAAAATTATTTCCTGAGCTTATTTTCTATGATCTTATGGACTTTATTTAATAAACATCATGCAACTTCATCATACTGGTGCATTTAACTTTTCAGAGCTACCTTGAAACAATTGCTATTAACTGGGTGTATGCTCGCTCTGGAGGTAAACCTAAGAATGTGTAGCAGTAACTTGGTGTTAAGCTGAGGGATAGGAAGATGAGTAGAGTTCATTTAAGATGTTTTAGCTTGTTCTTTTTATATTAGGAGATGCATTTGCTGCATTTTCTCTCTCAAACTCCTCAAGCTTCTCAGGCTTATCCTGCGTTTCCCTGGAGGAATTACTCAGCTGCCCGAGTCACCTCTAGCTGTGCAGTAGCAGTAGAAAGGCTTCACCATGTTCTGATTTCCATTTCCTTTAGAGCAGAAAGACAGACAGTAGTAGGGTGGGGAGATGGGTGCCAGGAAGAGCTCTAGCTGCCATGCTCTTAAGTGCTTCTTACAGACTCATGCTTTTGTCCTCATTAAGATGTGACCATTCCCACCAGTTGCTGATTTTTCAATTCTGCAAACACGGATTAAGACAATTTACGTCCTTGAGATCTTGCAAGTTCTTGGCATACACACAGACACAAAATATTTAATTTTTAAAAATCCAACTATTTGCCAAGCACTAGAATTACAAAGAGGAATACATTTTGATATCATAGAAGAGATAATGACTTCAGTAGTGTCAACACAATGCAGTAATAGAAATAGGGCAAAGTAGTAGAGGAGAAAGCAGGAGAGAAGGAAGCGCCTCTCTGTTTGAGGTTATTAAACAAATACTTACAGGAAAATATTTCAGATATGTTTGGATCATTTAAGAGGTATTTGCCTGCAGAAAGGAAGGGAAAAGGCATCTCACACAAAGGTAAAGAAATATCCAATGCACAGAAACACAAAACAGCATGGTTTGTTTGGGAAAGGAAAAATGATAGTTGGAACACAGGAAGATAAACAGTGTTGCATGGTGGTTAAATTCTAAGTTCTCAAATGGCATCGGTATGAACGATTTGCCCTATTTCTATTACTGCATTGTGTTGACACTACTGAATTTTACAGAGGCCAGTGCAACTGGAGAGGAGTAGCAGGAGATGGTGTTGACTGGGCAATGGGGCAGGCATGTCACAAAGGCTTTGCTACTTTGTGCAAACTTTTGCAGTCTTTAAGTGAGATAGGAAGTCACTGGGGGCTTTGAACGTAAAGGAGACAGGACCTGATTTGTATTTTGAAAGCTAACTGGGTATGGGATAGGAATAAGGCAGTCAAAAGCATTCTCACTAAAACCTTATGGAGAACACATTATTCTCTTTGCCTCTTTACATTTGAGGAAATGGAGGTACAAACCCACTCCAAGTCACCTGACTAAAATTATCTATAGCACCCTGATAGACAAAGGACTTGCTCTCTCACCTCCTTCAGATCTCTGCTCAAAGCTCAGGTACCAGTGAGGCTTCCCTTGACCCCCTCTCCCACTGCTTGCAACAGCAGCTCCTCCTTCCCCATGCCCCATCCCAGGGCCCATTTTCCCTCATAGTTTTGCATACATGTTTCTCTACTGCAGTATTATATCACTGCCTGCTGTAGTTTTATTTATTCCATCCCATCCCTTGAATATAAGGCCCCAAAGGATCCATATTTTTCTTTTGTTGCATTCATAATGCCTAGACCATGATAAATGGAGGTGCTAGCATAGTGACTGGAATTTAGTAAGCACTCAGTGAATTTGACAAATTTTTATAGTAACAATAATTGTCGTCATCATCATCATCATTATTCTTACCAAAAAAATGAAGAAAGAAAAGTAAATTGGTCCCTGACAATGGAGGATTCTGTGGACTTCACAGAGAGAAACCATCACAACAGGGAAGAGGTGACCCCTGATTAATACAGATCTAGAAGGAAAGAGACTTGAGTCAGGGAAATCATACATTGGGAGGCTATTGACTTAGTTCAGGTGGAGAACAATGAGGAACTGAACTAGACAGTGGGACTAGAAATTAGTTTTGGAAACGAGATATTTCATAGGAAAAATTGGACATAGAAGTCAAAACATAACTAACTCCCAAATTTCAACTCTGTGTTGTTCAGTATTTAACAATGCTCCAAGTCTGGGAGGAAAATGAGTTCAATTTTAGACATTTTGATATGAGTTGCCAATGAGACATTTTGATGGGAACAACCTGTAAAGAACCAGAAATATAAAGTGTAGCTCTTTGGGGAGAAGGGGGTACTGGTAATATATTTTTGTTACATCCATAGAAATGTATGGATGGGCAGGTAAAGGAAGAAGAGAAGAAGTGAACACAGAATTATTTAAAGTATTACATTGAAAGGATTGGCATAAAAGAAGAAAGACCAGGAGAAAGATGTCTTATCAGTGCAAAAAGAGGAAAGAGCTTCAGGAAGTAAGAGAGGGGTCAGTCTGGACAAAATAATCCAGAGAGATCAAATTGTATCTGAACAGGCCATGGGATTGGGCAATTAGGTCATTGGTGATTACCTTATGGTAGAGCTGAGGTGCAATCCAGACTTTAGTGGAATGAAGATGAATTTAGTGGAAAAGTGCATGTACACCATTTTGTCAGGAATTTTAGTGGTGAAGGGATGCAGTCAATAGAGAAGGAAAAGGACAGACAGACAGATGGGCAGACAGACAGAGCTAGCTATTGAGGAGGAGCCAGCATGGAAGTAAGATTTTATCAGAATACAGGGATGAAGGAATGGAACTTGAGAAGAAGGAGAGATTAATAAGTATAAGAAATGGAGAGGGACCGAGCAGAAAATTGGTGGAGCAAAATCTTCAAGGTGGCCAGAGCAGAAGGACTGAGAACATAGGAAACGCCTTCTTGGGGAAGAAGGAGCAATCTCTTTAACTTAGAGACAAGTGGGAAGGTGTCTAGAATTAGACCTGGTACAGATGAGAAGGGAAATAGGTCAAGGGTATTTATATCTGATATCCTTCATTTATCTAAAATATGGGAGGTGAGATCACATTTGCAGGATAAAATACAGTCAGCCTTGATTTGGGCAGAAAAACTGTCCATTCACGCAGGAAAGACTTGTTTTGGATCCATGTTTTCCCTGCGCATATTGAAGAACATCGAAGATGTTCCATGGAAGGTTAAGTCTGGAGCATACCACAGACCACAGAGAGCATCATGCAGTCTACCAACCTTATTTGGCAGATGAGGAAATAGAGCAATTCAGTGACTGGCTGAAGGTTACACAGCTAGTTAGTAGCTGAGATTGCACTGCAGTCAGTTTCTCTCACTGTTAATCCATACTTACAGTGAATAGTCTCAAGCTGTGCTTTCTGGAGACTTGACATCACTTAAAGCAATCTTACATCCTTTTGTCTATGAACACCATTGCCTCTTACATACACACATACACCCTAACTCTCTGTCAGTCATCAACCCCACACTCAGCCTCCATGCATCCTGGACTTTTCTTGCCTTCTCTGCATGGTCCATCATTTCAGCTTGCAGGCTGAATTAGATTGACCCACTGATGGACGTTTTCTTTGGGATAAGCCACATTGCAGACAAGCTATCTGGTCACATTCATGAAATGAGCCAATATGAGACTGATGCCATCATAAGAACCGAGGGCATCAGCTCTATGATGTTGCCACAACCCAAAGGCAGGGTTGAACTAGGTGTTCCCTGGAGTGTACGCCTACGGTTGTCAAATGAACCTCCTAGATGACCTTTTTACATTTATGTGTAAAACGACTTATGAAAATGCTTAATTCACCAAAAGAGATATGTCAGAAATATGTTAAGCAGAATAGTTGCATCAGTTCTTCGGCTACATGAAGTTCTACATTCCAAAATGAGTCAATACGTGTGAAGTACACACGTTTTAGTTATGTATAAATACAATGCTATTTTCCCTGCCTACATTTCAGCATGGAATTTTGTTGTTCTTGAATTATTGTTTTAAGGATGTTAATATCCATGAAAGAGATACTCATGAGCTATAATCGAATTTGTCTCGGAGAACTTATTTTGGATTGCTGTGTTAGTGCTATGTGCTGGGAATAAAATCCCATATATCTAGCTTTTGCTTTCACTACTGAAATAGATGTTAGGATATCTGAGTAGTCTCTGCCCTTTAAATAATGCACTAAATACAGTGCTCATGGACACCCTTTCCTTCCCTCATTTGATTTTGAGATACGGAGAATAAATGAGATGTTCACTTGGGTTTCGCTGTCTTTTATAAAATCCACCCCATTCTGGAGTGAATGAGCGAGAAGTGCAGGAGGCGGCCTTCGTGGGAGCAACTACCTTTCCCAAGTGTCTCATCCTCTCGCCTCTGTCATCCCCAGGCGATGTGCCTGCATTTGTATGTGTAGATTTATAGTTTATCTTTATCTATGGCTTCATCTGTAGGTAGCTATTATAGCTGCCTCGCCTGGATATTGTTTGGGCCTGATAGATCTGTCTGTAGTTCATCAAAGAGGAGCCGAGTGCCTAAAAGCCATTGGGTCCAGCTGAGGATGAAATACGAGCCATCAGCCTTGATAATGGCTGTAAAATTTCATAATTACACGGCCTTTATTACATTGCATAATGATCCTGAAGCAGTATGGAACAATTAATTAAGATTTTCAACCGTGGCTCTTTCAGAAATTAAAAGGTGCTAGGAGCTGAGAAATGGGGATCTGTCTTGTCCTAAAAGCATTAGGGATGCTTAGGAAATACTTTCCAATTGCACTTTTATTTTTCGTTAAGAGGAACATCCCCTATTTAGGGAACATGCGTTAGTATACCATGCCTATTATCAAGTTTTTATTTCAACTTCAAAACTGATACTTTAAAAAGAATGGAAGTAAAAGAGACTGCTAAGGATCTCTAGAATTCCCCAACTTCCCTATTCTTTTCTTTGAAAAATTCTATTCAGCCTCCTGCTGTAGCCATTTATCACATTTATGGTTGTTCATCTCTACACATTAAATAAATGCAGGCTCTGAGATAGGGGGTCAGTTAACTGCCTACTATAGTATACTGACCAAGGATTTTTTCTTATACACTCTCTCATATCTTGAGGCATTAAAATTCTTTCAAGATCTCTACAGTTTTGACAGGCATCCCCAAAGGAAGGCTTTACCGTTTTCATTTATTATCCTGCGAATGCAGCATGTCACATCTAATATATACCTTTTATTTTATTTTTCATAATCTCATCTTCACACCCCATAAAGAGTAATTAAATTTGGTGAGGGCCTGTAAGAACCACTAGGAATTTGCTACATTTAAATAATAATAGAAACTAGAGTATTTAGTATTTATACACATGGATGTGCATTTACACATACAAATTGTAACCCACCCTCAACTTTATTTTCTATGTCAAGGAAATTATAATTGAGCTAGTCAGATACAATAAAATGCTAAAGAAAAGATAGTGAAAGCAAGTCCAATATTTTTGTTATAATTACTCTAAGCTGTATCCCAAGCTTTATTCCATGTACTCAGTAAGAAATAGATACGCTTCCAGGAAACAATCAATGGTATTGTCAATTTAAATGAGAGAACATGAAAAAAGAAAACCCCCAAACTTGTTGTGATTTACACATAACTCCTGGATATTTGTTCCCATCAAGTATTATTGTTTTTAAATTGACAATCATCATATAATGTTTTACGGATCTAAATATTTCATGGGAGACTAAAACTTCCCTTGGGCCTCCCCCATAATAAACTCTCAACAGAAAATTTAGAAAGGATTATGTGCTTCAAGGAGGAGCTGGTGCTCAGAGTAAATTCTCTTGTTGAGGCATTTAGTCCCTTAATAGGAATTTTCTGATCTGCTGTCATTCTTGTTCACACACCGAGTGTCACTGCCTCTAAAACACTTGTCATTCTTTAATGGAAACAAAATAGTCATTGCAGCCAGAGCCGCAATGTCATTCCACTACCCCTTGCTGCGTCGGCAATAGTGAAAATGACAGAGCAGCTCTCAGTAGGGGTAATTAAAATGTAAATATTGATATTTTATTATTTGAAATTACTTTCCAGTGCGGCATTTAATATCTCTCCATCTGTGCGGCTCTGTTTAGCGGTCACTTTAGTGCAGCTCTGGGATACCAAGCAGCGACTTGATCCCCGTTATGTCAAAATGCTTGTTGCTGCTTAATTTTGATATCTAATTAAGTGGAAAAGTACAGTCCACACTGTAATCCATGGCATCTTAACCAGCTGCTTGGGTATATTTAGAATTAATCTCCACTATGGAATCATCCTAATGTATGCAATTAAGAGTCTGCCGATGGCTAATTAGGTGTATTAGAATCAGACAGCTTTTTTTTTTTTCCTCCATTTTTTTTCCCCTTTCATTTTGGACTGTTGTAGACAGAAGAGTCTCATTTTGGACTGTTGTAGACAGAAGAGTCTCTGCCTCCAGAGGTAGTGTTCATGCTACTCAAATCTAGTTAGGAAACAGGGCAACTTCTGAATATGGTAACCTTTGTATTTTCCTGCACGTGTTTCCTTGAATCAACTTGATATAAAAACTTCTAGGATTTCCCGGGGTTTTTTGCAGGGTTTCAGTGACATGAAAGGAAATGGTCGCAGCCTAGGAGAGAGGTGGATACAAAGGTGAATGCACTCTCCAACAGATCAAAGTGGGAAAGCTGAGAGGCACTGCTGTGGGTGCTCTTGTTCATTTGGGGAGGAGAAGAATTATGGCATGCGAGCTTTTAACTGCAGCTGCATTTGCCTCCTCCGTTCTACTTTTGAATGGAGGATCTTCACAGAAAGAATTATTATAAGAGGCACAGGTTTGGTTTGAATATCACATATCTGTAGTAAAGATATACCACCGGCAGCCTTTTACCACTGATAACGATTCTGCATTCATGTGATTGAGGAATTCTGAGAGCTGTGTTGTTTGATGTTTTTGTTTTGGTTTCATTTTAACTTGGCTAGTCATCCAAGCTGGGGATAGTGTAGAGAGGAAGAAGGGAGGGCTGAGAGGAATCGAAGGGGTTGCCGCTATTGTCAATGAGAAGATAACTGGTCGCCTCCCCAGTGGAACGTATGCCAAACCATAATGACTTAGCTCTGCTTGAGCCAGCAAACACCAGCCGTGAACTTGGGAGTAAATATTCGCAAACAGATCTTCATTAGCCACAGAGAAAAATAGTGTGGGAGCCTGACTTTCAACCGAACTCTCAGAGCTAGAAATTCAGAGAAGCTGTTTTTCCATGCTGTCCAGAACACAAATTATGCCTAGGTCTTTAAGCATCAGTAGTAAGGATTTCTAATATTATTTGAACGTGGAGTTTCAGGGTCAGCGTGCTATAATTTCATATCTGTGACATGCATCTCATGGATAACATATTTCTTCTACGTTCTTTCATGAATACATATGGCACTTTGTTTTTAATGGCCTATGCTGTAAATCCTTTAACTTCCATTTATGCAGAAGACCTCCTGATTTTTTTTTTTCTTTTTTTCTGCCTCTCCTCCTCCTAGGGCATATGTTAGAGACACTGAGTTATAGTTTCTATTTTAGGAAAATTGAGAAAAGCACACCTGAAGGATTTTCATTTTTTTCTGCTTTACTTGTAACTAGTAATAGTAAGACAAGGAAAGATAACAGTGTTAACTCCACAAATACTGAGTCTATAATAATTAGTGCTTTTATTGAAATTTGTATTTCTATATCAAGGGACCAATTAGATAACTCTGAAAGTATTTAAAGTTACGTTAAAGGCAGTACAGAAATTATAAGTGATTTTTTCTTTTAGAGATCCAAGATAGAATTGATTCTTGGTCATTTCAGTGAAAGTACACAAGATAATCACAACCCCCTTTTGTATGTGGCAGCTTAAATACAATTTTCAAATTTTTAGATTAACTCATATGAAATGACCCAGGTTCTCACAATGCCTGCCATTCTGTGCTTAATGTGTGTGCAGGTGTGGCCTTCACAAATGGGAAAACTGTTACACAAAGATCTTTTTGACAAGATACCCTGAGCCTTAAAGCCAGCAACTCTACCTTCATTAATGCAAGCAGTATTAGGAGAAATTTTGAACTTTCACCTTACTTGAATAGGCAGTGTTTAATCCAAAATCAGACTGGGGTCCGTTGAGCACTTCTGTTTTCCTTCTAGTTTTGTCTTTTGTACTACATCAGTAAAGATAGCTAGATACATAGACCTTAATGTATCTATCTATATTTTAATCTAATTTGCTACAGCTTATTTCTAATTTATTCAGTATGTGGAATGTGCTTTTTAAAAGATTCTTACTATATTAGACTCTAATGTTGGATTACAAATAACAGAAATGAAGCAACCATAGCAGTTACTATTCTTTTTTCCTTTTTTCTTTTTCTTTTTCTTTTTTTTTTTTAGATGGAGTCTCGCTCTGTCACCCAGGCTGGAGTGCAGCGGTGCAATCTCAGCTCACTGCAACCTCCGCCTCCTGTGTTCAAGCGATTCTCCTGCCTCAGCCTCCTGAGTAGCTGGGAATACAGACCCATGCCACCATGCCCAGCTAATATTTATGTAATTAGTAGAGACGGGGTTTCCGCATGTTGGCCAGGCTGGTCTCGAGCTCCTGACCTCAAGTAATCCACCCTCCTCGGCCTCCCAAAGTACTGGGATTACAGACATGAGCCACCACACCTGGCCAGCTAAGTCACTAATTATAAATTTCCTTTAATTGTGGAACATTCCCAAGAAAGGCAGTTCAGTTCACCTTTAAAAATGTTATTATTAAACTTCCTGTGTGGGAAAAATAAAATTCATAAAAATTTATTTTATATTTTAAATACATTTTTGAGTTAGAAATAGTGAAAATCAAATCTTAAAAAATAGAAAGGAAGGCAGAAGTTCCAATAATTTGTTATTGTTTGAAAAAGTTAACCAAAAATTACAGCTGGGATTGCCTCTTCGATGGTTTTAAAGAGTTTTAGAGGCACGCCTATCTCTTTTTGAAGCCCGACAAATGACATTCTCTACTAATAACTTATTGGTTAGTTTATTAAAACTTTGCATGACTTAAAAAGCATGTTTTTGATCCTAAATTTATATTCACAAAATTCATCTGCTTGTGTTTCTCCTCATATCTCTATTTTCAATGAAAAATTATAATCTTTAACACAATAATTTTCTCATGAATCCAAACTCTCAGCTAGCCGTAAATGTAAAAACAAAGCTCATACCAAAACAATGATACTGGTTCTGACCTATTAAAAAATATTTTTGGTTCCTGCTTCATTTTCTCAAGGTCTTACCTGATTTATTTTAGATTTAAATAGATTCTGCTTGACTTGCCCAGATTATTTGCATAGAGCTATCTATAGTTAGGCTGGTTCCCACAGCAGGTAGAAATGGTTCCTCTTCAAAATTATTATGTAAGAATGGATATACAAACTGGTTTGATAAACCTGAAACGTGTCTAAGTGGCATTTAAATTACATTAACACCTATGTGTACAGACACAGTGAAAGGACATAACAGACAAGAACCCTCTTTGCTGTTTGTAACTGTCTCATCTGCTGCTTAATAACAGGAAGGGCCCTTACTCCCTCAGTGCTGCAATGACTGTAGTGTGGCAAGTACTTCTGACAAGTGAGCGTTTACCTAGTGAGGACCCATTGTTCTAAACTGGACTGAGAAGGAGACGCCTTATGTATGCTTTTTTGTTGCCTTGTATCCTCTGCTGTTTTTGATTCAGAGAGAAGCAGCACATAATGATAAAATCCCAGGATTTCTCAATCTTCTTGCAAAATTTTTAGTGTGGAAAATGTTCTTATGAGAAGCTCCTTCTTAGACTTAACAAAAATTAGGTTGGGATCGCCTAAAAATTTACGTTAATAAATGTAGACACACAATGTTTTATTCCTGCAAGTAGAAAGAAGCAATGAGCATTGAATTCACTAGATTAGTATTTCAGAGGTTTAAAATCTGAACTACAGAATATAAATGTGTGTGTGTGTGTGTGTGTGTGTATATATATATATAGTCAAAATAATTATACAACCAGGATAGGTAGATAAATTAATGACAGTACTTATAAATAACAAAAAAAGCAATTGTGACATTATCATGAAGTCTGTTGTGTATGGTTACTTATAAATATAGCAGAAGCAGCTAGTCCATATGACTGAAACATCAACTTTACTTATAAATTGAAGAGAACTGACTGAGGTTAATAAATTTAGGCAGGACTTTATCAGAGTCTAAGTGGCTCCAAATAAAAATCCTATATACCGTATAGGCACTTATAAGCAAAGAGTTTTATACAAAATCAGTGCCTTAATAAACATTCATTGTATTAATGAAAAAGCATTAGGCACCCCTTTTTGTTATATGTTTATTTATTTTCTGTGGGGGAGGGATCTGGTTTCTGGAATGGTCTTTTCATTCCCTAACCTCCCATCTTTTTGAAAGCCAGTCAATGAGCTGCTGAGGAATTATCTGTTCATTCATTTAGCACATATTTACTGATCACCAGCTGTGTGACAGGCACTGTTTGAGGAGCTGGAGATATAGTAGGAAACAAATCAGAGATCTCTACCGTGAAGATCTCATCTAGAACATGGCAAACTACTGTCCATAGGATACAGATATATCTATCAAGCAGCACATCTTCACATCCACTCCCTTACTTCAGGGGTCACTTACACCCAACTCTGTGTCTCCTGCTTATGTCTTCATCTTCACTTTTATATCTTACAAGTGCTCTTAGATGCTACCCAGTGGCAATGAGAAAGGTAAGGGTAAGAAGTGTGTGTATTTGAGAATGATTTTACAAGTATAAAAGAGAAAACTTGTTGATAGATTAATGAAGGGCCAAGAGTGAGGCGGCCAAGAGTGAGGTGGCAGGTGGGTGACAGTGCTTAGGGAAGGAGTGGAGCTGTGGGTTTTGACATTAGGATTAGGAAAATGAGCTCACTTAACATGTTAGGATGTCCATGGAGAAGTTACTAGGGGAAGATTTTTTTAGGAAATATGCAGGAAAAGGGAAAAGGAACAAACAGTCAAATAAATTCTATGTTCTACCAGAGAGTTTCAGTTTTATCTTGTAGGAGATATGGAAACCAAGAAAGCATTTTGATGAGTGGATGGCATAGGGTTTCTATTTTAAAGATTGCTTGACTAGCCATGGGTAAGATGGAAGAAAGCAATACCAGATATAAAAGGATTTTGGTAAGGAGGCTGTTGAAATTTACCCCAAAAAGATGATGAAGGCCTAGACAAAACTGGGATGGGGAGGGGAGGAGAGAAAGTGGTGGATATGGATACATTTAGGAGAATGTGTACAACCAAGCAGCGAACTCTCCTTTTCTGCATAGACATGTACTTGTATCCATCCTTGCAATACTTTTCTTTTTGGTTTGTTATGGTCTTATCCACTTTTACTGTGCTATACAATCTTAGATGACAAGGATTATGTCATATTCATCATGCATATTCCAATGGTACTGAGCATTGAGTTTCACTTCTAATAGATGCTGTAAATATTAGTTGATTTGAATTTTGTCACAGTAGAACCATTGGAAGCCTAATAATTTAGGGCTGAAATAAACCTTCAAGAATAATTTTTCTACCTTCTAGTTTTACAGATGAGAAAGCAGGAACCAGCAAAGTAGAGTCATTCCTTAGAGTTTTACAGTTCCTTGTGGAAGAGGTGGCACCCAATTCTAGGTCTGTTTACTCCCAGGCCATGACTTTTGTCTGAGGTACTCACCATTACCTAGATAGCCTTGTGCTTCATGGAATTAGCTCTGTTTGTTATTCTGAATTAGAAACTGTTGGAACTGGAAGATTCCTCAGAAGTGCATAGTCTGTAGTTTGCAATTGACAGATAAGAAGGTCACCTGTGGGTTTGTATTAGTTTGCTAAGGCTGCTAAAACAAAGTACCAAAGACTGGGTGGCTTAAACCACAGAAATATATTGGCTCACAGCTCTGGAGGTTGGATGCCCAAGAGCAGGTGGCAGGAGGTTTGGGTTCCTTCTGCAGGCTCTTCAGGAGAATCTGGTCCATGCTTCTCTCCTGTCTCTCCTGGCTTCCGGTGGCCTCAAGCATCCCTTGGCCTGTAGGTAGTATTCTCCCTGTGTCCTGACATCGCCATCCTTCTGCACATGTCCATCTCTGTGTCCAAATATCCCCTTTTTATGAAGATAGTCATATTACATTAGGGCCTACATTAATGACCTTATCTTAATGTGATCATCTACAAAGACCCTATTTCCAAATAAGGTCATGTTCCCAGGTCCTGGAGATTAGGACTCTAACATCTTTTGGGCGGGATGGCACAAGTCAGCTCATGACAGGGGCAAAGTTAATACCATTGGTTGTAGTCAGATCTCTAGACCTCAAAGTTATAGTTCCCCTCACTATCTTCTCCCCTCAGACATCACTTCATGACTATAAACCTTTATCTTATGGGTATTTGTTGCTAAATGTTTTCCACAGACTCTTTAAAAGCTTGTTGAAATGTCTGTCAGCCTTCTCCAGAGTTCAACATAGGGTCTGTATGTGTTTATTTTGGAGGCTTGAATTTTAAATTATTAGACCAAATTTGATGTGGACCCCTTGGGAATTTCCTGAAGAGGATAGTGTTTAGACATCTGATTCCAAAGTGGGACTGGTTTTCTATGGACCACTGGTCGGTTCCCTGAAGCACTCTATGATATTTCTTGACCTGGTTCTACCAGTGCATTGGTAAAGCAAGTCAGATTCAAGCATGGATCCCTTTTCTTTCAAATCAGAAGTGCGGCTTCCAAATGGTATTTTTCCCTATTCAGTATCCATCTAATTCCAAAGAGAAACTGAAAAATGCCCTTTTTAAAGATATTTTTTAGAGTCCTACTTTATATGGCATTGCTTTCTTTTTTTCTTGATGGTCAAACAAATTTCAGTCACATCAAAAAAGAGAGCTTTCCAGGCAGAACTTATTTTCAACTAGTAAAAAATAAAGGTTGTAGGAAAAAAAAGCCATTAGATTTCCCTCTTTAAGGCAGCTCAGCCTATACTTGACTCCATGCCCTCCAACAATTTTTCTTTCTTCTTGGCTTAGATGAAAGGACAAGAGAAGTAAAGTTGAGGTCAGGTAAGAGGGAGCTTGGGAAAAGCTAAGGGAATTATTTCAGATCCTCTCCAGTCATTCAGAAGTAGTAGGTAAGTAGGGGTAAGTAAGGACTTCCAAAGAGGAACTGCACACTCTGTATAGATGGTCTTTACATTCTTATTAGGCATTCATCGGCCCTGTCTCTAGTACTTTTCAAAGTAGGTTGGCAGTTGTTAAAAAACCACCCACTTACAAGAAATGAAATGAAACAAAACAAAACCTCTTGTCATCATATTGAGTCTTTCCTGTATTGTCACTTGAAATATTTTTTCTTAGCTGCTATTATATTTTAAATTTTTCTAGCAAGCTGACTGGAAAACCAGGAATAATTGCTAAAGAAAGCAGTTCACCACTTTTATGGGGGCATGTTTTCAATTTCTGTTTGTATGATTGGGCTAATTGTAAACTCATTTGGTTGTTTATATAATCAGCATGAGTGGTCAGTGGTCAATTGGACCTGTAAATTCAGTTAACAATGATAATTCTGTTTTGGACTGGTAGATATTACCTTCGCGTTTCTGTTCTCCTCTCCTTTAGTTCTTCACAACTACTTAGATCATTTGCTCAGTTTTATAGAAGGTGGTCACTTCTGTCTTTATATACAAAATTGTATTAAAACCTGAGTCCTGCCTTTTAGATTTTGGGAATATGTACTTGTCTTGTTTAACCGCTATTTTAAAATAATAGTTCCATAAAATCAGTGTGAAACCTACTTAAAGTATAAAAACAGAGCTAAAGAAATAGATTTCTTATGGAATCAACAAATGTTGAAACAAATGATTAAATTAGCTAGCAAGGGAGCTATTTTCCATTTTTGTCAATTACTCTTACATTTCACCCAATTGTGATTGAATCTAAATTATTGAAATCTGGATTATGGTCAGCCCAAAAGAGTAAAGGTACAAAGAAGAGTATTATAGGTATTGTATCTAAAGCTTAAGCACGAACATAATATAATCATTGTCATCCCTTTTAAAGAAAAATTTTAAATAAATTTTAAATAAAATGCTTCTGATAGCACCATGTAGATGTTCCAGCTTTCACTTCTGCAGTTAACCATCTGTAGATGTTTAACTCTAGCTCCTACTGAGTTCCAGTTCATGAAAAAAAATCTGTGTGCATATATATATAAAGTCTCCTGCAAAGGACTATATATATATATGACTTACATATATATATATACATATAAAGTTTCCTACAAGTCCCTGAGCTGTGTGTTTTGTGAATCATAGGACAAAGTGATATGTCTGCCCCATATGTGAAGAGAACATCTGGCTTAAAAATACAAAATAAGTTTATCTCTAACAAGGGTTATGCATCTGTGTGTCTATTGGTAGCAAAAACTAAATGTTAGTGCCACTGTTATTCTTTTATTCTCTGTGTCCTGTAAACATCAGGTTTATTTGTACAGGAAAGAAAAGAATCTAGCTTACTTTGCATTGCTCAATCAGCTTCTCAAAATGAACTTCATTTGTGATCTCAGTGAGTCATTATGGCATAATTATGGTTCTAGTATGATATGCTATTTGTTGAAAAGGGTTGATTTTTTTGTGAAACAGGAAAACTACAGTTCAAAAACTGTGATCAGTCAAATCAATGCCATGATTAACTGATATTAACGGATGCCCTGAAGATTTAAAATGCTTGCTCTCTATTTCAAGAAAGCAGCCGAGAAGAAAATGCCTAGCAGGGGTTAAACCCAAATGCCTGCGCTGCAGCCTATTTCTGTCAACACTCTGTTCAGGAAATAAACATTTATGCTTTCTGAAATGAAAGTGTATTTTTGAAGACTAGCCGTCAGATATTTTTTGCCCTTCACACTTTCAAACGCTTAGCCTTTTTTTGTAAGTTGACTGCAAAGTGCATCAGTTTGCCAGGCTAAAAAAAAAAAAAAAGTGCTTGACGAGTGCCCATGGCACCACTGTCAGCCTCCGAAGTTTCCAGTAGAAGAAGGCAAGACGGTTGGCACAAAACATGCTTTCTTCAAGCCTATTACCTCAGGGGTACCTGCCTCTTGAGAAGCTTTTCAATCCTTCCAAATGATGTTATTCCCAACTGTCATCTGGTTTATTTGGAGCACACTGTATTGCAGATAAACATGCTATTTAACTGTGGGTCAGGGTAGAGAGTCATTCTGCAAGCAAAATGCCTGAGATACATTAAATGGCACTGACTCTGGGACAGAGATGAAGAGACATCCGAGTTGTCAGTGATACGCACGGAATGGGCTGTAGCTGGGGAAGAAAAAATGTGCCATGGTATCAGTGTATTTTAAAAAGCTGTAATACAGCTGAACATTTAAAACTATAACCTGTCACACACCAAAGATTAAGGTCCCAGGATGTACAAAACATGAAGTTCAAACGACACTACTACGAAGCATATTTTATTTCACTTGGGAAAGAGGTTTCTCTCCA
This sequence comes from Colobus angolensis palliatus, assembly GCF_000951035.1. Lineage (NCBI taxonomy): Eukaryota > Metazoa > Chordata > Mammalia > Primates > Cercopithecidae > Colobus > Colobus angolensis. Next base: position 3,791,489 of record NW_012121932.1, on the reverse strand, counting down.
AAGATAGCTAAATATTACAGATGATGAAGACCTCTAACTCATAGCCCAAGAGCTATAAAATACTGTTCAATGCCTGGTAAAAACACAAACCAGTAATTATCATTTGAATACAAGCATGTGTAAGCCGATAGAGCAATTATGTTTTAAGAAAATTCCTTCAACTCAGCTTATTAAAACGTGCATTTTCATTTAGGCCTTGGTTATTTAGAATTTTAGACATTGCTCAGGTCTATTGATAAAAATGTTATTTTATCCATGTGTTTTTATGTATGTGCAACATAACTAATACTCCTAAAGAAAAGGTAAAATAATTTTATGTAATTAAGGTAAAATTTCTATTATGTATTTGGCCTCCTCCTTAGTGACCAGATGAACGTGACTATCTCGTAGCAAGGCTGTCTAACTGCTGCTCAGGCATTTGGGCAGGAGAGCTCTTTGTACTATCTTCCGGATTGCAGTGGTGTGGTAGGACAGGGTTAAAATAAGAGCCAGCAATTTCTAGACCAAGAAAAGGTAGACGTTCAGACTTTTATTTTATTTTGTAAGCATAGATTGTCCTTTTTCCTTTGGATTTGCAAAAATTATACTTCCTTTAATCAGCTGAAATATGCTTAAGGATATCAATCAAGCAAACGTGTCAAACCTTTTGTGCCATATCCGTCTCCCCATGCTCCCTGACCAAAAAAGGAGAGTTTTTTTCTTCCCCTTTTTTCCTTCTCTTTATTTCACAGAGAAGCAAAAGGAAAAAGTTAGGATTGCAGGAAGGATAAACACACACACACACACACACACACGCACACACATACGCACACACAACCATCAATATAGAAGAAATAAATTGCAGGATCAACTTTAAAAATGAAATTTTATTGTTTTTTGCTTAATTAAACCCTAAAGAAATGTGTGAAATGTTGTTATGGCTGGAACATTGTTAATTGTAAATCACAGGGACAAAGGGGGCCCGGTACAACTTTAAAGTTTCCGTGCACGTAAATGTCGATAGCGTGCCTTCTCCATCATCAGCACTAAATTCACATTGATGCCTCTTTTCTTCTCCGTATTGATCCTTCCATGAGAACGTAGATTTGTATCTGTTAATTAATGCGTCCTGAAACAGCGTTTGTATTAATCAGGCAGATAAGAAAAATTGGATGCCTGCACCCCCCTGACAACCGTAAAAGTGCTGGCCCTGATAAAATCGTGGATGGACCTCAATAAAAAAGTTCCTCCTTCCACTCAATAAACTAATCATCCTGCTTTTAATTATTCGGCAGAAAGATGTGTGGAGATTGGAGAATGTGTAAATCTATTTACTAACAGCAGTGTCTGGGAGGGAGAATAGGGCTGTCACAGGAAGGTGCTGCGGGCTACACGCTCTGTCCATCTGCTGCTGCAGAAAAACTGCGGCTTGGGAGCATGAAAAGGAACAAGAAAACTAAGGCAAATTGAAAAGACCCATTCATTTTTGCTCATAACTTTCCAGATGATTTTTTCTTTTAATTTACACAATAAATTTTTACTTAGTACGTTTTCTTGAGGTCGATATTTGGATTTGCATTGCACCTTTTTTCCTTGGAGGGGGATAGAAAAAAGAGCAATGTGGTTTTCTGTTTGTTTGTTGTGAATATAACATTACTGAAGTTAAAAGCATCTGGAGCCTAACCTATTTAGGTTAAATAATTAGTTTTCTCTGTTGAATCGCTGTTTAAAATGTTATCAGCTTTTATATCTCTAAGAGGATATTTATTAATTTAACACCAAACGCAATGACAAAAATAGAGTAAGAAAAAGACTTACACAGCCAGTCCAAAATAAATCCTGTCAAATAACATGTAAACACCATGATAAACAAAAAGAAATGCATTTTTATATACACCTTAAAGACTCTCTTAAGAAAAGCTTGACTCATCCCTTCTGATGATTTTATTAAGCACTTATAATTAATGGTACCAAATGGCAAACCACTATTTTTCACCAGTAGGTCAGGAAATCATTTCCTTTTCTTTACTGTGCTATAGTTTCTAATATCATATGGGATATGCACAATTTGATATGAATGAAAAGGACAGCAACAGTGACCATAAGCAGTAGCCTAAAATGGTTGGTCACCAGTGGCTATTTATGATTTGGGTAATAATGTCTAGAAAGGGAGTAAAAATATATTTCTTAAGTTGCATTATTAAAAACGGCCCTTCCTTTCTGTAGAATTACTGGTGGCAGGACCTTAAATGATGGTACCACTATCCTCAGAAGCCATGAGGTGGGTAGTTACCCTTAGAAGTCTTAGGCAGACACTTGGAAATAAAAGTGAAGTTTTAAGAAAGATTTCTTTTTTAGGACTTGGGAAAAGCTTCTGATCATCAGGTATCTTCACTTTAGAATACAGATCTAGTTCCTCTGATATATAAATATATATCTTCACTCCTAAGTAGGCTTAATTGTACTGCTTCCTCTTTCTCTATTGAACAGCATTTTCTTTTTAATTTTTTTGCATATGTTTTCTCAAGCTCAGAGGAACTTTAAATATGCATGTATGAATGCATCCCAGATTTGCAGAAAAGAATTGATCACATAGGTAATTCAGATAAAAATAACATATATTAATCATACAGCAACACTTACTGAATTGCAGATTATAACCTAATGTTTAGGTAGGTGATATTTTATATTTCCCAAATACAAAATTTAAGATACAAGTTAATTTCTCTTGCTCAAGGTGAAAGAGCCAGTAGCTGAGTGGAGCCAGTATTTACATTCAGAATCTGACTCCTTTGCACCAAACCCTGTTACCTTTATTTATATTTAACTTTTTAAATAATTGGATCTTAATAACAATAGTGAATGGGGCTTTTCTATTTGGTGAGAAGGCCAGGCTGCTAAGTATTCCACTTTCTTTTATACCAATTATCACTAATTTTAAAAGAAATTCATGTTAAATATCAGTGACGGGAAATAGTCAATTAAGAAGGCTCACCTAGTTGTAACTCATCATCCATTGTGCTTGTAACTATTAATATTATACAGAAATGTTTCCAAGTTTTGCTGAGCTCTATGGCCTAAATTGTTTGTTTACCTTTTATTTTTAGCTGCTGCTTCTCCTTCTCCTTCTTCTTCTTCTTCTTTTTTTTTTTTTTAGTTTTAATGTTGTTTTCCAATAGTAGTTTTTAGAGATGAGATAGTTGAAAATCTGACTTCTTATAAGAGGTTCCTAAAGACTTCAACCAGAAATCAAGTATATTTAAAGATTACATGGTATTTTCTTCTTGAATGAAAGAAAACAACATCTCTATAATATTCCCCTAAGCTGTATCTATAAAACTTATAGAAAATAGCCACAAATTGAAGAAACTGGTTTGTAACTTTCACTTTGCTGTTCGCCAAGTGATCCAGGGGAAATTTTAAGAGCTTCTAATCAAAGCTCAGCATAATTTTGAGCACTGGTGCAGAAGCCAGCTACCATATGAAACTAATGTTGCATTATGAAATTATGGCTTTAAAGTAACTTGATCTGCCCATCTTTCCATGCAGGCTTCTCCACGCTGTCCCTGGCGGACCAGATGAGCCTTCTGCAGAGTGCTTGGATGGAAATTTTGATCCTTGGTGTCGTATACCGGTCTCTTTCGTTTGAGGATGAACTTGTCTATGCAGACGATTATATAATGGACGAAGACCAGTCCAAATTAGCAGGCCTTCTTGATCTAAATAATGCTATCCTGCAGCTGGTAAAGAAATACAAGAGCATGAAGCTGGAGAAAGAAGAATTTGTCACCCTCAAAGCTATAGCTCTTGCTAATTCAGGTTGGCATACTGACATAGTCATTGTTACATTTTTTAATATGTCAGTTTTACCACTCTCCTAAACTTCTTTAGGGATTTGCAAGATCTAGTTTGTAAGTTTTGTATGAGTCAGCAAAATTGTAATCAGTATAGCTTTCTAGTGAAAAGTTAGAAATAAGAAAAATATACTTAAAGGGAATTAATTTCATTTGACTTGCTTATTGAATGCTTTGAAGCTTTTATCAACTAATATATTTACTAATTTGGATTGCAGCAAAGCAAAAGCTCTTATAGGAATAGCATAAATGGACACTCCTGGGACAAAATTAGTTCCATTGTCTTTTATGCATAAGTTAAAACAAGGGAATTGTTGAAACACACAAACCATTTTTCCCTCAAAAATGCAAATTGTGCAATTGGGAAAATATATTTAGTGTTGCTTTGAGTTTTGGTTATCAAACAACACTGTTTTCTTACATTCTGGAGTTCTTTAGAAGTCAAATTCTGTCCATGCAGTAAGGGTTAAGAATTATGGGAATAACTGTTCTTTACATTTGAACCGAAACGTGCTAAACCAGAGAGCAACTTCTAATAAGTAAAAATCGTTGGTGCTTTGTTGTTTTTCCCTTTGTGCCTCTCTTAATGCTTTATTATGGTCTTAAGTCTCTTAGCATTTGCATAAAGTTCAGGATAGATCCCTCGTTAATGACGTGCCGATCATTAGATACCTGTGGGTCAATAACATGCTCTGATGCTATGTACCATTGACAGTCACACCGTGCCCCTCCATCTGCTTTTGTTTTGACCCTATCTTTGAACTTTATCTTGGTTGCCGGCCAGTAGTTTTCCCTTTAATTACAAGAAGGAAACTGTCAATAAAATCTGTTAAATGGGATGCAATGAGTGGCTTGAATGGGCGGACGGCTATTTGTTCAAATTCTGCAGCATTCAAGGTATTGACAGTTTGTTTTCTGGGGCCATATGTGACGATCAATCTCAGGCTGGGCTCAGCCGCGCTGAAAAATGAAAAACCAGATTGCTTTTGCTTACTTGTGGATGACGACTTTGTGATTTGGCGCGGTCCTAGTGAGATGAGACCTTCTGCCCAAATTGTCCCCATGAGAGCCAGGGATGCATGACTGTTTTTAGAAATAATTTTTAATTGATTTTGTAATTAACAGTTCATCTACAATATTGATGCATGAATCCTTGGACTGATAGGAGGGAAATTGTTTTCAACAATGAAGTTGTACTTTTCTATTTGTCTTCATAATGGAGTTTAGCATTTCACAGTTTTAATTTTGAATATAACCCTCTTCCGCACCACACCATGTGCCTCTCTTCTTCTACTCTCCTGTGAAATTATAAAATATGATTTCTTATGACAAACGACGTTGTGATTATGAACCCTGAAGAATCCCCTGCCCTTCCTCTCCAGAAGATCAAAGTGAGAGATGGGGTAGAAATTTTCTGAGGATTTATTAGTTTGTATGGACTTCACATTATACCATCTCTCATAATTAGATGAAATATTTTACAACAGTTTTGGGATAAATTTTTATTTGGCAACCATGAAACAATTCTAATTTAAAACATTTACTTGGTTAATTGTTTTTAAAATATACTAAGCCTGTGCTATATCTTTTATGTTTCAAATTGCTTTTTAAAATTATTAACTAACCATAAATGCTGAGCAATGCTAAAATTTCATCAACAAAATTGCTAAAATTATATAATTTTAGATATTGGATGTATACTTTATGACTAAGTATTATAATTTAGAGTACCTGAATTAGTAGCAGTATTTCTGTCTCTGTTGCTTAGAAGTATAAACATTAATATTTCTGATAGATAAATGTCCTAATCCACATATTCTACTTCTGGGAGAGGAAGTGACTACCTCACAGCAGTGACTGATGATTAGAAAGTGTTTAAAGAATTAGTTCATTTATTTTTCACGTCTAAAGTCAGAAATGGTCAATAAGCTCCCCTTTCTTCTCTTATCATGGTAGTTGAGTACCATTGCTTCTTCTAAAAAAAAGTCTCTGTCCCAAAATATTCTTTCAGGGGATTCCATCTTTCATTTAGTCACTCAATACCAAGAAAGATCAATTGAATCAGAGTCCATATTAAAGAATAACTGATTAAGTATTCTAAGGACTATTTTCATCTCTAAATTGTGCCACCTCTACTGTGTTGTGTAACTATGGCCTTTTCTTCACCCACCTAACCAGCAAGCCCCATCATTTTAGTTTGGGGTAAACAACTCAGAAAGTCGGCTTCTTTGATACTGTTAATATGATGTTTTATTCCATTTTTGACTGTTATTTGGAGCACAGCAATGAAGTTGTAGATCCAGGATGGAGTGTAGACTCAAACTTGCTTAGATCCAATGTAGGTTTCTTAAACTGCCCATGCACATATCAGTATAAAAATATTTTAATACTTTAGACACCTTAAAGGGCTTCTATTTTTGTTGTTGTTGTTGTTTCTGTGTGTGTGTGTGTGTGTGTGTAGGTGCGTGTGCGCGCACACGTGCATGCGTGTTTAGGAATTCCAGATTAACATAAGTAACTTTTTGTGCAAAAATGAAAATCTATTTCAGTGTAATTTAAGTAGATATCTTAGCTTTTCCTGCATGGATGTAGGTGTTAACAACCATTGTCTTGTTTATTTAAATTTTAGCTTATTTTAAACATCGGTCTTTATTCAATAACTATAAATGTTGTGCTTATGCTTGGAAAACAGGCTTCCTGATGATGTCTACCATATTTTTTGTAGCTTTGTTTCTGTCATAAGTGAATTCAGGAATACTTATAACACCAGAACATCACTGGAAACTCTATCTTCATCTGTATGGCCAAAACAACAATATGTTATCGACTGTTATAATTCTACAGTTTTCACATTCAAATCTTTGAAAACCCTAAATAATAGTTTCAATTACTTTTGAAGATAAGAAACTTACAGTCTCGTTTAAGCTATATATTATCTTACTTTTGAGTATTAACAACCTCTTGAGTAATTATTGCATCCCTGATATATCTATGTGCAACTGAATTTTAAAAGAAAACTCTAGGTCACAATTTTAATATTGTAATTCTTAGGCCCTAGTTTTTTCACGTCTGTAACAAGAGGTTTGACTAATATCAAATTCTTTCCAACTCTGGAATTCTATGATTCTATAATTAATTTCATCTCTGTGTTAGAAAATATAGTAAAATATTTCTATAAGCACCTCAGTAAGATTATATGATGGGATTTATTTCTCTTCGTTGGATCTTTTGATTCTTATGTTAAGAATTTGTTTGAAATTATATACTGTAAGATGAAAAGCAGTTTAAGCTAATGAATCCCTTTAGTCTGACCGTTCTCTGTTGCTCAAGTCATAAGCCCTTCAGTCCCTAAATCTGCCACTCACATCCCAGTCTTTGTCACCCCTGCCCCGCCCCAGCCTGAAGCCAGGTGAGCCTAATCCATTCAAGAATAAACATGTTTCAAGTCGAGTTTTCTTTTTAACTTCTACATGTTATTTCCAGAATAATAGCACCTATTGATATAGAGCTACAAGTAATGATTTGGTTATCAAGTTAAAATCATAAATAGCTAGAACGACCTCATGACAGCATTCTGTTGTTCTTAAGGACAATTGGTTACGTATGCAGAGTTGTATAATTTCAAGGTATAGAAAGTTTATGATTGCTGTAGGATACTGGAATGGGCACCATATTTAATTAGGGTATTTGGACCCTCATATAGGTTTGGCTTAGTGTGTTTTCATTACCACTCCATTAGGGGAGCCTTTTTAGATATGGTTTTCCTAGTAGCCCCCCGATTAAATAGTAATACCTTCTGTTTAGGATATATATATACACACACATATATATACATATGTATACACACATCTATGCATATATATATATATCATATTATATTATATATACACATTTTACCTAAAAAGAGGAATGTTTTCTACTCTCAAATTACAAATTTCACCTCCTTTGAAAATATGTTGCTTAAATACATAACTGTTTTCTCATCTGTAAAAGAAGGCAGGTAAATTAAATAATGTCTAATATACCTTAAATGGCCTAAAAATTTTAGATTTATTACTTTTAAGTAAAGGTGGCCAGTTTGGTTTCATACATGTGTATATATATATAGGTGCATATGTGTGTGAATGTTGTGTGTGTGTGTGTGGGGGGGGTATGTGTGTAAAGTAAAATTAGGCCTTAGTCAATTTTACAAAATTTTGGCTAAATTAGTTGATCTGATATTCTGGAGATAGTTTTAGCTGCTGGTCAAGAGATTATCCTTTTTCAGAATCTTTCTGTAGACATTTCCTTTTTTAAGCTTCTTCTAGGGAATCTTATTTGATTTCCACAACATACCTGTGCAGTAGGCATGTCCAATATCATTTTACAGGTAGGTGAAGAAAGCTGATAATCATGCATGGCTATTATGAGGCAGAAGGTGGGACCTTCCATCCTTTGCTATCAACAAGCTATTTCTATTCCACAAATAATTATATACATATTTTTAAAAGGATTAATGCAGAAGACTTTACCCATTATAATTTCACATCTGGGATCCCAAGTTAGTAGTTTTAATTTGAGAATGTCATGCCCACTTCCTTTATCTTGTCATCTTCTAGGAGTTAGAAGACTATAAAACTACCCAAGAAAGTGACAAACAAAATTGGACATGAAATGCTTACTAAGAAATTGTAATGTTTTATGAGAAATGAATATGTGTAAGCTTTGTGTGGCAGGTAGAACTTTGTTCCTGATTTTTACCCAGAACAAACCATAAGTAATACTATCAGGTAAATAAGAAATCAAAATTATAACCTTCCATCTCCTAGTTTACTTTTCATTGGTTCTTACTCAAGTCTGCCTTCACTGAATTATTTTAATTCTATTTAGAATAATATATTTTGGAAGTGAGCTTTTTAAATTTAATACAACCCTTAAATTTTAAACATATTACAGTATTGTAACTTTTAGGTAAAGACATAAAAGCTGACTCTTAAATGTTTCTTTTCATGTTCAATGATCACTGTGTCTTGGCATGGTATCAGAAATATTTGCTGCAAATAGCTTTGGCCTTCCAAAGATATTTACGTGAGTAAATACCTGGGTAATATGTGCTTATTATCTGGGCAATAAGCACATAAAATACTCTGCAGTTGCTTATTTCCAGGAAATGATTATAACATAACATTGTTTTTATCTATATATTTTAAGATAATGAGCTCTGTTACAAAAGGTCATTAGCATGGTGCAGATCATCTATGATGTTGTGAAATGTTGAGCTCTTCACCAACCAAATTGATATCAACATTCACTTACCCAGTATACTGTAATTGTCCTTATGACTTCTGGCAAAATGAGTTAGAAACCCCCTGGAAAAGTATAAGATATGGAGAGAGAGACAGAAGGCCTTAAGTAATTACAGAAAAATAGAAAAGATCTAGCAGGTAAATCCCATTGTGCAAGGTAAACATAACAATTTAAACAGTAATTTGGGACTTGTAAGGAGCCTGAAGGAAAGAAACTACAATCACGACCACGGAGGTTTTCTGTGGTTCAACATTTTATATAAATAGAGTCAGAGTGATTTATGTGGCTGGTGTAAATGTCAAAGAAAGTTAGCTTTTTAGCCACAGCAAGAAATGAGGAAAACAGGCCTTCTAAAAAAACTAAAAGTATCTTAATGGAGAGCTCTGAAATGGAAAGTTCTATTTATTGTCACCATGGTTAAGCAGAAAAATCAGAATTATTATTACTATTTTCAATATTAAAATTATAAGGTTTCTGGGTTGGAAGAAACCTAAACATTTTTTTTTTTTTATTCAGCTCCCTACTTGGTATGTGAAAGGCTTCCTTGATATTTCTGCCATCTGTTTCTATAGCCGCCATAGAATTCTGCTTGATTTGTTACTTTCTAGAAGAGACCATTCCATCAGAAATTTTTCTCTCTCTCTTTTTATCTATGTCATTTTAATGCAAAAGAAAACACACAAAAATACAGATCTTAATGAGTGTATGAGTTTCTTATGCTACATTGACAAATGACCATAACTTGATGGCTTTAAATGACACGTATTTATTCTCTTACAGTTCTGGATGTCAAATGTCGATCAGTTTCACTAGGTGTAAGACAATGTATGGACAGGGTTTCACTCCCTCTGGAGACGCTAGGGAAGAATCCGTTTCCATGGCCTTTCCCAGCTCCTAGGGCTGAGTTTCTTGGCTCAGGGTACCCTCCTCCATCTTTAAAGCCAGGAGTAGCATTTTGCTTCAGTGGTAACATTGTCTTCTTCTTCCTTTGCTTCCAAGGACACTACTTTCATTGAGTGCCCACCTGAATAATCTAGGATAATCTCCCGTATCAAGATCCTTAACTTAATCACATCTACAAAGTTCATTTTGCCATAGGAGGTACATTCACAGGTACTAGAGATTAGGACCTGAATATCTTCAGGGCCATTTTTCAGCCTACCACAATGAGTACATGAGCAAGATCAAGAATAAAACTTGTGATGTAACCCCTGAAAGCCCTTCAAGTGTCTCGTTCCTATCTCAGCCCCTTCCCTTCCCACAGAAGTAATCACTATCCTATCCTGAGTTTTATAGTCATCACTTCCTTTTATTATAGTTTTTAAAAAATAAATGTGTATACTTAGCTACTACAATTTAGTCTTGCTCATTTACCCATTAAAAAAAAGGATGAATTTTTAAGTCAGTACTCCAAAGTTCCTCCTTCATTTTATTTTTCCTACAATTTATTAGTTAAAGATGCCAGGGCATTTGACCTACAGGGTTTTCCACTGTCTGGATTTTGAAGATTGCATGGTCTTGGAGAAGTTCATCATGTTTTTTCTGCCTGTTGCATTTTGTGCAAATTGGCAACTGGATCTGGAGACTTAATCACACTCAGGTTATATCCCTATGGCACCTGTAAGTGATGTAGTGTTCATTGCAAGATACATAATGTTTGTTTCTCTTTTTGTGATGTTAGCAACTGTTGACATTCATTACCTAAATTTGTTAATCACTGGGGGTTGAAAAATAGTGATTTGTAATTTTGTCATTTTTCTTTTCTTTTTTCATTCAGTAGGTGGGATATGTATAAAGCAATGCTTTCTCTTATCTCTTATTTGGTTACCAGCGATACAATTTGTTTAGGAAAAGTAGTATAAGTGCTTTCTTATTTCTCTTTATTTACCAGCTTTCAGAGTAAATAATTGATGTCCTATTGAAAAAATATTATAAACACAAGTATTCAGACATATTTAATGGATTTCAATCAGTCTCAATTATAATCCTTTTTGAAGTTAAAATTGTCCCATTTTTGTCAGTGGGAACCTCTTTGGGTTGGCTTCTGAAATCTTTTTGAAAACCTAGTAGTTCTAGATAATATCCTTTCTATTTGGTGTGACAAAATATTCTATGTTAATTTTAAATATTTTCTGGATGAAGCCTAGAATCAGATTACAACCTGGGCACTTGAGATGCCTTCCAGGGTTGGCCGTTCTTCCTAGGCCAACATCATCTGTCTACATAAGTACAGATCTGGGGATGCAGAGACACGTAGACCTCATTGTGTGTGTGTGTATGTGTGTGTGTGAATTTATGCATATTTTGGGAATACCCTGTCACCTAGTTTTTCTGTAAATGTCCTTGAGTTTTTAGTTTTTCCATGGAGTTGCTCTGTTTTTTTTTTGTTTGTTTTTTTGGGTTTTTTTGTTTTTTTGTTGTTGTTGTTGTTGCTGTTGTTTTTATGTGAACATTTGGAGAGGCTAAAAAAATTCTACTATCTCTGTTAATTTAGAGTCAATTTCAAATGGTAATCAACCAGTGTTCCTCAGTACCCTAGTCAATTGCTACCCAAAGAACCACTCTGTTAGGTGCCATATGTATTGCATATGGAAATTTAAGGATACAAATTCTGTTTTAGAAAATAGACCTTTTCCCACTTCTCTATTCTGTCCATCACATTCTGTTTTATTCATTCAATGATTGGAGAGAGTCCCATTCACCCTTCCCTTACTACCCATCTTTATGTAGGCAGTTTACAAACATCAAAGAAAATCAAGTCCTGTGTTTCACAGAAAAGTTTTACACTGACTGTTGGTTTATGTTATATATTAGGCTCAAATCTGAATATACTGTGCCCATATCTAATATTCAATTCCATATTCAAAATGAGATTTGGCACCCTTGAGAAAGTATTGCCAAGAATGGTCTAAAAGTCCTGAAGAAAGTTCCCAAGCGGGACTTAGGTATTTTGGATTAACTATGTCTGTGCACACAATGATTAATATTTTCTATCATAGAGAAGGGAAATATTTTATTCTAGGGAAGATATAAAAATAAAATCTTCTTTTTTAATGGCTCTAAGTTTTATTAAATTTGCAGCTGTAAGGATGATGATATTTAGCTGTCTTCCCAAAGTAAATGATCTGAACTAGACATATTTTGTTAGGATCCCTTTCACAGAGTAAAATATTGGAAGTTATGATAAAGTTCTGTTTTATTATTAGGTGTTAGACTTAATATATAGGTAATAGTATGTGTGTTATATACACTCTGGTTATCTTTTGAAATATTGATTATTTTGGAATAGTATTTGTTTGTCTTATTGTCTAATTCAGTAGTTCTCAATCCTGGCTTGGCCGTAGAACTACCTAGACTTTTAGCAATGCTGATATCCTAGTTCTGGTGTCTGACTTAATAGATCTAGACTTGGGCCCAGTATCCAAGATTTTTAAGAACTCACCCATTGTTTTTAATATGTAGCCTTGTCCTGTCTAGTTAGTTTATAAACTTATGATATACATTAAGTTTAGCTGGTTCCCATTAGCACAAATACTAGAACTATTTCCTTTAAAGCACAGTTAAAAAGAAACCAGCACGAACAATGAAAATGAAATAATTATATACACTAATGCCAGTTCTATTGAGCCTGGCATCAACGTGTAAATTTAACCAAAAGAACAAAACAGAGATTAAAACCACAGATCCAGAACTTGAACTAGGATCCCTAATGGAGATTAATATTTTCTTCAGCAGTCTGCCAGCTGAATCATTGTCTAATTAAATAGTTCAGATTTAGTGAGTTTGCATTTAAAGTGTTAGCAGATCTGAGAATGGGTAAAGCTAAAATGAGTTAGAATCTTTTCTGTAAATGGGAAGTTAAATTATCATAGTAATTTGATTAAATCATTTTAAAATCTCTCATGCTAAATCACATCCTTTAAAGAATAGTTTGAAGTCTTAATTGCTGTTTGTAAGCATATCTCTCTGCTATTTGTTCTTGCCTCATTTCCCATGACATCCTATAATATATCTCCTGCTGGGCAAGAGTAGTGGGAAAGGCAAGACTTTGGGTAGGGCCGAGGTAACTGTGTAGCTGAATTCAAGCATTTAAAGATATGCCATGTTGAAAAAGGAAATTTATCCTGTATTGTTCTAGTAGTTAGAAACAGGACCAAATGATAGAATTTGGAGACAGATTTAGGAAAACTTAAAGAAGAAATTAATAATAATTAGTTTTGCCTTTTATCAAGGAGAATACTCTACATACTTTTCATATGACTGGCAATGTCTTCATTAGGAATGTTGTAAAGAATGGCTGATGAAGATGGGAGTTTGAACAGGATATGTTTAGAGGACAATTCATCTCATTTTTTAAGGGAGTGCACATTTGGTGTTCTATGTTCTAGCAGCATTATTAATTTGAAGAATCTTGAATTTAAACCTGAGTCTCACACATATTACCAGTGCCACCTGGCTTCTAGGGTTTCGGGAGGTAAAATGAGGCCACATTCACCTGAAATAGGTGCTTAATAAATGGTAAATGTATTATTTTTATTCTGGTGTGTTTTGGTCTAGTTGGAAAATAGTTATTTCAAGTTTGTTTTGTCACTGCAGAGTGTAATTCCCATTTTCCCCTTCCATCTTTTACTCTGTTTTCATGTAGAGAGCTAATTATTAGACCCAGCATAAGTTGGGAAAATCCAACTCGTCTCTGTTCCCTTATGCACAAAGTCCTTATTACAGTCTTTTGTGTACCTAGAGACTCACCATGGTGTTTCCCCATACCTCCCGTTTTTCCTTCGGGTAGCACTGAAGTGCAAAAATAGAGAGAGAGAAAGAATATCAGAGCATGTTACCATCATCTCTATGAATGTTTTTCTGTCCCTAACATTACCAACCCTTAGATAACTTTAGAAATTATGTATGTTTGTTTCTAAGAGACAGCACCATAGGAGGTGGATGAGATTGCCATGCTGAGAGGAACCAGACTGGAGAGAAGCTGGGTAGAAATAATCCACAGGGAAAGGCCAGGCGTATGTTGGGGAGTGACTTGAGTCTCGCTCCAGGGCACACTGTCAACACTATTTCCCACTTTGGAAAAATTCCTTGTTTTTGCTCTGCCAGGCAGAAATTGAGTCTTGAGCAGTAAATACTTATAAGCAATTTTATTCCAGATTATTCAAATTTTTTTAAAGAGATGTCGTTAAACTACCTAATGTTAATAGTGATCAGTTCACCAGTGATGTGGTGGAATGATTGAAAATGACAATGTAAATGAAAAAAAAAAAAAAAAAACCTAAACAAAATACGAGTAAATTTCAAGACATGCTACTGGTTATATCTATCTTTTAATTATTTTGCCATATTTCTTTTTTATTATATGTTTAGTCACTTGCTTTTAAATTACATTCCCTCTCTCTTTTTGTTCATGTGATCTATGTTTGAATTGTATGAAAGATTAGGCTAACTACATATATCTTAGAGCTCAGCATTCTCAGAGAACTGGAATTATTAAACATGAAGAATCCCCCAAAGACTCCATTATGTGTAATTAACAGATAAACTGTCATCAGAATCAATAAAACGTGCTAAATGATTCAAACTTGTATATAATTAAGTGTCTGCTTTAGAGCTGGAGCTGTAACTTTTATTTTTTCCCCACATCTCACATTTCTCACAAGAATAATTTGGCAACCTTGTTAACCCTTTCTTTGCTTGATGGAATTAGATGTTCAAATTATTCATTTAAGGGTAAAGTTCACCTTTACAAATGTGAAAAATATTTCAGAACTCAGTGATCTGAAGACACCATTTGTTTTTCATCAGGGAAGTAGACTATGTAAGGACGTTTTAATGAACTGATACTACAAGATTAAACATCCTAAAAGGATAAATAATGTATTGTGATTTCTGTACAGTGCTAGATTCAGTGTATTCACATGGAGTTCTTAGGAACTTAGTCATCAATTTTTTTCCCCTCTTTGGGAAATACTGGCTTTTCCAGGCAAGATCAGAATTTTAAACAACCTTCCCCCACACAGCACTAAGATAATACTTTTAATAGATGGTCTTCCATGGTTGATTGTTGAGTGTATGAATATATACCTGGATGAGACAATGAATAAAATAGTCAAGACTGTAATCTGTTAAAAGAAAGCCTTCTCTTGCTCAGCCTGAGGAGGAAAAATACACATTTTAAATCATAGATCTTTTCTAATAATTCCCATCTTCTAAGCTAGTATTAGACATTATGTAGGGAAATTTAGAAAGAAATAGAGACTGAAGAAATGCGAGACTCTGAACAAATCACAGTTGCAAGCTTAGAGAAGTTCAAAAATAATTAATTTAATAACTAATTTTATAACTCTAGTCTACATAGGTTTGTTATTATTAATGTAATTACTTATATCTTTTGCTTCATTGCACAGACTCCATGCACATAGAAGATGTTGAAGCCGTTCAGAAGCTTCAGGATGTCTTACATGAGGCACTGCAGGATTATGAAGCTGGCCAGCACATGGAAGACCCTCGTCGAGCTGGCAAGATGCTGATGACACTGCCACTCCTGAGGCAGACCTCTACCAAGGCCGTGCAGCATTTCTACAACATCAAACTAGAAGGCAAAGTCCCCATGCACAAACTTTTTTTGGAAATGCTGGAGGCCAAGGTCTGACTAAAAGCTCCCTGGGCCTTCGCATCCTTCATGTTGAAAAAGGGAAAATAAACCCAAGAGTGATGTCGAAGAAACTTAGAGTTTAGTTAACAACATCAAAAATCAACAGACTGCACTGACAATTTAGCAGCAAGACTATGAAGCAGCTTTCAGATTCCTCCATAACTTCCTGATGAGTTTCTTTCTACTTTCTCCACCATCTTCTTTCCTCTTCTTTCCCACATTTCTCTTCCTCTTTATTTTTTCTCCCTTCCTTCTTTCCCCCTCCCTTATTTCTTTGCTTTTTTCATTCCTAGTTCCCATTCTCCTTTATTTTCTTCCCATCTGCCTACTTGCCTTCTTTCTTTTCTTTGCTACTCTTGTTCCTCTCTTTACTCATCTTCCTCCTGTTTTCTAAATTTTAAATAGCTTTAGTTGTAAAAAAAAAAAAAAAAAAAATCCTTCCTTCCGCCTTTCCTTTCTCTTTCTTCCCTTTTTTCCTTTTTCCCTTTCCCCTTTCCTTTCCTTCTGATCTTCTTTCCATCTTTCTTTTTCTTCCTTCTGCTGCTGAACTTTTAAAAGAGGTCTCTAACTGAAAAGAGATGGAAGCCAGCCCTGCCAAAGGATGGAGATCCATAATATGGATGCCAGTGAACTTATTGTGAACCATACCGTCCCCAGTGACTAAGGAATCAAAGAGAGAGAACCAACGTACCTAAAAGTACAGTGCAACATTACGAATTGACTGAGTGCAGTATTAGATTTCATGGGAGCAGCCTCTAATTAGACAACTTAAGCAACGTTGCATCGGCTGCTTCTTATCATTGCTTTTCCATCTAGATCAGTTACAGCCATTTGATTCCTTAATTGTTTTTTCAAGTCTTCCAGGTATTTGTTAGTTTAGCTACTATGTAACTTTTTCAGGGAATAGTTTAAGCTTTATTCATTCATGCAATACTAAAGAGAAATAAGAATACTGCAATTTTGTGCTGGCTTTGAACAATTATGAACAATAATGAAGGACAAATGAATCCTGAAGGAAGATTTTTAAAAATGTTTTGTTTCTTCTTACAAATGGAGATTTTTTTGTACCAGCTTTACCACTTTTCAGCCATTTATTAATATGGGAATTTAACTTACTCAAGCAATAGTTGAAGGGAAGGTGCATATTATCACGGATGCAATTTATGTTGTGTGCCAGTCTGGTCCCAAACATCAGTTTCTTAACATGAGCTCCAGTTTACCTAAATGTTCACTGACACAAAGGATTAGATTACACCTACAGTGACTCTGAGTAGTCACATATATAAGCACTGCACATGAGATATAGATCCGTAGAATTATCAGGAGTGCACCTCTCTACTTGGGAGGCACAGTTGCCATGTGATTTCTAGCTGCCACGGTGGTTAGGAATGTGATACTGCCTGTTTGCAAAGTTACAGACCTTGTCTTAGAAGGAGCTGTGAGCCAGTATTCATTTAAGAGGCAATAAGGCAAATGCCAGAATTAAAAACAAAATCATCAAAGACGGAAAATGCCTGACCAAATTCTAAAACCTAATCCACGTAAGTTTATTCATTTAGAAATGTTCGTTTAAATTAATCTGCAGTTTTTACCAAGAGCTAAGCCAATATATGTGCTTTTCAACCAGTATTGTCACAGCATGAAAGTCAGTCAGGTTCCAGACTGTTAAGAGGTGTAATCTAATGAAGAAATCAATTAGATGCCCCAAAATCTACAGTCGCTGAATAACCAATAAACAGTAACCTCCATCAAATGCTATACCAATGGACCAGTGTTAGTAGCTGCTCCCTGTACTATGTGAACAGTCTTATTCTATGTACACAGATGTAATTAAAATTGTAATCCTAACAAACAAAAGAAATGTAGTTCAGCTTTTCAATGTTTCATGTTTGCTGTGCTTTTCTGAATTTTATGTTGCATTCAAAGACTGTTGTCTTGTTCTTGTGGTGTTTGGATTCTTGTGGTGTGTGCTTTTAGACACAGGGTAGAATTAGAGACAATATTGGATGTACAATTCCTCAGGAGACTACAGTAGTATATTCTATTCCTTACCAGTAATAAGGTTCTTCCTAATAATTAATTAAGAGATTGAAACTCCAAACAAGTATTCATTATGAACAGATACACATCAAAATCATAATAATATTTTCAAAACAAGGAATAATTTCTCTAATGGTTTATTATAGAATACCAATGTATAGCTTAGAAATAAAACTTTGAATATTTCAAGAATATAGATAAGTCTAATTTTTAAATGCTGTATATATGGCTTTTGCTCAATCATCTCTCAGATGTTGTTATTAACTCGCTCTGTGTTGTTGCAAAACTTTTTGGTGCAGATTCGTTTCCAAAACTATTGCTACTTTGTGTGCTTTAAACAAAATACCTTGGGTTGATGAAACATCAGCCCAGTGCTAGGAATACTGTGTATCTATCATTAGCTATATGGGACTATATTGTAGATTGTGGTTTCTCAGTAGAGAAGTGACTGTAGTGTGATTCTAGATAAATCATCATTAGCAATTCATTCAGATGGTCAATAACTTGAAATTTATAGCTGTGATAGGAGTTCAGAAATTGGCACATCCCTTTAAAAATAACAACAGAAAATACAACTCCTGGGAAAAAAGGTGCTGATTCTATAAGATTATTTATATATGTAAGTGTTTAAAAAGATTATTTTCCAGAAAGTTTGTGCAGGGTTTAAGTTGCTACTATTCAACTACACTATATATAAATAAAATATATACAATATATACATTGTTTTCACTGTATCACATTGAAGTACTTGGGCTTCAGAAGTAAGAGCCAACCAACTGAAAACCTGAGATGGAGATATGTGCAAAGAACGAGATACAATTTTTAGTTTTCAGTTTAACTCTCAGCATTACAAAAGAGTAAGTATCTCACAAATAGGAAATACAACTAAAATGTAGATTTAAAAAGAACTGCACGGGCTTTAGGGTAATTGCTCATCTTAAACCTCACTAGAGGGAAGTCTTTTCGAGTTTCAAGCAAGACCATTTACTTAATGTGAAGTTTTGGAAAGTTATAAAGGTGTATGTTTTAGCCATATGATTTTAATTTTAATTTTGCTTCTTTTAGGTTTGTTCTTATTTAAAGCAATATGATTGTGTGACTCCTTGTAGTTACACTTGTGTTTCAATCAGATCAGATTGTTGTATTTATTCCACTATTTTGCATTTAAATGATAACATAAAAGATATAAAAAATTTAAAACTGCTATTTTTCTTATAGAAGAGAAAATGGGTGTTGGTGATTGTATTTTAATTATTTAAGCGTCTCTGTTTACCTGCCTAGGAAAACATTTTATGGCAGTCTTATGTGCAAAGATCGTAAAAGGACAAAAAATTTAAACTGCTTCTAATAATCCAGGAGTTGCATTATAGCCAGTAGTAAAAATAATAATAATAATAATAAAACCATGTCTATAGCTGTAGATGGGCTCCACATCTGTAAAGCAATCAATTGTATATTTTTGTGATGTGTACCATACTGTGTGCTCCAGCAAATGTCCATTTGTGTAAATGTATTTATTTTATATTGTATATATTGTTAAATGCAAAAGGAGATATGATTCTGTAACTCCAATCAGTTCAGATGTGTAACTCAAATTATTATGCCTTTCAGGATGATGGTAGAGCAATATTAAACAAGCTTCCACTTTTGACTGCTCTTTTGTATTGTGTTTCTTTTTTTTCCACACTAAAGAACCAAATTGACAAACACTGCCCTTTGTTGCTTCCATTCAAAGAGTATCTCTGAGTACCTGTTCCCTAAAAATAAAGTCAGAGTTTAAATGAGTGCTATATAAAGGCTTGTCAGAATGAATTCTAGGGTGCCAAGAGACATTTTGCATATTTAAGAGTATGCAAAGTGTCTCATGGCACATTAGAATTCATTCTGACAGGCCTTTATATAGCTCTTATTTAATCTTAAAGCTTCTCCACATCATCCTGCATTACTCAAAATCATCGCCTCTATGTCAATGTCATAACAGAAAACTCTCCCCCTATTTTAAGATCATATTAAAACCTGCTAGAGATACCCATTATTTCCCTCTATCAACAATTAAATCATGCGCTTGCTCTGAGCTCATCGGCAAGCTGCAGGCTGTGTGGAGCAGCAGTGGAGTTGCTGACCAGATTTCCTGAATGAGAAGTCAACAAGCAGAGCTTAGAGATTCGTGTGAGTTAGGAGGGGGAGCTGTCTTCGAATTTGAGAGGGTTAAACAGCACTGCTGACAGGAAATGGCCTCCTCTTGCCTTTTACACTCAGAGAGGTTATAGCCTTGCTGCTCAGGGTCAAGTTGTAGCTTCCACTGGACCCTCCTGGAGCCATCACCAAAGTGCTAATATGTGCTTTCTTGGCTTCTCTGCCTATCTTGAGGGTATTTTGTCATTGTATTTGCCCACTGTATTTCTCACCTTTCAGAGGTGGTTGGTTCTCTAGAGAAACAAGCTGATGACACAAAGGCCACTAAACTGAATTGCTTTTAGGGGCACGGGATTACCTAAATGACTAAGATGCACTAGCAAACAAGATAGCTCAGTATTGTCTTTTTTTTATATTTTAATGTCCTTTGAGTGGCAACAGCTCAACATAAAATCTGATGTTTTACTTTTGATATTTTTTAAGTGCTTGGATGGGACTGAAACAATGCAAGATACAAACCTAAAAGGAAAAATCGTGTCTGTAATCTTCCAACGAGGTCCTCATTGTAAAATATGTTAGGCGCACACACACACACACACACACACACACACACAAACACACTTTTAAGAATTCCTATTAGAACTGTCCTGCCGTTTTTATAATTTAGAATTCTTACAGGACAACTTTTCTGGTGCTGACATATTTATCATGGATGCCTCAGGTGTAAAAGGAAATGAAGTAGGATTTTGACATTTCAGCACATTGTTTCTCAATATATAAACAACAAGTACCTCTGACAAATGCATTATATATTTGTTTTAAGGGATCAGTTTTATTTTCATCAGTTGTTTATAAGCAATTTATTTTTAAGCCAGTGGTCCCCAAATTTGTCTGCATATTGAAATCACCTGGGGGAGTGTCAAAATTCCCGATCCTCATGTCCCACCTGCAGAGATTGTGGTTTCATTGATCCAAGATGTGGCCTAGGTTTTGGAATACTTCCAAAAGATCTCCAGGTGATTCCAATATGAAAATGAGCTGGAGAAACACTTGCTCTAAATTTTTATACTTTTCTCAAATAAACCAAAAATAATGAACTTTTTAATATTGGTTCTACATTTTTGTTAGGGTTTCTTTTTAATAACAAGACAAAAATACGTAACCTTTTTTTCCTTACCAAACCAATGAAAGGCACTTTGATTGTTTTGACCTCCACAAAACACAAGAAAAATGTATTTTATTTGATAACTCCCAAGTCACATATTCCTGTTATATCTCCGTATAAAGATGGAGATGGATGGCGACTCAAAAACTTGTTTGCAGAATATCTCACAACCCCCTGACCCCACCACCACTTTTTATATCCTACTCATTTGGCCCGTTTAAGTGCCTTAGAATTAATTTAGGTGGGATCCAAAAAACCTGTCTTTCCCTATTGACAAACAAAAGAGCAATAAAATTAGAAAATTTTGATTTCTTGGAAGGACTTCTCTTACCTATATTTTTCAAATTGTTGATTTAGGTGAGAGGTAGAAGTGAGATAGAATACTTCATCCTTGAACCTCTGCAAAAAACTTTAGGTGCACTTTGCTTGTTATAAAATTGATTTGTGATTAACTTGTGAAAGAAAAGAGAGCTATGCTTAAGGCTTTTGTTTCATCTACAATGGTTTACATCCTGAATGGAGAGGACCATAGACCAATAGATAAGAAAGTGTCTAAATCAGTGCATCTGGCCTTTCAAATCTCTAAATCTAGCTTCTCATGCCCCGTGGTAGTGTGGAAAAAACAAAATGAAACAAGTAGCAGTAGATGGATTGTGTACTGCATCTTATTGTGAAACAAATAGAAAAGAAAGGAATTTCAAAATATAATCCTGCTTTCCCAGGAGTATTTATCTGTTTCTTCATGAAGTTAAAGGTCTGAAATAATGTGACCATCAGGGGCTCAATGTTGCATGTCCATGCCAGTTGGTCCAAGGGCTTGTTATGATGGTAATGACCTACTGAAACGTGAGCTTGGATTGCACAATACAATTGCTACCAACTCACCCGCTGGGAGAAATATTTTATTATTGTCAAATATCCTCCACAGAGATTTGTTTTGCCTGTTTCTGTTTAAATTAAATTCAAAGCAGAACTGCATTACTATTTCTCTGGAGTATATTTCAGATAAACAACTAGTCTCAAAATTTAGGATTCCTGGCTACTTCAAATTTGTTTATTAACAGAAAAATTACAATAGGTGACACCACAGCTGCAGGAATATTACGATTGCAGCAACACAAGAGATTTACATACTGAGTCTGCGGCCTGAAAGCAAGAACTCACTTTTTCATTACAGGCACCAGTCAGATTAATAATGAACCATTTCTTCTATTGTGCCATCTTTAAAAAAAGTACCAATATAGTCATGTATTGCCATAACATGTCACAGAATTTCAAACATGAGAAACTTTGCTCGAAGTAAGAAGTATTTTTGATTTAAGATCATGAACCAAAAGTGTATATGTGTGTATATTAAAAAAAGAAACATAGTAGACATAGCAGAGCCCATGAATGAAAATGCTCTTTAAGCATAATATGTATTTAACAGTATTATTTTTTAAAAGAACTGAAAACAGGCTGGGCACAGTGGCCCATGCCTGTAATTCTGGAGCTTTGGGAGGCAAAGGTGGCAGGATTACCTGACCCCAGGAGTTCAAGACCAGCTTGAGACTCCATCCCATAAAAAACTGAAGTTAAAAAAAAAAAAAAAAAAAGAATTGAAAACAATGTAGTGGAGTATATGGGATTATTTGGATAATTTTGCCAGAAGTCCTATATCACAACTTTGATGAAGGATTCTGAATCAGTTAAGCTTTAGACTACAAATTTTGTTATATGCAATCAAACGAGAAATGGACTTCACCGTGAGAAAAAAAAAAAAGTGCTCGGCGTTGTGAAAATAATAGTGGCCTGTGTGTTTTGCAATGGGCTGAACTTTGGAGAGCTGATTTTAGGAAATGCAAACAAACTTTTGGGAGGGGTTGCTAAAAGGGCCTAACAGGAAAACATTTCAGACTAGCGGGAGCATCAAATCACACTATTCACACTCCAATTCAATCTGCCATTCTCAGTCGAATTTCACAGTTTTACTGGGAAGTGAAGAACTGTCTGCTATTTAAAAAAAAAAAGTGCATAGAAAGCTAAAGTCTTAAGAGGAATTTCCAAAGTGAAGTCTATAGCCATGCAAGTGTTAACTTTTTCCCTTAAAATATTGGCTTTTTTTTTTATCATTACAAATGAAGAATACTAGCGATTAATACTAAACACTATTTTGCAGGTATTTTTGTAATAATCTCTCTGAGATTCTTTATCTCCACTGGACTTTTATTTTGCCTGGGTCTTCCTTTTGAAATCAGAATGAATTGACCATCCCTAATGTACCAAATTTGTTCATGTTTATAAATCAAAAGAAGATTTGTGGCCTATTTTTTAATTGCACATATAGAAAAAAAGCCACTTTCTCCACAGAAGTAAGTACGTAGCTCAGAGTAATTTCTGGGCTGGTTATTAGGTAAATAGATGTTCAATACGAGTATGTTTTTGCACACAAGGAATTCTATGACACATGACTTACTTGTTTGGGTTTAATAAGATTTGGTGGTGCTTAAATATACTGGGGAAAGTGATAAAGAGAAACAGTATGCCACACTGGTTACATGCATAAACTGAGTTTTTAATGTATAGGTTCAAAGCCAACTCTGCCACTAACTAGCTGTGTGATGTTATTCCTAGTTAAGTATATTCGATTGCTTAGATAAATGGGAATGAATATACCATTGAGGGGTTGTTATTAAGATTAATTTAGATAGTTTAGGGAAATACTTTGTATCTATTTTAAAAGTTCAATATGTTGAAAATATAATTTCTTTCTTCCTCTTTATGTCTTTTCCAAGAGAGGCTAGATGATACACCAGGATAATCTAATTCAAATTGGGAGAAAAGCCTTTAGGGCAGGGGAATAATGCAGGTGCTTGGAATGCAGATGCATAGGAGGTTGCTTTGGGGAGCTTCTCTTGAGTGGGTATTAAAATAGCATAGAAACAGGGTTGCCCTGATGCACATTGCAGGTTCAGCCAGAAACCAATCATGGGCCTGTGTGCTGGACACTATGCTGAGTTCTTTAAATACATTATACCATTTAATAGCTCAAATTTCTTTATGAGGGAAAAGCCATTAATATCTTCATTTTATAGATGAAGAAAAGGAGCCTCAGAGAAGTTAAATAACTTGCTCAAGGACCAAATAATTAGTACACGAATCAACTAAATTAGAACGCAGTTTGTCTAGCTCCTGAACCTAATATCTTAAAACACTGACCCTATATTTAGCAGTTTCTTGAACACTGAACGATAGTACTTTTTTTTTAAAGTTTGAATAGGCGGAACACAGAGTAAATTAATTCTGTTGCTTAGATCAAGAAATACTATCTCATTCCATCATGTCTCTTTCATTCCTGCAATGTCTCTTTGTGAGTCCTTGAAAAATACATAATGTTGGTTTATGTAAGACTTTTAATATACAGAAATGATGCTGTGTTGACTACCTTATTCCGTTTCTTATTTTTTACCCTACACTAGATTTTTAAGACTTATCTGTGTTTTAGGAGGAAATCTGCCACATAGTAAGCCATTGAAGGCATATATCATATTTTATCTATTCCTCTTGTGATGAACAATAAGGTTGCTTTCAAAGCCTTAATACAATATGCAATGTTACAATGAACATCTTTGGATGCTTTTCCTTATGGACCAATGTAATTGTTTTTCTGAAATATATGTACAGGCATGGGGTTACCAGGTCACTGACCATTTATATGCTTATTTTCACTACAGAAATTATCCTACAGAATTAGATTAGTTTGAACTTCCACTAGCAGTGTATTTATTTCATTTCCCCTCAGCAGCATATACATTTTATCTGGCTATTAAACTTTTTCTAATCTGATTATTTTAAAAATAGTGTATTTTTGGTTAGATTTCTATTTCTCTGAGCTTCTTTTCTTGTTTTTTGTACCAACTCTGTCTCTCCTTTCTGTGAATTTTATATTTATAAGCTTTTTTTTTTATATTGGGCTTCCTACCGTTTTCTTGTTCATTTGCAGGAGTTCTTTGTATATTCTACATATTAATCCCTGTCACTTTCAGTTATTACAAATGTCTTCTCCTAGTCTATCATGTATCTCATAACATTGACCTTTGCCTTTGTTGACTAGAAATTATTACCTTCGATAAAGTCAAATTCATCAATTTCATTCTAGGGCTTCAGAGTTTAAAATATATTCTTTCTTTTTTTTGCAATTATTTTTATAATTTATATTTCACATTTAGGTCTTATGTAATCTAATTTGAATGTTTTTTTTTTTTTTTGGAAGAAAATGACTTTATTCTAATTAACTCACAAAGAATAAAATCATAACAGCTAGTTTAAGGAGGTAACACATTTTGCCCAGTCCCAAATTCTACAAAGTAGGAACACGCCCCCTTCCATTTCAGTTCTGAAGCAAGGAAGCTAGGAATGACAGGAGAGGTTTAAGTGATGGTTACACTTTATACCTTCACTATCAATTCTATTTTTATACTAAATTAACTTAAGATATGAGAGCTGATTTTCCATCTCTCCAGGTTGAACTTCTTGATTAGGCCAATCCGTTTGCAAGTCGGCACTGTTTCAGCACCTCACTGAAACCCTCACAGAGCTTGATGTCACCCTGGTTCTGGGCACACTCAAGAAACTGTTTGATCTCATAGAAGCAAGGCTGCTGCTGCTGCTGTGCCGGCTGGGTTCCCTGCGGCTCCTGGTAAGTGATGTCAGGCCTTGCAGGCTCAGCATTACTTCCTCCACTGAAGCCCCCAATAATGGCGTGACCCAGTGTGTGTCCCACAGCAGAGCCCACAGCCACGCCAGCTGCAGTGGTTGCCATCTGGGCCATCAGACCTGGCTGCCGGGGTGCAGCAGCAGAAGAGCCAACTGCAGATGGGGGTGCCGCTGCTGGTGGCTGAGCGATAGGTGCCGGCCTGGGTGCAGCTCTCATCTGAGGTGGCCGGCTGGCCGGAAGGGCCATGCGGGAGGTGCGGCTTCGGCTTCCACGCGGCATCCTAGGTACGCGACAGCTGGACCTCTGAACCTGTGACAACCCGCGAAGAGCTAAGCGACTTCTGACTGAATGTTTTTAATGTACGTAAGATTCTATTTATATCCCAATCTCTTTTTTCCACACAGATTTATGATGTCACTTTGATATCATACAAAACTACCCTAGGTAAAGAAGTTTATTTTATGTTGTTTTTTCATTCTGTCCTTTGGACAATTTATATGTTACTGCCATAATACCATATTATTTTAGTACCATAGTGTTATAATTCATGTAAATATCTGATAGAGAGTATCCTGAACCCATGCCCACAAAACATAAGACAACACTCTTTGTCTTATGTTTCAAATTTCTAGTTACTTAGGAAATTTTATTCTTCCACTTGAAATCCAAAATCTTATTTTGAATTCCAAAACTGATCCTTCTATAAATATTGTTAGAATTTTTAATGTAGAAATTAATTTGGAGAAAATTAACATTTTTGTGAATCAAATTCATTGAATATATATCTCAATTGTATCGCCATAAACTCTTTCTTTAACCAATTCCTTGATACTTCATAGATTTGTAGCTTTTGCCAATTACAAGTTATTTTTATGTTAGTATATTGTTTTGTTTTGTTTTCAAACAGAGAAATGCTATTTCATTTTGTATATCGATCTTGTACTTAGAAACTTTGTTGAATTTCCTTAAAATCATTTGTTTGTAGTCTTGGATTTTCTAAGTAAATAATCTATATTCCCTCTAATTCAACTTGCAAACTGACCAGTTAACTTCTGAGTGTATCTCTTTCTCCTTATTATAAATCCATTTATCTTATTATGGGCAGTTAGAGCAATCAACTCATGCATGTATCATTTCGACTATAAGCCATCTTTCCCAAGTCCATAAATGTGTTAGATTCATTTTTTATTCTAAGTTACTGCAGCCAAAACTGTTACAAATGGGTTGTTAGAATGTAGCATAGATTGCCTTCCCCACCCCTCCCCCACCTTTGATAACGTTCTTTTTCAGCTCTCCACAGATGTATTCTTCACTGCCTTTGTCCCAAACTTACTTCCAGATATTTTAATTTTATATTATGGCAGCAACTCAACGTCTGATTTTTCTATCCGTCAGTTTTCGCTGTGTAACACAAAATCTCAATGAGTTATAAAATAAGCACTTATTTCTTCGAGGTGGTTGTTAATGGCTAGACAGGGCTTGACTGAGTGGCTCTACATTTCAAGCCCACTACTTGTCTCCTGTCTACCCAACTGCCATTGGCCAAAGTCAGTTGTGTAGCCAAGTCCAAAGCAGTTTCGTGTGATGAACTGCACATTTACATGGCAGATATACAGAAAAGTAAGTAAATGGAAACAATAATTCAATATATCACAATTGCTTTGATAATTTCTATTCAATTTCCACTTTTTAAATGAATATGTTCAAAGCTATACATTTCCCTTTAAATATTGCTTTAGCAGTAGTCCACGAAATTTGACATGCAGTGCTTTTGCTAGCATTTAGTTCTAAGGATTCCACAGTATTTCTTATGTTGTTCTCTTTAATTGAGGACTTTTTAGCAACTTGATGTATGTGTATACATGTATATTCACAGAGATGTATTTAAAAATATTTGTTGTTAATGATTTACAATTATATGCTGTTTATTTTCAGAGAATGTAATCTGTATGTGGTTGAGTCATGTAATTTTTAAAAAATTTCCTTTGTGGTTGAGTGTCTACCCAATTTTTGAGAAAGTTCCACTTGAGCTTAAAAAAACGTGAATATTCAGAGTGGAAGGTGATGTACCTACTTTTAACACATTGTTAGTGTTATTTAAATATTTCCTAACTGCTTACTTTTTGTCCAGTTGATATTAGTTTCTAAGAGAAATGTCTCAATCTCTAATTACAACTATTGATTTATTTCTGTCAGTTGATGCTTTGTGTATTCGAGGGCTGTGTTATCAATGACATATATGATCATTATCATCGTGACATTTTAATATATCATTGTCTTTAAGAGTACATAATATCCCCTTTAAAACATTTTAAAACAGTAAAGTGCATAAAACATAGATATTTCTTAATGAATTATCATAAAGTTAACACTCATTACAGCATCATCCAAGTCAATAATCAAAATGTTGTAAGCTTCAAAAGCATATCTAAAAAATACAAAAAAAAAAAAAAAATTCTAGCCTGGCGAGGTGGCAGGCGCCTGCAGTCCCAGCTACTCCGCAGGCTGAGGCAGGAGAATGGCGTAAACCCAGGAGGCGGAGCTTGCAGTGAGCTAAGATCCAGCCACCGCACTCCAGCCCGGGCGACAGAGCGAGACTTCGTTTCAAAAAAAAAAAAAAGCATATCTATTCCTTCCCCAAAACAAAGGTAACTGGGACCCATTTTTCCTTCTAAACACACATCCAAAGCATCATAGTAGAAGCTTGTCTGCTTTTGACACCTGTATAATTTGAGATATACAGTGTA
>NW_012121932.1:3744035-3757408 GCF_000951035.1 Colobus angolensis palliatus | reverse complement strand
CAGTTCAAAATGCAGAAATCACCGGTCTTCTGTGTCCTTCGCGCTGGGAGTTGGAGACTGCAGCTGTTCCTATTCAGCCATCTTGCTCCGCCCCCCAATATTACTTTTGAGAAATTCACTCATGTTGTGCTTTGCAGTCATTAGCTTATCTTCATTGCTGTATTCTACTGTTTGTTTTATCAAATGATGGAATTTGGGTTGTATAGAATTTTTGCTCTTACAAATAATGCTTCTGTGAATTTGCTTGTTCACACATAGCACATGGCCTAAATGTATATGCATTTGTTAATACATTCTTAAGAGTAGCATTGCCGTGTCGTAGGGTCTGTATAGTTTTCAGTTTCAACAGATAAACCTAAACTGCTTTCCAAAGTGGTTGCACCAATATACTTTTCTAACAACAGTGTGGGAGAGTTTTCTAACAGTTTCAATTTTATTGCATATTTTAAATTTTTAATTATTCTGATGACTGTGCAGTGGTATTTCATAAAAGTGTTCATTTTCATTTTCCTGAGGACTAATAATATTGAAAAAATTTTTATACATTTATTAGCCATTTGGATATCTTTTTTATGAAGTTTCTGTTTAAGTAAATTGCCCTTTCAAATTTCTGGTGGTCTGTACTTATTGATTTGTAGATGTTTTTAATTTATTCTGGGTATGATCCAGTTATAAGAAAATAACTTCTCTAACTATGTGTCCTGAATTTTTATTCTCTTAATGGTCTCTTTTAATGAAGTTCTTAATTTTAACATGATCCAAGTTATCAATCCTTTTCTCTATAGTTTGTGCTTTAATTCTGTTTGAGAAGTACTTTCCTTCTTTGAGGTTATAAAAATACTGTCAAGGCCGGGCGGTGGCTCACGCCTGTTATCCCAGCACTTTGGGAGGCCGAGGTGGGTGGATCATGATGTCAGATGATTGAGATCATCCTGGCCAGCATGGTGAAACCCTGTCTCCACTAAAAATACAATTTTGCCGGACGTGGTCGTGCATGCTTGTAGTCCCAGCTATTCGGGAGGCTGAAGCAGGGGAATCACTTGAGCCCAGGAGGCGGAGATTGTGTGAACCGAGATTGCGGCACTGCATTCCAACCTGGCGACAGAGGGAGACTCCGTCCCCTCAAGAAAACCAACCAAACAAAAAATCGTAAATAATTATTTTCTAAAGGTTTCATTGTTTTACTTTTCTCTTTTAAAATTTCAAATGAGCTGGAATTCACTCTTGTGTGTGATATAAAATGGAGGTTAAGTATTATATCTCTTTGTTTTTCTATATGGACATCCAGTTGTCTAAACACCCTTTGTTGAAAAGACTGACCTTTCTCTACAGCTTGGAAGTGTTGCCTTTGCAAGATATGGGTCTTTTTCTGGTTCTCCTTTTCCGTTCTATTCATTCAACAATCTTTGTACCAATGCTACACATTCTTAACTGCTTCCTAAAATACTTATAAGGCTTGATATCTGACAAAGCAGTTATACTTTACTGTTGTCTTTCCCCTAAGTATGTTGGCTTTAGCATTTCTATGTAAAATATAGAATCATCTTGTCAATCTCACACACACACACACACACACACACACACACACCTGTTAATAATTTATTTCAAATAGCATTGATTTATAGATCAACGTGTAGATTTACATCCATGTCACATTGAGACTTTCCTATTAATGAAATTAATAGGAAAATTAATTTTTGATTAGTTTTTGATGCCTTTATAAAATAACATCTTAAAATTATCTTGAGTTTTTACAACATACCATAAATATAAATAATTTGCTGCTATTATAAAGGGAAACTATCTTCAGCTAATTTTAAATTTTTCATGTTCTTCTTTTTGCTAATATATAGAATTAAAATTGATTTTATATATTGATTTTGCATCCACCAACTTGAATAAACTTGTCTAATAATTCCAATAATTTATCTGTGGGTTCTTTTGAATTTTTTTGCACACACAAGCATATTATTCACACATAATCATTGCTTTATGTCTTCCCTCTCAACTCTTTAACTTTTGGTTCTTATTTTTGTATTACTGCACTGGTAAAGACCACTTGCTCATGTTGAATAGAAGTGATGACAAGGCTGGGCATGGTGGCTCACGCCTGTAATCCCAGAACTTTGGGAGGCCAAGGAAGGTGGATCATGAGGTCATGAGATCGAGACCATCCTGGCCAACATAGTGAAACACCGTCTCTACTAAAACTACAAAAATTAGCTGAGTGTGGTGACATGTGCTTGTAGTCCCAGCTACTTGGGAGGGTGAGGCAGGAGAATTGTTTGAACCCAGGAAGCAGAGGTTGCAGTGAGCCGAGATCACTCCACTGCACTCCAGCCTGAAGACAGAGTGAGACTCTATCTCAAAAAAAAAAAAAAAAGTGGTGACAAGAAGCAACTTTGCTTTATTTTCTACCTAAAAGAAAATGCTTTCGGTTTTTACCATTACATTTGGTATAAGCTCCTTATACAAATAATTTAATAGACTAAGGATTTTCTCTTCTTTTCCACTGATTTCTAAGAATTTTTATATTGGCATGGACTTTGAATTTTTTGTTGTTGTTGTTGAGACAGAGTTTCCCTCTTGTAGCCCAGACTGGAGTGCAGTGGTGCCATCTCGGCTCATTGCAACCACCTCCTCCCAGGTTCAAGTGATTCTCTTGCCTCAGCCTCCTGAGAAGCAGGAATTACAGGTGCCACCACCACGTGCAGCTAATTTTTGAATTTTTAGTAGAGACAGGGTTTCACCACGTTGGCCAGGCTGGTATTGAACTCCTGACCTCAGGTGATCCACCTGCCTCAGCCTTCCAATGTGCTGGGTTTATAGGCATAAGCCACCGCGCCCAGCCTGACTCTGAATTTTATTAAAAATAGTTTTTCTTGCATCTGTTGAGCTGTTCCCTGATTTTTCTTCTTTAATCTGGTAATGTGACAACTTACTTTGATTGCTACTTTAAAGTAGAATTAATTTTGCATTCTAAAAAAAATCTAACTTTGACATGGTGTATTAATCTCTTTATATATTGCCAGATTTGGCTTACTTGTATTTTTTTTAAAGGTTTTTTTTTCTATCTCTGTGTATAGATAAGAGAATACTACAATTTCCTCTCTTTATAAGATGATTTCAGGCTTTGATATTCGTAAAGTTATTACAAAACAATTTGGGAGAACAGTACCTCTAACTTTTTTCTTTGACTCAATTCATATGAAATGGTTTTCTTTGGTAAATGTGTGGTAAAATTTGTCAGGGAAGTGGTGTGGGCCTGACATTTTCCCTAGATAAAAGTACTGATTTAAGATTATATTTTTGAAACAATTATAACACAATTCAAATTGTGTGTCTCTTGATTTTTTTAACAAAACAAGCCAATTAAAATATGCATTACCTCACATACTTAACTGTGTGTGTGGTGAGAATCCTTAAAGTCTATTCTCTTAGCAGTTTTCAAGAATACAATACATTGTAATTAGCTATAGTTGCACAATAGATCTCTTGAAGTTATTTCTTCAGCCTAACTGAAATTTTGTAGTCTCTGACCAACCTCCTTCCACATCTCCCTTCCAGCCCAGGTAACCACTATTCTACTCTCTAATTCCAAGATCAACTTTTGAAGATGCTACATGTAAGTGAGATCATGTGCTATTTGTCTTTTTGTGCCTGGCTTATTTTACTTAACATTATGTCCTTCAGCTTCATGCATGTTGTCCAAAAAGACAGGATTTGTTTCATTTTTTAAGTCTGAATAATATTCTACTGTGTAGATATACGACGTTTTCTTTATCCATTCATCCACTGATGAACACTTTGGTTGATTCTATATCTTGGATATTGTGAATAATGATGCAATAAACATGCAGGTGCAGATATCTCTTTGACATGCTGACACCACTTCCTTTGTATATATACCTGGTAGTGGCATTGCTGGATCATACAGAGGTTCTATATTTAATCTTTTTAGTAACTCCCATAATGTTTGTACTAATTTATATTCCCACCAACATTGTGCAAAGGTTCCTTTGTATCTACATCCTCTCCAACATTTGTTATCTTTTGTCTTTTCAAATAGTAGTCATTTTAACTGATGTGAATTGACATGTCATTGTGGTTTCAATTTGCATCTCTGACAATTAGTGATTTTGAACATTTTTCCACATATCTGTATATCTTCTTTTGAAAAATGTCTATTCAGATCGTTTGCCTTTTTTTTTAGTGGAAATACAGAGAATTATCACAAAGTGAAAAGTACACACTGAAGAAAGGGGAGTGCTGCTGGTGTCCTCAAGAAAGAGTCACATGCAAGGGGGTTTGAGATTTCTATCTTTATGGGTTTGTTTAACCAAGGGGTGGAATATCCATGAAGATTATTGGAGAAAGTGGAGATTTCTCAGAACTGTAGTGTCACCCATTTTTACACCAAATATGGATGCTCCCAGAGCTGTCATGGCACTAGTGGGTGTGTAATTTAGTATGTTAATGAGCATATAATGAGGCTATAGGTGAAGCCTAGGTCAAATCCATTGCCATGTGGGATCCAGTCTGTCTTAGTCAGCTTGGTCCACACCCCAGTTTTTGGGGTCTTATCGGCCCCTTGCTTATGCAACTACTTTAAGTTTCCTTTTGCTAGTCATGTGCAACTGCTGCCTGGCATTTTTCCATTCTCCTGCCACCACCCTGTATTATTCCTATCTTCTTTTCCTCCCTCAGAGATTTCCATCCCTTATTCTTAATGGTTGAAAAGGGAGGAGGTCAGTCTTCTGTATCTTATTCCTGTTGATTAGGGGTGTTGCTCCTGCCTAGTGAGGATGTGGAATTCTCTGGTTGCCTAGTGTAAAAGTCCCATGGGTGGGTCATTAGGAGAGTGAATTGGAGGCAGAGACTGGTTGGCATGCTTGCATGACCAATATTTTGACATGAAGCAGTTGCAACCTAGAAGGCACAAACTTTACAAGGAGGTTAAACAAGCAAGGACCAAATGTTAGTAGTAAATAAGATAGCTGTTAAAGGTCTCAGGAAAGGTAAGAACCATGTCACGGTTGGTAGATATTCTTTGATGGAGTCCCAGATGTTTTGAGTGGTGGGGTTATTGAAATTATGTAGCCAGATAGCCTTCTATTAAGTCTTTTGAACTTCAAGTTTAACCAATCATGAGTTATTAATATAAGAACAACTGGTGTGTTTTATTACTGCACAAACCTCTCTTTGTTCAGCTAAAAGCTAAAGTCTCTTGTTCTTTCCCTGACCATTTGAGTGGTTCATGCTCTGGCCGTGTTAGGATCTCATACAATGGATTAGCAATGAGCCCAAATCCTAGGATCCAAATCCTGCAAAATCCTGCCCTAACCAGAAAAGTTCTGGTTTCTTCTTCATTTGTGGAGGTAGCCTTTTTTTGTTGCTGTTCAATGGACAAGGTCTGGTTTCCTGGACTTAGAAGGTACCCCAGATATTTTAGTTCTGGTTTAGAAATCTAGGACTTGGATGGACAGAGTTGATACTCTTTTTCCCGGGAAGTTTAGGACTTGAGTGGCATTCTTATCTGAGTCCCTTTTAATGGGTCTGCATTATAGGGATGCCATTCACGTATTGCAGTATGGCTCCCCTTTCTAGCTATATCTACCTTAATTCTTGTGCCAAGGCATTTCTGAAAAAGTGAGCGCTATCCCTAAAACCCAGACACAGTACTGTCTAGGTGTACTGCTGGGTGATATAGTTCCAGGATTAGTCTGATCAACAGCAAACAAATATTAAGGGTTAGGGTGCAAAGGGATACAAAATGAAAGCATCCTTGAAATCTAGTATCATGAACCAAGTGTTGTCTCCCAGTATTTGGGTAAGTATGGCATAAGTATTGGGCATTATAGGATGTAAGGGAACTATGGCCTCATTAATGGTTCTTAAGTCTTGAACTAGACAGTATTCCCCATCTGGATTTTGGATAGGGTGGACAAGAGTATTACAAGGAGAGTGACATGGAACCAGGAGGCCATGTTTTACAAACTTCTCAGTTAGAGAGTGTAGACCTTGCCTGACTTCTGGTTTGAGAGGATATTGATGCTTGTGTGTAAATTATTTTTGTCTTTTAAAGAGACAATCACTGGCTGAGAATGTATTGCTTTGTCAGAGGTTTCTTGGTCTCACACTTGAGGGCCTACTTGAGCATTATTTTGAGGGAGATCTCTTATTTTTCTGAGGTTGACATAGAAAAAGCATTGCTAATAAAGGGGGCTCCCAAGGGCCTGATAAATGTAAAATGACTCAGAGGGTGGCTAGGAAGTTCCATCCCAATAAAAGAGGAGGACACTGGCATAACTAGACACTTGTGAACCTGCAGCTCAAGGGTAAAGTAAAGCATTCCTGGGGGTGCCATTGACACCTGTGATAGTGCAATTTTGGAGGGATAGGGTCCAGAGAGACTGTTTAAATCAGAGTAACCAGCCCCCAGGTAAATTAAGAAATTAATATTCTTACCTCCCAGGTCAAGAGTGACCCAAGACTCCTCAGTTGTGATGGCCATGCCTTTTGTGGGTCCTGCCAGGAACCTCAGGCCCCTTCAGTCCTCAGTTTTGGCCATGATAGCATCAGGTGTCTTCCTCTCCCTTTGGAGCTGAGAGCAATCCCTTTTCCAATAGCCTTCCTGGCTTTCAGTGAGGACAGGGTCCAGGTGGGCTCCTCTGGCCAGGGCAGTTCTTGCTCCAATGTCCTGGCTTCCTGCACTTGAAGCAGCAACTACAGGTTTGCTGGAAATGTCCCCCTGAGTGACCCTGAGGTTGCGGGGTACTACTTACAGCAAGTGTTATCATTTGGGCTGGCTGTCTATCCCATTGTTTGAGACATGGGGTCTTTTCAGGCTCTTCAACCCTGTGCTTATCATTGAATACCCCAAAAGCCACATCGAACATTTCATTAATAGGCATTTGGGGTCCCAAAGCCAACTTCTGTCGTTTTCTCCTGATTTTGGGTGCTGACTGGCTACTAAAGTGTTTCCTTAGTAAAATTTGGCCAGTATCAATACTGGGGTCCATGTTAGCTTATTTTTTCGGGTCACTACGAAGCATCCCTGGAACAAAGCTGGATTTTCATCCTTTCCTTATTTCTCTTATTTTATCACAGGTCACAGGCTTAGTGGTACATTTTTCCATTCCCTTCACTAAATGAGCCACCATTAGTTCCTTATTCTTAGAGAAGCCTGACACTCTTGGTAGTTCCAGATAGGGTCATGTTTAGGCACAGACGTGGCCCCTGCAGTGTATTGTTCAGAATCCCCTGCTGACAAGCTGCCAGCATAAGCCTTGGTCTCTACCCAAATACGCTGCTTTACCTCACATGAACAAGATAATATGAATATCTCCCCAAGTTAACTCAAATGAGAGTGAGATCCCAAAATTCCTCCATGAATTTAGTTGGGTTATCTGAAAATCAGTCTAGCATCTATCTGCATTGTGCTAGATCAGACACTGAAAAAATACATATACTTGCATGGCCAGCATCCTCATTGGCCACCACCCTAAGTGGGCATAACTTAGAATTGTCAGGGAGGTAGAAAATGCCAGTGCTAGTGACCCCAGCAGGGCTCTGTTCCTTTGGTAGGGAAGACCATATAGGTTGGTAAGCAGGTGGACTAGCAGTAGTGTAGCTGGAACTAGCAGAAGACTGGGGAGTCAAAAGTGGAGTTGGGTGAGAGGGAGGAGCTAGGGATGCAGGAACTGACTCTAGGTTAGGAGGTGTGAGAAGGCTCTGGGGAGGTACATTTTTCAAAAGGGGATCATCTAGGATATCTACTTCCCCAATTAGTTCCCCTAAAGGGGTATGAGCATAACAAAGGTGGCAATTTCCATGATGGTCAGAGCTCTGATGATGAGTCATGAAGGTCTGTACATATGATATTTCAGTCCATTTCTCCCAACATTTTTAAAAAGATCTAATTGCAAGATGGTATTAAAAATTAAGGGTCCTGTTATCTGGCCATTGCGCTCTATTTTCTAAATTACAGTTACCCATAGCCTTGACTTGTCCTTGGCATGACCAAATGCTGATGGTCCTAAAATGGGAGTGATGATGCTCCTGGCTGGTTCACCATGAAGATAATGCTGGTGGATTTGTGGGGGGTGTTCCCCAAATGTGGGTGGGACCTTGACCCCAGCCAGTATCCAGGCTCTTGACAGCTTCTGAAGAAAGAAGTCAAGAATGAGTCAGAAAATAGTGAAAGTACAGAGATTTATTACAAAGTGAAAAGTACATGCTCAAGAAAGGGGAGTGTGTGTGTGTGTGTGTGTGTGTGTGTACTCAAGAGAAAAAGTCACCCCTTTGCCCATTTTTAAATTGAGTTATTTGTATCTTCCTGTTGAGTTTTTTGGGTTCCTTATATATTTTAGATACTAACCGCTTATGAAACACACAGTTTGCAAATATTTTCTCTCTTCCTATAGATCTCTTCACTCTGTTGATTGTTTCCTTGGCTGTGCAGAAGCTTTTTAGTTTCATGTAATCTCGTTAGTCTATTTTTGCTTTTGTTGTCTCTGTTTTTAGGTTGATATCCAAAAAAAATCACTGCCCATATGAACCTCAAGGAGTTTTTCACCTAGGTTTTCTTCTTGTAGTTTTACAACGTCAGGTCTTAGTTTAAAGCCTTTAATGCATTTTGAGTTGATCTTTGCATGTGGTATAAGATAAGGGTTTAAATTCATTCCCCTGCATGTGGATATCTACTGGACACAACACAATTTATTGAAGAGACTCTCTTCCCAGTTGTGTATTCTTGGTGTCTTTGTCAAAAATGAATTGACCTTATTTACATATATTTGTTTCTGGGCTCTTTATTCCTTTCCATTGGTCTATGTGCCAGTACCATGCTGTTCTAATGCCAGCACCATGCTGTTTTTTATTATCTTAGTTATTCAGTATATTTTAGAGTCAGGTAGTGAAATGCCTTTGCCTTTGCTATTTTTGCTCAAGATTTCTGTGGCAATTCAGGGTCTTTTGTGGTTTCACACAAATTTTAGGATTTTTTTTTTTTTTGAAAAATATCATTGGAAGTTTGATAGGGATTACATTGACTCTGTAGATTATTTGGGGTAGTATGAACATTTAAAAAATTATTAATTCTTTCAGTCTAAGAACACAGATGTCTTTCCATCTTCTTCAGTTTATTTCATCAATGTGTTACATTTTTCAGTGTGTAGGTCTTTTACTTCCTTGGTTAAATTTATGTGAAGTATGTT
Organism: Colobus angolensis palliatus; assembly: GCF_000951035.1. Lineage (NCBI taxonomy): Eukaryota > Metazoa > Chordata > Mammalia > Primates > Cercopithecidae > Colobus > Colobus angolensis. The sequence goes on along the minus strand of NW_012121932.1, from coordinate 3,748,190 downwards.
TTTCTATGGAATTGTTTTCTTGATATTTTGTTTTGTTTTGTTTTATTTTATTTTATTTTATTTTATTTTGAGACAGGTTCTCACTCTGTTACCCAAGCTGGAGTACAGTGGCATGATCACAGCTCACTGTAGCCTCGGTGTCCTAGGCTCAATTGATCCTCCCACCTCGGTCTCCTGTGTAGCTGAGACTACAGGCATGTGCCACCATGCCCCATTAATTTTGGTACTCTTTGTAAAGATGAGATCTTGCTATATTGCCCAGGTTGGTCTCAAAATCCTGAGCTCAAGTGATCAGCCCAACTCAGCCTCCCGAAGAACTGGGATTACAGGTATGAGTCACCATGCCTGTTTTGATATCTTTTGTGGATAGTTAGTGGTTGGTATGTAGAAGTGCTACTGGTTTTGGATGTTTATTTTATATCCTGCAACTTTACTAATTCATGTGTTAGTTCTAATGGTTTTTAGTGGAGTCTTTAGGGTTTTCTATATGTAAGATCATGCCATCTACAAATAGGGACAATTTGATTTCTTCTTTCCAGTTTGGATACCTATTATTTTTTCTGCTTGCCGAATTGTAACTTCTAATACCGTGTTGGATAGAAGTGTCAAGAGTGGACATTCTTGTTATGTTCCCGATCTCAGAGAAAAAAACTTCACTTTTCACCATGGGGTATGAAGTTAGCTGTGGTTTTGTCATATGTGGCCTTTATTGTGTTACAGTACACTCCTTCCATAAGTAATTTGTCTTATAGTTTTTAGTCATGAAAGGATGCTAAATTTTATCAAATGCATTTGTTCATCTACTGAGAAGATCATATGTTTTTGTCCTTCATTCTGTTAATGTAATTTATCACATTTACACATTTGTGTATATTGAACTACCCTCACATCCCTGGGATAAATCCCACTTGATGGTGGTAAATGATCCTTTCAATGTGCTGTTGAATTCTGTTTTTCAGTATTTTGTTGAGGATTATTACACCTATGGTTATCAGGGATATCGGCTTGTAATTTTCTTGTAAGGTTCATGTCTGACTTTGGTATCAGGGTGTATTTTTATCTATTATTATATCGTGTTCATTAGTTGGTATTTTTGTAGGGATTTGTCCATTTTATCTATGTTTTCAAATTTGTTGGTATAAAATTGTTCATAGTTTTCTCTAGTTAATGTCTTAGTGACTTCAAGATCTATAGTAAAGTGGTTATTTTAGTTTTCTGTGACTGCTGAAACAAATCACCATAAACTTGGTAGCTTAAAACAACAAAAATTTATTTTTTTACAGTGATGGAAGCCAGAAGTCTGAAATAACCTTCACCAGTTTAAAATCAAACTGTTGGCAATACTGTGGTCTTTCCAGAGGCTCTACAGCAGGGGTCCCCAACCCCTAGGCCATGGGCAGTACCAGTCGATGTTCTGTTAGGAACTGAGCTGCACAGAAGTGAGCAGGAAGTGAGCGGCGGGCAAGCGAGCATTACTGCCTGAGCTCCACCTCCCGTCACATGATAGGAGTATGAACCCTATTGTGAATTGCACACGCAGGGATTAGGTTGCATGCTCCTTATGATAATCTAACTATGCCTAATGATCTGAGGCGGAACAGTTTCGTTCCCAAACCATCCCCCACCCACCTGCCCAACACATCAGTGAAAAAATTGTCTTCCACAAAACCAAACTCTGGTGCCAAAAAGGTTGAGGGCCACTGCTCTAGAGAATCATCCACAACTTGTCTTTTCCTACTAATGGTGGCTGCCAGCATTCCTTGCATTGTGGCCGTATTAATTCAATCTTCAAGGCCAGTATCTTCAACTTTCTCTCTGCTCCATCTTCACATGGCTTCACCTTGGTGCGTGTGTGATATCTCCCTCTGCCTCCTTCTTATAAAGATATTTATGATAGCACTTAGGCACCAGGCTAGTCTAATATAGCCCTACTAACTCAAAATTCTTAATTTGATCACATCTGCAAAGATCCTTTTCCCAATTAAAGTTACATTTTCAGATTCCCGGGACTAGGACCTCATGTCTTTGGCAATATAATTCAAACTAGACAGTGATGCTCCCATTTTTATTTCTAATGTTGGTTATTTGTGTACCCTCCTTTTATTTATTAATCAGTCTCCCCAAGGTTTATACACTTTAAAATTTTTCTCAAAAAGCAAACCTGGATGGGTTCATTTCTCCTCTTTTATATGATTGCTGATATGTTAATTTCTATTCTTCCTCTATCCTTTACTATTTGCTTTGATTATTTTGCTTTTGTAAAACTCCTTAAATTAGATGCTTCCTCATTAGTTTTTATCTTTGTCTCTTGTCTAATACACACTATGAAATTTCCTGGATAACAGCTTTGGCCCCGGACTTCCTATCCCCTTTTCCTACTTTATTTTTCTCCAGTGCAGTCAGCACGACTGACATTTCTATATAACATACCTTACTTAATTATTTTGCTCTTTCTCACTTTTCTCCTAGAACATAAGCTCCATGAGCAGAGTTTGTGTCAATTTTTCTCATTCCTGTATATGACGTGTGCCTAGAACAATGTCTGTGACACAGATTAATGAGCATAACTGGAAATTTCATCATGTACTGGGCACTGTGGTACCTGGGAAAGAATGGGAAGAAATGGGCATATTCCCTGAATTCATGTGGTTCTGGGTTAGAAGGAGGCCAGGCTTTGAGTGAAAGATTAAAGTCATAGTAAGTCCTTAAACAGAGGAAGTACTGCCCACTAAGGAGTATGAAATGAGAGCACTAATTCAGCCTCTGTAGATTGAAGAAGGTATCCCTGAATAAGAAATAGATGAACCGAGGATAACTAGCTGTTAGCTTCCCTGAAGAGACAGTAGAAGGGAAGAGGAATAAATTGGTACGGAAGATCTTAAGCAAAGCTATCCACCAAATACATGGTGAATGGTAACAATTAGAGGTCAATTGCTGATCTCCCAACTGTACCATATTTGATAGCATGGAAACCACTTGGGTGCCATGGGTGTCTGCCTTTCTGATTGGTTCTTTCAACTACCAGTAACAACGATGCTTTGCCAATGTAAGTGCCCAGGCTAAAACTGGCATACACCTTATAATATATGCTCTAAGGGAAAGCATGAACATAAAGTAATAAATTAAATGTCCTATAAAACAGTCCTAATTATGAATATATTGAGTAAATTCTAGCTATTCAGCCACAAAAGTTCTTATTTTTAATTTTTCAAGATTGCATTTTGTGCTTTCTTATACAAAATCTATATGGCACTTCTGTCCATAGAGCATTTCCTGGCCTGTGTCAGAGCTTGGTACCATCTGGACTTGCTACTGTTTTCCTTGTGCCAGATGCTTTTTATGGATGGGGAATTTGTTCTCATCCTTTTGCCCACAGCCCTCGCTTCAGTTTAAGGATTATATTAATTGAATTCAGATTAAAAAGTAGAGAAGAGGTATTTTACTTGAAAGTAGTTCTGTCACTATCTAGCCTTCTGTATACATCCTGTAAACTTACCCAGTGGAATTGAAGAGGAATTTAATTGCTTATTTCAGACTAACTTTAATAAAGTTATGTAGGAAGCAGTTTTCAAAATTTAATGTCTTTGATTTCAAAGAGTCATAGCTGATATACAGATCTTTTCACATCAAATCTATACTTTTTTGGCCTTCATCAAAAGGATGCAGGGCAAAAGTTTAATCACAGGAAGGAAGCATGGGGCCAATAAAAAAGAAAATTAATAAAAAGGGGAAAGGAAAGAATAAAATTTCAGTGAATTTTTCCAGGACTACTGTGGGATCTGTGTTATCTCCATTTTAGGGTTAGAAAACAGAAAAAGAGATCATTCAGAAAGCAGGTATAAGAGTCTAATATTGGTATCTGGGTCTGTATGACTCCAAAGTTTATGATTTATCCATCATCCCAAGTTGCCTGTGAGGACAAATGAATGTCTGAATGAAGCAAGGTGAAGATAAGAGAAACTAGAAAAGCGAGAAAGAAATCATTTGTTTCCTTCATATTAAGCTTTCATTCAAAAACTGCAGGTAATGAAGTGGATTTCTGGCTATGATGTTACTCTTTGCTAGTTTTCTTTGGGAACCAGTATTTTCTCTCCCCTTCCTTCCCTTTCCTTCCTTCCTTCCTTCCTTCCTTCCTTCCTTCCTTCCTTCCTTCCT
>NW_012121932.1:3671312-3743985 GCF_000951035.1 Colobus angolensis palliatus | reverse complement strand
TCCCTCCCTCCCTCCCTTCCTTCCTTCCTTCTTTCCTTCCTTCCTACCTTCCTTCCCTGTTTTCCGTCAGCCTCCTGAGTAGCTGGGATTACAGGCATGTACCACCACACCTGACTAATTTTTGTATTTTTAGTGGAGACGAGGTTTCACATATTGGCAAGGCTGGTCTCGAACTCCAAGGCTCAACTGATACAACTGTCTTGACCTCCCAAAGTACTGGGATTACAGGTGTGAGCCACCACATCTTGCCCAGAAACCAGTATTTAATTTCTGAGTATAATATTGATAGATACTGGAAATTCTTTTTACCTACTTTCTAAAAATTAGAACATCGATATAATTTTCTTTACACCAAATAACAACCTTGAATATTTGTGTCCATGGGATGTGAAGACACTTACATTGAAAAAAACCTATTGTGAAAAATAAGAAAAACAACAGGACAGTGTGCTATGTCAAGTTAGAGCCAGATAGAGGTTAAATGGGAGGAAGAATCATAACTCAAATTCTCCTCCATTTTACTTTACTTCCCAAGAGTCAGAGACAAACTCCAGTGTGTTCTTGATCTAGTTCTGGAAGTTGCTCTTCTATAGACAAGAAATGATATAAAATAAAATGAAATAAAATAAAGGAAAATATTTGGTGACTCTTCCACAGAGGCCTGTTGAGTGATGAGTAAGTAGATGTATGAGCTTGGCCCTCCATGGATGTAGAGTCTAGGAAGGGAATCAAACACATCCACATATTTGGAGCTATGAGAGTTCAAAAGAGAAGAATAACCTTTACCAGGGATGTTCAGGAAAGGTCTCAGTGAATATCCTTTGAGTTGACACCATAGTACAGAAAATCAAGGATCAGGATCAGGGAAGAATCCTTGAATAAACCTCGTCTGCAAATTAGACACAAAATAGGCTAAATATATCTAGTTTGGAGTCTTCAAATTGTAAAAATGATGGGAGAACAAAGAATGTGTTAAGTAAGTCTTATATAAAGGATAGAATGATACATAAGAAACAGTTAAAAGAATTCATGTCAATGGACAATGGCTGGAGAGAATGACTTACTTTCAAATTCAGTGAGTTTTATCTGGAATGAGCATTGAATAGGGTCCCAGAATATGTGGAGTTTTTTTTTTTTTTCTTAATTATACCTGTGACTTTGTACAAGTTATGTCACTGTTTCAATATTTAGTTCCATCATCTATAAAACAAGGAAGTTGCATGTGCTACATACATGATTTCTCCCTGCTGTGAAATCATATGGTTCCAGATATGTAAAGGATATTTATGTAAGAAAGTTGATGAGAATCCATTCCAAGTATTCAAAGAAGTCAATTTGGAAAAGCAATAAGTTTAAATAAAAGAAAAATAAATTACATAATTAAAAAATTAAGAACATTCTCATCTCCTTAGATTTTCATTAGGTCTCCTCAGATACTATAAAATTATAACACGATCAGTTGCTGGAGAGAGTTTTAGCTTAATAGCTAATACCATTTGTGTGCTTCTGAAGGGTCAAGTGCTATAGCTAACACTTTACATATCTTATTTAATACTCAGTGTCTATGAAGTAGGTTCTATTATTGCCACCACTTTGATAATGCAGAAACTGAAGCTTTCAAAGATACAATAGCTTCCCTTGGGTTACATATAAACTTAAGAGGCAGAGGTGGGATTAGACCTCTGTCTGTCCTATTGCAAAGCCCTTGCTCTTAGCCTTTATAACCTCCTATCTTAGACCAAGAATAGGCCTGATCAATTTGTAAGATCCCTTTTTTTGATTTTGCAGTCATGGAACAGCTGACAAAATTTTGAGCACAACATTTTTATCCTTTCAGATATTACTTATCATGGAACAAATGTCTCGTGTTTACTGAAATAAAAGTTCTATTACATTGCTTCATGTCAGAGTATACAGAGGGTTTATGTGCTTCTCTGGGAAGAAAAGGAAATACAGCTGTTTTGCAGGTAATAACAGTTTATTTTATGTCCTATTTTCTTTAACAGTGATTGCTCTTACTTGGAAACTCTCCTGGCATTTTGTAGGCAATAAAAATGTAAGAAGAATGCTCTTTGCAGAGAGTTTCACAAGCCTTGCCCCCAGTTTGTAATCTGTGGCAGAAGGCATCTACAACCTGATTCCAAGGAGGCTTATCAATACTTCCAACAGACACATAGGTACCAGAGCCACTATCCTGATGTGTCTCAGGTCAACTCTTCCATCACTGGAGCCTCTGATACTCTTGTGAGAAAAGAAGCACCATGCCAATTTGAGAAAATGCTAAGGAAAATATTTTTTGCAAGGCAGAAACAGAAGTGAAAACTTGGCCATTGCCAAGTAAAAATTTGTAATTTGATGTTAATAAGACTTAATTACTCTCCAATTAAATATCCTCATCCACGTCCATGGCTAGTCTGGAGCAGAATTATACAACAACTACATTTGATGCCTTGGAAAGTCTGTTTTTAGATATCCTCCTGGCTTGCTCCTCCTCACTGTTTGCTCCTGCTCCCTTGATATCTTAAAGATCTTATTCCGGGTGGTCCTCAGGGGATAAGTCTTGTACTCTCAACCTTTTCTGCTTTCTGTTTGGATCTCATTGAGCCTGACTTACTGCTAAAAAATTAACATGGATTAATGGACATGGGCACCACTATATTATATGGCTTTTTAGTTTTTGGAAAAAATATAGTATCTATTTAAAAATCACTATTCTATAGTAAAATCATTCTAGGTGTACATATGGATGAGCTTGATTCTTCCAAAAGCCCTTTGAGATGGATATTTATGGGAGAGGAATGTGGGCCTACAGAGGTGAAGGAATTTTCCCAAGGCCCTTCATTCAGAAACGAAGCAGGAGATGGTGGCAGTAAAATCTGTACTTTCCCCACTCTCCTGCATTTCCTCCTCATGATATTTAATCATGGCTATTGGATATATTGGTAAAACTGTAGGCTTCTCAGCCTTCAAGCAGACCCATGTGCAAGAGTGAGAAAGAGAAGGGATGCCTAGCAGGTCCATCTCTCTTCAAGTGAATCAACTCAGGGATTTTCTGTCCTCCTTGTTCCTTATTTCACTGGCCGCAATTACTAACTAGCATAATAATAATAATAATAATAATACCCTATCATCCTCTCTTATAATTGTATAATACTTCATTATATTGTTTCGGCTCTCTCCAGATGCGATTTTGGTCCCAGTATTGTTTGTTTCTCTTAGTCACTCTTTGAAAGTTTGGAGTATCAACAGCACATTCAGAACATCTTGAATTTACAGAACTTGACACAGTGGAAATTAGGGTAATTTTATATTAATTATTATTATTTTATCCCATTGCCAGGGAATTAGAGGAAACATTTTACAAGTGTGAATAGTTGGTGTTTGTTTGTTTCAAAGGCAGTGGCTGTTCAGGAAGAAATCGATGAAGAAAATGTCATGACCTCCTACAAGTTATTGCTATTGAGGTCAGAATGTTCACGAGGATCTGTCAAACAGTATTTTGCAGTTTTTAATGACGTTCTCAGGTAAATTGATGACTAAAGGATGTTGATAGTTTCTGGTTTGAGAACAGGACCTCCTAAGTGACCTCCTAAGCACACAGATTTCAGCATTTTAAAGATCAATTACTAGTTCAGACCACCAAGAGCAACACCCTGGAACGCCATCAGTCTACAAGCATCAGCAATGGGTGCTGTGGTAGCTTTTCACTGATTAGAACAAGGGCAGCAGAAAGTGCCCACAGGAAAAGTGTGCAGAAGTCCCAAACCATTCCCAGGTGGTGAGCAGGAATCCAGCACCTGTGTGCAAGCCCAGGGCAGGCTTCAGAAACATTTGCCTAGACACAAGCTGCTGGGAGAAAAATACAATAGCGTTTAAGCATTTATTGGCTATAACAGCCTGCTGGAGGCAAGCTGACCTTTTTTATCTACTTTTGCACAAACGGAAAAAAAATAAGATCTAAAAATATGGACAGTGGATGTTCAGTGGCAAAGCTAGGAACCTGGTATCCCACATAAGAATTTCAGAATGGGATAGATGTCTTACTCTCAGAATATGAAAAATGTCAACATTCTTTATGACTTATCTGAGGAGGATTCTCTCCCTTGCTCTGATATTTTGTTTCCAATAACTGTTTACATTTTCCCCGTATAGAAGGGTTGCTCATATCATTAACCCTTAAGAAGTTAAACAGCCAAATCTTAATGTAATATCAGCAATGTTACTTGAAATGCAGTGGTTTTTGCTATTATTTTTTTAAGTCTTGAAGTTTCTAATATTATCCTGCAAAGAGAGCTCTTATTCTAGGAATCTTAATATTCCTAATAGTAAAAGGTTATCCCATGTGGGCTAGATGGCTTTTTCTGACACTCTTGACCACCAAGTCACTAAGTCTTACCAGTATTGCTTGGGTAATAATCAGCATATATTTATAATAATAGATAAGTTAAATGTGACTGGAAAATACCTTAAGAAAAAGCCAATCTAGGATGAATGCACATCTTACAGAGGCATATAATTTCATTTGTGATGAACATCATTCAATAATAAAACTACTGCACACAATTTTTGGGTCATAGTAGGACTTCATTATTGTATATGTAAACTGAAGTTTATACAATTGATAATAACACAGAATTTTTTAAAGAAAAAGCAGATACTACACAGTAGTTTTAGCAAGTAGGTCAATTGCTCTGGCAGCCTTGATACAGCAGTGAAGATCTAGATATTAAAGGTTGAAGACTGAATATACCCAATAAACTAATATGAAGTATATGTGCTTATTTAGTCAAACTGATATGTATATGTGCCAGGTATTACACTTACAGTGGAAAAATCATAGATAAAAATATAGCCCTATTTCCAAAGCTTTTGATGGGTACTTAGACACAAGTGTAGAATTTACATTTCACATTTAGTTATATTGCATATTGCATATACACTGTATATAATTTTATATGTACAGTTGACCCTTGAACAACACGGGTTTGAACTCTACAGGTCCACTTATAAGTGGATTTTCTTCCTCCTCGGCCACCCCTGAGACAACAAGACTAACCTCTCCTCTTCCTTCTCCTCGTCAGCCTAGTCTATGTGAGATGAAGACCTTTATAATGGTCCACTTTCACTGAGTGAATAGTAAATATATTTTCACTTCCTTATGATTTCTTAATAACATTTTCTTTTCTCTAGCCTACTTTATTGTAAGCATACAGTATGTAATACATATAATATACAAAACATGTGTTAATAGACAGTTTCTATAGTCAGTATAACTGATTAGTAGTTAAGTTTTGGAAAAATCAAAATTGTATATGGATTTTTGATTGTGTAGGGGGTTGGCATCCCTAAACCTCTTGTTGTTCAAGAATTGACTATATATGTAAAATTTCATGTGATGTCTACATCTATTGATCACCCAGAAACGTCAGAGAATGGGAAGGGAAAAGGCAATTGCCAATCTGCTAGGCAAAAATCTGCTGTTGAGAAGTATTGTTATATTACTTAGCACATTTATTTACTATAATTCTGATGGTAATCCTCATTCTACAAGGATATTGAAGTTGAGAAGAACAGAGCAATTTATTTAAGGTTATGCAGCTGGTTAATAGAAGTTGTGTTGACATCTTTTGTATTGAACAAAGTATTTGTGACTTCAAAGCCATTATCCCCAAATTTTACCTCATCCTCCCTTTCCTTCTATTCCTATTGCACCATGCTGCCTCAAATGCTTCACATGTTTTGAATGTATTTGTTTTGTTTTCCCTTGATAATGCATTTAAAATATTCTTTATTGGCCCACAACAGTTGCTTTTGCTGAATGTATGGGGACAAATGAAGATGAGAGATAGTCCATCAGTGTCTGATTGCACAAGGCTGACCTGCTACTAAAAAATGGATAATTTCAAAGTAAATCTAAATTACTTTCTATTTAAAATATAAAATGTAGAAGCTGCAAAGGACCTGAGACGTTTCCTCTTTCGTTTTACAAATGAAGAAACTGAGCCTCACAGTGGCACAGCTAGTTATACTCCATTAACCAATCACATATCAATGGGGCAGCAGATAATTGTATCTGAGCATTTTTCAATGATTTGCAGGAAAATATCTATTATCTGTCATTTGGCTTTTCGGCACTTTTTAAAACCATGTTTGTTAAAATAAATACATGCCTTCAGAACAAATGAATTACTGGTATGTTCTTCTTGACTGAGACTATGAGTTTCCAAAGTGTTGGATGGAATCAAACTATAAGAAAAAAACTAGAGAAGACTAATCTTTACAGATTAATTTGGTTCTTCCACCCCAGTTTATGAGGCAGCAATCTTGCCATGCTTATTGATTATCAGACAAGACTACTAATCCCCTTAAGGTCATTAAGTGTACTTAATTAAAGAGCAGTTAGCAAGCTTCTCTTTACTAAAGTAATGTGGCTGTTAAAAGTGATTTGTACTTTACCAATACGGTAGCTATTAATCTGAAGGACAATTTGCCATTTATATTTTTCCAAACAAATATATTTGGTAGGTCAGGTGAGCACTGATGTTTATTATGAACCCTCTTGATGCACTGTATCTGTAATTGTCAGTTAAGAAAGAAAGACTCCAATCACCCTCTCTGTTTAATAGAACAGTCATTTCTATTTTTCTGAGTGCTGCAACTAATTATTGTTTGCTTAACAGTCTGATGCCCTCCTCTTTTGCCAGTATAGGGAACAATGTATACCAATATAAGGAACAGTGTTGATTTGAAAAATAATGCTATTTCTTTATAACCTGCTATATTTAAAAAAGAATTTGAGCAAGAATAAAATAAACAGCTAAATTCACATTATGGAGTGTTTCCTGAGAATGAGTAAAACATAAAAACTGGGTCGACAGAATTCCGAGTTGGAAATCATAGGCTGTGGTATTTATGATAAATAACTTCATGGTGTAGTTGTAGGAATAGTTAGATGATTGAATTTGTTGGCTGGCCTCCCACAGCATTCTCTGTTTCATCTTATACCCTTTTAATACCTTCACACATAATTGTTTCAAGACTGTACGGGCAATACGGTAAATGCTCAATGGCACTGTACCTGTTAACAAACATTCCTGTGGATGATTAGGTACTAAGGAGCTCCTAACGAAAAGGAAGAGTAATCACATACAACAGTCCCAGCTTTCATAAATGCCTCAGGCTACTCCAACAACGTTTAGTTTGAGTTATTTCAGGAAAAAGTGGAGAAGTTTCCAGCACTCAGAAAAGTGATGGCAAAACTGGGTGTTAGTAATGAATTAGCTTTTAGACTATTTTAATTCCCTCGCTCCTTCTTTTAGGCTTCATTTCTATTTCCCAGTTGGAAAATGGATTCATAAAGATGACCATCTTATTTGGGAACCCATAAGAAAACATTCAGTTCCCTGGAGAAAAGAAAACACAACAAAGCAACAAGATTTTATTAATAGAGGTTATTTGCAGTCTGTTTCTCCAAATTACAGTTAGAAAGGTTAGACCATGATAAATGGGGAGAGAAAAAAACTGTGTGTTTTTGTGAGGTAAGCAGCAGGGGAAAATATATCTAAACATCATGTCATTGAATGATGGGAAGAGAGATTATTGACCCATTTTAACTCCAGATTCCTTTGCAACTGCGACATGCTTTTCCCAGTGGTATCCTCCCTCAGAACTGGACTAAAATTGTAAAATCTAACAACGTAATGGCTGGTGGGGTTGGCACAAACTCCAACCAACTAACATCAGTCATATCTCTCTTTTTACTCTAAGGTATCAGTGTTATGGCAATGAGACTGTCTAGTGATCCTAATTTTGCAATTTGGATGGAGATAAATGTTTTACAATACTTGATTCTTTGGGACTACTTCTGTTTCCCTTTTGCATTTTTAAGCACAATTGGTTTAGCATGCAATTTTAAATTCAATATTATAGTGCCAGAGGAGCAATTTGACAAACTATGACCCAGATTGGGGGATTCTCAGATGACCACCGTGATGGATTGAACCTTTGGTTTGGAGGAAGTTGGTAAAGCCTAGGAACTAGAGGTGTGGTGTGAGAAGTATAACAGCAGGTAGTATTTATTGAGCTTGGTGGCTCTACCAGGAACATGATTATGTCTCTTATCATACAACCAGCTGTGAAAGGGAGTCCATTATACAAGTTTGGGAGCTGATGCCTAGGAAGATCACACCTAGTTAACTGACAGCAGACTGAAACGCTTCTCCATTATATGACCACTTCAAGAAGGGAGAAGGACAGATGAATGAACACTTAGAAGGGGTAAAGGAATCATCCCCCAAATACCTACCATCAGCACTCAAATACTGAAGGAATCAAGATGATCATGATTAGTGATCATGACTCTTACTGTTAAGGTGAATGATGGAAAAGAGGGGTGGTATCTTCAAGCATGTGTGTTACAGAAGACTGAATAAGCCCTCTCTAGTCCAGTGGAAGAGTTGACTTCTAATGTAAAATTAACCAAATTCCAATGAAAAGCCATTTGGCTATGTTTCATAGTATGAGAATGGTGGAATTATATGTTAAAAGCCTACTATATTATTCACCACTTTTATTGGTCTGGGGATTGATGCAGCTGAGGTTGCTGAAACCAAGATTTAACTAAATTAACCAAATTCTTAACTTTCACCTTGTGAATTATTTTCCTAGCTGTTTTTTTTTTTCTTTTCTTTTTCTGTGTGTTTCTTTAACTTGCTTTATACACGTTTGTGTTTACCAATGTCATAGTCATATCCAGGACATCTCTTCAATATTCCTTCAGTGACTATTAAATTTGATTTAAAAATACATTAATTTAGATATTTTCAAGCTGCTTACCAGTTAGCAGTATTTTTAATGTCCTATTTATCTAATACAGTTGCTTGTGCTGTTTTTATAATCAGATAAGGGTCATTAAACCATTTTTGAGATTAAATAGCACAAAACCATTTTTTCTGTTTATGTGCCCCATTAATAGTAGAGCTTATGCTTACTATGGCTTAATGTTTCAATTTTAAAATATTATTTATGTTAATATGAAAATGCTCTATTATCTAATTGTGAGGATTACTTCCATTACTTTCCAGCATAATCTCTACAAATATTGGCCTCCATATTGCTTTGAAGCTGACAGATTTATAACCTTGGGCATTTCTTAGGACAACGTTTGAAATGCTGTTATTTACTCTTACTTGGCCAGTTTATTATGTTTGGTGTTTTGTTTTTTCAACTGTAACAAGTACCTAAATGCTTAGCTTCTTGTTTTGGTCCAGCTGTTACCTGAAACATTCATAATATAGAAGGTTCAGTGAACCTTCCTATTAAGTCTTCTGAAACAAGACAGAGAAAAAGCTACAGGCAGAGAGAAAGACCAAGAGAGTGCAGGTGAGTAACCAAACAAGTTAAGGCATGCACTTTTAAGTAGCCAACCTTTTGATACATAATTACTCAAACTACACTTTTTCAAAACAGGGGAAAATGTCAATTGACATACAATGTCCTGAATTATGCACATCACAGTAACCATATGTCATTGTAAATTTTATCCAACATCACTTACAATGAGTGGAGAGATCTTTCCATGCCAAGACTACCAAAGTGTCTCTTTGTTCAACCTTTCAATCCACAGAAGTGGGGTTGCTCTGTGCACAGTACACTCTCCCCAAGGTGTAGTCTCCTTTGGTGACCCTGCTGACTTGGATGTATCAGTCCTACAGGCTAGTTTATTTTATCGGTGACCCAGGGCACCCACCACTTCTTCCTGTCCACCCAGCCAACGTCATCAGTGAATCAGACTCTTTATATATTAGCTGTCTCTGGATAGAGTGGTTTAGTTATAACTTCCTAAAAGGAGAATGATCCATGTCAAGTATAGTTGAGAATGCAAACATTGTGGCAAGAGCACTCGATTTGGATCCAGGAGCCCCGGGTTCAAATCCCCATTCTCTAATTTACGAGAGAGATCACTTAATCTCTCCAAACTTTAGTATTCTTTCTTAACAATGGTGATCAATATCACCTCCTTCCCAGGGCTGTTATGAAGATTAAAATAGGCAAGTATAGATAGGTATGGGTTTTAAAATTTTAGATACCATGTTAAGTTTGGATATTACCAAACTTGCTACTCATGTAACATGTGTGTATGTAAACACCTTAGTAGCATCTATTACATGCCAGACTCTGTTTCAAGTGCTTTGTTATGTTATACCTCATCTAATCCTCCTTATGTTCCTCAGTAGTTGGTGCAGTGAATATACCCATTGTATAAGAGGGTAAACTGAGAGGTTAAGCAACTTGCTGCTGAGTCACATAGCTAGTAAATGAATGATCTGAAATTTGACTCCAGGGTCCATGTTCATAACCAGTATACTATTCTGCCTCTTAAATAACAGTAATGATCATGATAATAGTAATTACACTCATACCATATATATACATCTTCTGATGAGTGAGTATGTTTGACATTTTCTCTCACTATCCCGTGCTCTTTAATCATTGCCCCATCTCCTGAGCAAATATTTTTTGGTAAAGTAAGGGAATGACTCAGTGTGTAGAAATTTAAAATACATGTCCTAATACAGTGGGTCAACAATCTCATCTCCCCTCCGGGTGACTGTATTATTAGGAACAGCAAAATTTAAATAGTAATAGAATATTTTCATTTGATATAAAATATTAATGATGGTTTTAAACTATATTTTCAAGGAAATTATTGGTCACATCTGTGTCTACAATGTATTCTGCCACCTCTTTTATTTTACCTGTCTTCAATTTAGAGAAAATGCATGAAACTTGTATTTATCTCTTCTCAGGTATTCATGACACTTTAAAGACTGCTTAGTTAAACTTATGCTTGTCATCCCCAGCATGTAGTTTGCCAAATGTAGTTACAAATGATGTGACTGCTATCTGGTCATACTGTAAAACTTGTTATTTAATGTCATATGGAGTTCCCATTCCTCCCAATGGCAGATAGTGTTGTAGTCAGTTCTGGGTTTTCTCAGTCATTTTAGACTTTAGCTTGGTTAATTAAAAAATTTCCTCTCTTTATTCTACTCCCACAAGTAATGTTTAACACCTGGGGCTCATGTCATCATGGAGAAGCCTAGTCATGACGCTATCTGCTGATAGCCACAGTTCTGCGTCATCTCTGGTCTTCTAGCTTCCTTGTCTTGAACTCAAGGCCCTTTCTTTTGACCTTGGCTAACCATCAGCATTTACATAATTCTTTTGGGGGCATAGGAAAGTTGGGGATAGTATCTTGTGCTTTCTAGGCTTTTGGAGATTTGTGGGGGTGGACGTGGATGAGTTCGGGATGGACAGTGTCTCATGTGTTCTCTACCCAAATCTGCCCCTATTTAATCCCTTTGACTTCTGCTGCTGTTACCTTTCAGCATAGGATCTCATTTACTTGACTGGGTTCCTATTGACCTTAAAGCCTTCCTATTCGCAGGTAATCAAACTTACTGGGGATTCATTCAGCCCTTTCAACTCTGCTCCTCTCCCCTTCCTGGAAGAGGATCTTATTTTTTCCAGTTTGGGGTTTGGAGATGGGCAGAGTACAATATAAAATTGGTTCTGTATGCTTCCACATGCTTACAAATCTTTCCTCATAGGAAAAGTATTTACACGTGGACTAAGCACTTTGATGTGACAGTCAAGGTGATGATGGTTTTATCCAGTGAACCCACTGTAACTAGGTCCCTAACTCTGTGTGCTCCTGAAATGGGAGAGGGTGAAAGTAAACAGAGAAATGGACTGGGTGGGGGGTGTACTGTCAGGATCATCTAACCACATCTATTTAATTGCATTTCTTTTCTTTCCCTTCCTTTCCTTTTAAAGACAAATGATGGAGAAATGTGGTGCAGTTTCTGTTGTTTGAAGAAATGTTTGGAGTTCTGCTCTTCTGTCAGATAAAAGTCCTGCTTCAGCTATCTTGTTTGGCTGCTTGTGGCAGTGCATTCAATCTCTATCTCTCTACTTGGGCTATATAATTTCCTTCCATTTAAATTTTTATTTAATTATGTTCATTTATTTTTGTTAGCAACTTAATGTTGAATTCCATAATTTACTGAATGTTTAGCATTTTAATAAATAAGAATTTGTAAATTAAGGCTCAAATATCCAAACATTATACACGTTGCTTCTTTTTGGCTTATTTATTTTTCAAATATTTGTTGAAATGCCCATATAATTCCTTATGCCATCATTATTCCGGGTAGTTGAGATATGACAGTGAACAAAGTAGAAAACAGTCTTCACTTTTATGGAGTGTGTAGCCTATCTTCGAAGATGATTACTAGATATCAACCATAAGAGGTGGTGCGTTATATAAAGGTGCAAAAAAAAGAGGATGTCTATGTTATAGCCATAATTTTCCAAATATGCCATGTGAGGTGGTGTAAAAATAGAAGAAGAGTTATCTTGTGTATTTGAGATCAAACTAAGTTAAATTATTCCATCACCATTCTTTGTGACTCAGAAGTAGGAATGGAGTTGGAATGTTAAGTAATGTCAACATTACTTAAAAGGATTACAATTGACTAAGTTTAAATTTGATGCTTCCCAGTGTATTAAAGAGATAATCACTGACTAGAAGAGGCTTATAATGAAATTACCATTTCTTTTATTACATAAGGAGGTACAAAATATATTTAAATAAATACGTTTTATTTCATCATTAAACATTATAGGTATATAGCATGCTACTGATGAGTTTGACAAAACTATTCTAGACTGACATGCAGCATATTCTTCTGCAAAAATGGTCCTGACTACATTGGAATTTGATGTTAAAAATAAACCAGCATGGAAATATGACTCATTTGCAATCAACTGAAAGTTTTTGTTAGGAAACCTGTCCCAATGCGGCAAACAGAAATATTAGGACACATAGCTGTATGGTATTTCATGGTGGCATTTGTGCCAATATTTTTGAAACAATCACCAGAAATTTGATTGATTGGCCTTGGACTAGGCAGCCAGAGACAAAATCCATTCCTTGGGAGTCCTCGTCACAAATTGTATTTGTTTCTTTAACACTTGTTTCATTTTTACCTCCATGACTTTAAAAAAAAAAAAAAAATTTCCTTTCACCAGAATTGTGCCTATAATGTGCAGCCATATCTCTATGAACAGTGCCTGCCCTATGTCTATCCAGATGAATATGCAATTTGCATGTTGCTGATTAAAATGAAAGTCTGCACATGTATATGAATGTCTGGTCACATTTTAAAAGGAAATCTCAAATGCTGACATTCCCCCTTTCTGTACAATCCAACAGCTGGAGTTCTTGTATATACACTAAGCCTTATGCCATATCTTTTAAACAAAGAATGAACCTGTATATGAAAAGCAGCCAGGAAGACTTTGGCTCCATGGCTCTGCATGAAACAAATGCCCCCTGAGAGCCTCTTCCTGCTCCTCTAGTCCTCTGCTTCAGAATCCCTGGCTGTTGGTATTTGAGTGATGCGGCAATAGATGCTCATGGGATTTCTACAGGCAGTGAGAAGCCCAGTTTCAGATTATAATAGACCAGGTACTGGTGAAGAACACAGAATGTTATCAGTCAGTGTTTACCTTGGTGTCTTGGGAAGGGATTTGGGGGATGTGGGTGGGGAGCAAAGGAGAAACTGGGTAGGGGAAGATTCTGTACCCTGTTAGTTTCCTGAGTTACACTAGGACACCACGAAGACATTTATTCTAAACTATACGAAAAGTAGCCATTGGTAGGAACTGATGTTCTTTTAAGAAGTGGTAGGTTGAGAATAAGACAGCTACTGCTGATATGGTCAAAAGGGGTCATTTTGTATACTTACATCTTAAAGTGTAATTAGAGAAGTGCTCACAAAACTCCTAACTGCTTGGAGTAAATTACATGAAAGCTCACTATTTTCCTAGAACACATCAAGCCTGCACATATGAGAAAAATGCCCTGCCTTCTAGTTCTGAAACCAATCAATACGTCCACCTACATCAGGCTTCCCACTTAGGTCATTTATTCACCTTCTAACTGGGTAATAATAATAACAATAGTTGAAATGGTCAAAAGGCAAAGTTTCTTCCTCCCTCATCCAGAAGAGATAAGAGTAGGGTTTATTTTAGATTGATTTGTCTTCCCTCTGCTGTCAGAACAAAGCAATTCCTTTGACCACACTACTTTTTTATATTTACAAAGTGGACCTAGAAAAAAATGTTACCTGACATATATTTAATGCTTGGTGGCTATTGTGTAAAGTGCCAGGAATTATTTTAAAAAGAATAAATAAGTAGAAAACTACAATTCATCATCTAGCACTTAGCTGTTGGCTATGTGTTAGAAGTTGAATGAAAGTTTATTAATTGAAGGAAGTCTATTGCAGAAATAAAACCCTATGGGTAACTATAACAGAGTGGTCTACCCTCTCTGAGAACCAAGAAATCTTTCTTAGAAGAGGAGACATCTGATTTTGTTATTTATATATGATTAGGAATTCACAATTCAGAGAAAAAAGAGCAGTTCATATTAAAACAGCTTAACGTGTGTGAACGACACGGAAGCACAAAACACAGAGCATATTTAGGAAACTCTGAGAAGTGTGGTGTGAATGAAGTATAGGGTGGACGTGCAGTAGGGAGAGAGGATGGAGTTGAGGCTAGAAGGTGTGGTAAGGGCCAGGGCTCAGAGAAGGCATGGACTTGTATTTTACTCCCTATTGTATGTTCAAGACAAAGAGTACCTGGTTTTTAGGAAGGGTTGACTATATGTTAAGTAAATGAATGGAGAAACAAATGAATAAATAGATGGCTGAAATGATGAAAATGAAGCCACTAATTTATTGTTATAGACAGGGAGAGGTCAATGAAGACTTTAAAGCAGGATGGTGACATAAGATATATAGCGTTTATGGAAGGGTTTGTGGGCTGGTTGATGGAGAGGCTGGGTTCAGGGAGGTCACTGAAATAGCTATATATTGTCTGCTGATGAATTTCTAAGGAGAATTTTGTTTAAGGTAAATATAGTACTGAGAGAGCTATATATAAAGCAGAATCAATAAATACTGTTGACTCATTAGATATAGTGGGTGGATGGTTGAGAATGACTGGTTGAGCAATTGGTTCAGACAAGTAGCTTGTGAGGAACCTGGGCAGGTTTTAGGTAGAGATGTCCTATAGGTTGTTAGACACGCAGGTCTAGAAGTCACAGGAAAACTGAGAATTCAGGATAGAGCCTCAGGCGCCCTTAGACTATAGATGATATCTGAGAAAAAAATGTGAGGGTGGAATTTAGAGGATCATCAAACAGAAGGATCTAAAAAGGAACTAAAAAATGCACTGAAAGGGAGATTATGAAACAACAACCAGGTAAAAGGACCAGGAAGAAGTAGGACTGTCTATTTCTTGTTTGTTCATTAGGACATTCTGAGAAATGTCATCTATTGGAGTTACTGAATGTAAACTCTTTTTTCAGTCAATTTCCAATTTTAATTTATTATAATGCTCTAACACTTTTCTTTGGTTGCTCCTTTAATGGGATTGTGCCATACAACTTGGCTTAATGAATATTTAGGATACAATGGTGCTTTGTGATAGTTTTCAGAAAGCTGCTTCATTTTCTTTATCTGTGCTTTATCTGTAATACCAGGCGGAAACTTTGCCCCACATCCTTATTTCAGAGCAGTAGTAATGACACAGGTATTCTGTAAAATCAGGCCCAAACCTGGGGAAACAAAAGTAAACATACTTAAGTTAGGACACAGATTATTTTCCAAAGAAAAGGAGGAAGGAGGAGTAGAATTCAGGGGTTGGGTGGGGGGCAAACCACATAAATCCTTACAGATTAGAAAATATCAAGTTTCCTTCCTTTTTTGAAAACTATTTCCCTTTTGGGATTTAACAGCTACTCAGAGTAACCAGGTGAGTCAAACACAGGCTCAAGCGGGCATTTGTCCAGATCCCCAAATTCGAAACAATTTAGCACAAATTGTCAGTCTATGCTGAGAATAGCAGGGGCTGCTTTTTTACAGTTCTCTAGCTCATTTGACAGATCTTTGAGGGGAAATTCAAGCACTTACTGGCACTAAGTCATTAGTCAGTGTTTCAGTCAGCACCGGCCCACTATGTCTTTCAGGTCCTAAAAAGCAACTGCTGCCCCTTCTAGAAAATCAGGGATAGTGTGGCAAAAGGGAAATCAATTAATTTAGCAAATAATAACAAATACTCATAAGGTAAATGAGATCACGGAAACAAATTAAGAAATGTATTGCACTTTTACTTCCCTTACCATACAAATTGGTTTTTATAAATTAGGACACTAATGTATATATAAATCTGGTTGCTGCTTACACCATTAATTCATTATCCCTTCCCGAGACAAGTGACAGCCATTTAGATTCTATTAAAAGTGTTAGTTGAATTTTGAGTTCATTTATGAAATGAGAACTAAATGTCCAGTTTCCTTCGGTATAACTATCATCTATTTTCATTCATTATTTACTTTCTGAGGTTAAATAAAAAGATAATTTTACTGTTATCTTTCAAAGCAAAGTGTTTTTTACCCTATCTATAAACTTAGAGTTAATATACCAAAATACGCGGGGAGAGAGCTTTGTGTGGTAGAGTATCGTGTTGTGATAAAGGTTTCCTTTATTGTAGAACCCTGAGAAAGTTTGGCTTACTTAACCCTAACTTAGCCTTAATGTGAACACTACAGATATTCATAGTTTTAGACAAAATGCCTCCCATTTTTCTCCTCTTTTTCTAAACATTGAAGTTCCTTACTGATAAAGGCAAGAGTACATAATATGGTGAAAAATATATTCTTCCATTGAACGACCACTGAGTGTCTTCTATGTTTTAGAAACTGTGATAGGAACTATGAATACAACAGTGAATAAGATGTTTCTTGAAGAGTCATGTGGCATAATTAGATATGTATAATTATTGATTTATACCAACCCGAATTTTTAAATTATTAATTAACTTACATACTTGCACTCAGTTTACGCCATAGAATATTTGAACTGAATCACATGCACGCACACACACACACACACACACCCCTTTACAAGAGTAAAAGTAAATAACCAAGACAGTTGAATATATGGGCAGTAAAATAATAAATAAAAACCAGGGGTAAAGTTGCACTCAGAAATGTATATCGTTTGGACCTATGCAGTTGTAGTTACTAAGACAGAAAAATTGGTCTGTAAGCTTCCCAGAGACCAAGGCAAAGAGGAAGAGTAAACAGAGCCATTTACAAGATTAAATGCCCACTATTTCAATGATGTCATCTGTAGTCACCACTTACATTGGGCACTTATAAATTTTTGTTGATTCTCCCAATAACTCTGATCGAAGAAAAGTTCAGTAATTTGCTCGAGGATCCACATCCAGTAAATGGTAGAACTAAGATCAGAACTCAGGGCTGTTGGACTTCAAAGCCTGACTCCTAATTAACCTATACAGTCCTCTCCTCTAAAGTTCATTGTCTCACAAGGTGCATAGGAGAAGCCTTGCATGGACTCACCGTAAGATAATATCCTAAAGGAATTTCGGAAATGTCGTGGAAACATACAGAAGGAAATCCTCCTGTTTGTATATGTATACAAACATTGGCATACATGTACACACTTATAAAAGAAATAATTTGTATGTTTTTAGAAAACAGTTTTTACATTCACTCAGATTCCTTCCTGGTTGTTTTATTTTAGACATGTGAGCACATCACTATACATATCCTCCTGTTCTCCTCCCTAAATTTGTCAATGATTCCAGAAGATAGAATGCTAATTATTGAGATTGGTTCACAAATCTCATATTAAAACATAATTTACAATGTTCAGAAGATAGACACAGGCTAAAATTTGGTAGTGACCTCTCATATTTCTTTAATCAATAGGCCAAGCACAAATGTGTTATTTCAGAGCTGTGTTGGAACATTGGTAATGAGGAAAATGATATTTTTTTATGAGTTGCATAAATGCTTTGTGATGTTACTGAAATATCTTAATTGCATTTATGAATGTATTTAATGAGTTCCATTTAAAATGTGATGTTATGTACCTCATGGGACTAAATGACTCATTCTATCCAGACACAGTGCAAACCCAAAGGAACATTGTTTTTTGCCTGCGGTGCAGGGTGAACCAGAAAGCTCTAATCCAACTGTTAGTCACTCTGCTCTGCCTGTGTGAACTGTGTGCTGTGCCCACAGGAGATCTGAGCTGGGGACTCTCTGTCCAGGAGCCTCTGGTCTGGTATCCAGGCTTAATTGAATAACAGCAGGGGCTTCAGCTGGAAGAGATGAGATGGCCAGTCAAGATGGCTACAAGGTCAAGAAACAGCCTCAGAGGAAGCAATGTTTATGTCACAGAGTTGGTAGAAGATCAATTTCGGATAGTTAGTGAGTTGCTGAGAAGAGATTTGCTTTATTGCAGAATGAGAAAGAGTGAAGGCAAGTGTAACACCTATTTTGCTAGAACCCTGATAATCAGTGTAGTCCAGAGGCAAAACTCTGATTTTTCCTTCAAATAATTTTTATTCCAATTCCTCCTCCATGATTTTGTAGTTCATTTATGATGCATATGCTTAGTAATAATAGCTAATTTAATAAGCACCTACCATGTGCCAACTACTACACTAAATACTTTTACGTGTATTATCTCCTTTTGTTTTCCCAGCAACTCTATGCAGTACATATTGCTATTACTATTATTCCAGTTTTATACATAAAGAAACAAAGGCTTGGCAACTTTGCTCAAGGTTATGTAGCTATTAACTGCAAGAGGTAGAATTTGAATCCAACATTTAGCCACCAAGTTGTCTTTTCATTTATATACTTACTTATATTTATTTATTGTTTTGAGCCAGGTTTCTGAGTTATAATTTACATATAGTAAATTTACTGGACAGTTCAATGAATTTTGAATGGACAGTTCAATGAATTTTGACAAATGTACACAATCATGTAATCATATCTCAATCAGGATGTTGATGAAAATTTTCTACAACTCCAAAAGATTCCCTCATGCCCCTTTGCATTGTAGGAATATTTTGTACAGTCAGTCCCCTCCTCTCACACACAGCCCCTGGTAATCAAATTTATTTCTGTGTTTATGGTTTTGCCTTTTCCATAATAAAATAATACAGTTTTGGTTCTTTGTTTCTGGATTTTTTCACTTAGCCTATGTTTTTTGGATTCATCCATGTTGCATGTATTAGTAGTTTCCACCTTTCTGTTGCTGAGTCATTTTCAATTCTATGGAGGTGCCACAATATGTTTATCTATTCACCATTTGATGGACATTTCCAATTCTGGGTTACTATGACTAAAGCTGCTATTAACATTTGAGCATAGGTCTTTGTGTGACACGTCTTTATGTTTTTTGAGTAAATACCTAGTAGTGGAATTAAGTTGTGCGGTGTGTGTTTAACTTTATTGGAAGCTGCCAAATTGTTTTTCAAAAATGGCTGTACTATTTTGTGTGCATTTTAGTTACTCCATATCATCAGCGCTTCCTATTATCTATCTTTTCACATTTAGACATTCTTGTGTGTTTATAGTGTTATCTTGTTGTGGTTTTATTTTGTATTTTCTTTTTATTCTTTTTTTTGAGATGGAGTCTCACTCTGTCGCCCAGGCTGGAGTGCAGTGGCCCAATCTCCTAGGCTCACTGCAAGCTCCGCCTCCCGGGTTCATACCATTCTCCTGCCTCAGCCTCCGGCCTCCCGAGCAGCTGGGACTACAGGCGCCCACCACCACACCTGGCTAATTATTTGTATTTTTAGTAGAGACGAAGTTTCACCGTGTTAACCAGGATGATCTCGATCTCCTGACCTCGTAATCTGCCTGCCTTGGCTTCCCAAAGTGCTGAGATTACAGGCATGAGCCACCGCACGCCCAGCCCCTATTCTGTATTTTCTTAATGGCTAATGTTGTAACATCTTTTCATGTTTGTATTTACCTTCTGCATATTTCCTCTGTTGAAATGTTCGTTGAGCTCTTTTGTCCATTTAAAAACTTGGATTCTTTGTCTTATTATTGAGTGAAACCACTTTTATACATTATGGATATAAGTCCTTTTGTTCATTATGTTATTTATTCATTCATTCTACCTACCAAATAATCAATAATCATTGTTGACTATTTCTTATTAGATACTTTAGTGGGTTGATTAGTGTGTGTCCCAGAATTCATGCCCATCTGCAACCTCAAAATGCGACCTTCGTTGAAAATAGGGTCTTTGCAGATGTAATTCATTTGGGAAGTTCAAGATGACGTCATCCTGGACTGATGATGGGTCCTAAATCCGAGGACTGGTGTCCTTATTAGGAGAGAAGAGGACACAGTGAAACATACAGAAGGTGGTTATGTGAAGACAAAGGCAGAGATTGAAGTTAGACAGATAAAAGACAAGAGCACCAGGAACCACTGGACACTGGAAAAGGCATGGAAGGATTTCCCCCAGAATCTTTGGAGGAAGTGTGGCCCCACTGACACCTTGACTGCAGACTTCTTGCTTCCAGAACTGTGAGAGATAAACTTCCATTGTTCCAAGTTAATGATAATTTGTCCCAACACCCCTAGGAAATGACTACAGTCAATATTCCAGGAAAATGGGGCTACTACAATGAATAAGATGCAGTTAAGAAGTTCAAAGAGAGCTGATACGAAGTAAACTGGCAGCCATTTACAGAAGGCATCTGCAACATTTTTACAAAATTAGCAATATTTGAATTATTTTTAAAAGGATGATTAGGCATTGCTTGGTCAGATGTAGGGTGGGAGGAAGGAACAGAGATGCAAGGTGGGCAGAGCAGACATAGCAAAGAGTGAAGCCATGAGAGGTCTTGGTGGGGAGGAAAATTGTGTGTCTATGAGTAGAGCATAGAGGGGACAGGGCAGCAGATATGGTCGAAGAGTTTGAGAGGTAGACATAATCTGAACGGCTTTGTATATCATGCTAAAGTGTCTGTTTTATTCTATAGGCAATGTAGAACAAGCCAAGATCTTAAAGATGGAAAACAATGTAATCAGATATCAGTATAGGGGAGTGATTAAGAGCACATGTGCCTGGGCCTGAATCCTGGCTCTGCTGCTTATTAACTATGGAAACTTGAGCAGGTTTCTTATCATCTGTCTTTCATCTGTACAATGGAGATAATAATGGCACCTATGGCAAAGTGCTGACGTGAGGAGCAAATGAGTTAAACAGGCATAATTCTTAGCAGTGTCTAGCGTATATGAGACACTGAACTGAATGCTAGTCATTATTATCTGGCATGCATTTTATTAATGGAAAGTTCATCCTGGCAGGAATATGGAGATAATTGAGGCAGAGAAAATGTGTATGAGATAGTAGCAATTATTTAAGCAAATGTGTGAACAATGTAGGGAGGAAGGAGAGATTTGGGACTATTTCTTATGTACAGCATGAGTTGTACTGGTCAATATGCTGTGAAGAATTGGAAAAAAGAAAATACATTGGCTCAAAGATTTCTGCCTTGAGACAGAGTAGATATTGATGTCATTAGCAGTGAGCAGAATCATAATATAAACAATGGCATTTGGGGAAGGTATGGTGAGGAGTGGGGAATACATTTTATTGCAGAGATGTTAAGATTAATGTGACTGTGACATCCAGGTAGAGAAGCTTAGAAGGCAAGTTAGAAGGCATCTTCAAAGGAAGGGAATAGATGTAAATTCCTAATGTTTCTCAAGGAGGACCCCTTGAATACTTTATGAGCATCATCTGGAGCTCTTGTTGAAAACATAAATTCGTCAACCCTATTTGTATTATTCAGGTTCTCTAGAGGGACAGGACTAATAGGATAGATGTATATATGTGAAAGGCAGTTTATTAAGGAGTACTGACTTGCACGATCACAAGGTGAATTCCCACAATAGGCTGTCTGCAAGCTGAGGAGCAGGGAAGCCAGTCCAAGTGCTAAAACCTCAAAAGTAGGGAAGCCAACAGTGCAGTCTTCAGTCTGTACCCAAAAGCCCGAGAGCCCCTGGCAAACCACTGGTGTAAGTCCAATAGTCCATAAGCTGAAGAACTGGGAGACCAATGTTTGAGGGCAGAAAGCATCCAGCACAGGAAAAAGATGGAGGCCAGAAGACACAGCCAGCCTAGTGCTTCCATGTGCTTCTTCCTGCTTTTGTCCTAGCCACGCTGGCAGCTGATGAAATGATGTCCATTCCAGATTAAACGTGGGTCTGCTTCTCTCAGTCCACTGACTCAAATGTTAATCTCCTTTGGCAACACTCTCAGAGACACACCCAGGAAAAATATTTTGCATCCTTCAATCCAATCAAGCTGGCACTCAATATTAACCATGTCACCATTCAAATCATACTGAATTTGAATAGCTGACAGACAGGCCTTAAGAATTCGCATTTAAGGACTCTTCTAAATCATGCTTGTGTATATAAGAATCACTGGCTTCTGGAAAACCTGTGGGCCTCCAATCCTTAGTTGTTCATTAGAATCACCTGAGAATTTAAACACAAACAAACAAACAAACAAACAAAAACTGATGCCAGGGCTCCACCTCCAGGATAATCAGATTTAATTGCTGTGAAATGGGGGCCACAGCTTCAGGCTGTTTAAGAAGTACCCCAGGTAATTCTAATTTGCAGCCAGAAACTAAAAGGGAAAAAATGTAATATTTAAGAAGATGGGAGAAATGACCTGGTGATCAGAAGAGATCCAGAAGAGATCTTTTAAAACTATTTTCCTCATCTGACATCTGGATCTCAATGAGGTAACATTGGATCTGGAAGAGGTAACATTACTAAATTTGACAGTGCTAATAGCTGAAAGAGACGTAGAACTGAAAATAGGTTAGTGAATTTGACTAACAGGAGTTCAATGATAATTTTATGGAGGGTATTTTCAACGGAGAGGAATAGATATAGAAACGAGAGAGAAAGCATGGAGAAAACAAACACAGACTATGCTTTCACAAAGCTTGAAAAGAGATGGAACACAGCTCACAGCAAGGACGATATTTTCTCTGTGTGTGTACACACATATGCACGGTTGACCCTTGAACAATATGGGTATGAACCAGCAAGTCCTCTTATACATGGATTTTCTTTCACTTTTGCCACCTCTGAGACAGCAAGACCAATCTCACCCCTTCCTCAGGCTACTCAATGTGAAGGCAAGAAAAATGAAGACCTTCATGATGAAGAGTAAATATATTTCCTCGTGGTTATGACTGCTTCTCTTATTGGTAAGCCTTCTTTTCAACATTAGACCACTAGTAGTTAAACTTTGGAGGAGGTAAAAGTTATGTGAGGATTTTTAACTGCACCGGTGGGTATCTCAACCACTAATTTATTCAGGGGTCAATTGTATATGTTTTTTGAATGAAAATATGTAGAACTTATGTAGGCAAAAAAGAAGCACTAGAGGAGAACATGTTGAGGATATAATTTTAAATAGTTTATTTCATGGAGCAAACTCTAGAAAAGAAGAAATTTTCAATTTTAGATGTGCAGTAAGTCTTCAGCCAACATTGTTGAAAGGTTCTTGGAAACTGTGATTTAAGTAAAATGATGCATAACAAAACCAATTTTACCACCAGTTAACTGATATATATATAAGAGTTAAGTTCTTACATCATATTTCTGCTCACATAAACCTAGAAGGCCCACACACTTCTAATATTAAACATTGACGTAAATATGGTCTATACATCCATTTAAAAAAGATTAATAAAAACAAGTAAGATAGTTACTTACCCAAGTTTTGGTGAGTTAATGAGTGATTGTAGTCATAGTGGTGATTCCAATCAAGGAATAAATGTTTGTAAAGAGAGAATGGTAAGGAGCCCCTCTCCCACCATGTAGTTCAAAAACATTATCAAGTAGGGTGACTCGCTGAGTGCTTCCCTACCGTTTTGGTTTCTGTGCATATGATTATCATTTACTTTACAAATTTTTATTTTATAATAATTTCTATTGATTATTTTCATTTTCTGATATGCTTACTCCAGTTCTGGGTCATCGGTGACTGCTGGATGCCCAGAGCCTCTCTCAACAGCTTAGGGGCAAGGTGGGAGTGAGCCTTGACCAAGATGCTATTCCATCATAGGGCTCACTCACACACACACTCACTCAGATAGGGACCAGGTAGACACGCCAATGAATCTAACAGGCACAGCTTTGGTTTGTGGGAGGAAAACCCATGCAGACATTGAGAGAACATGCAAATTCCACACAGGCAGTGGCCCTGGCCAGAATTGCTCTTTTTTTTTTTTTTCCTTCATCAGTGTTATACTGAAATGATGTTGAATGAAATGACATTATTTGAGGATTTGCTGACCAGAGGAAAAAGACAGTTCTCTCCCTGAGAATAGGAGGCAAGGATAAAAGAAGAGGTAGTTTGCTGGAATGGGACAATATTTGCTATTTGTGGCCCCACTTTTCCAGTGCTGTATGAGGTTCAATCCTCTGAGAGAAAAGATTGGGGGTAATAAGAGGACTTGAAGTAATGGATTGTTTGCAAGGAGAATGTGAGAGAAAGCTGAATAAGGACCAATATAAACACTGCTGGACAGTGTTCGACAGTCCCATTGGGATGTGAAGTCATAGATTTACAGTGGCAGCAATTCATAGAGCCAGGTGATTTTCTCTAGCAACACTTAGCAGTTCATACATACATGGGTTAGGACTGGCAGGGGTAGGGAGGAAGAAGAGAAGGAGAATAAGTGACAGCATTGTTAGAGCACTGTTAAAGTGATTGATATAACGAGTTTGTGGTGTGGGCAGGAGAGACTAGCCCGGGATAATAAAGAAGAATGATGCAAAGATTAATAGTTATTAAGAGCTCCTGAGGTAGGTTAAATAAAAGTAGGAGAGTGAGAAAAAGGTGGAAAGAGTGAAGGTTATGAAAAGTAAGTAGGATCCTCAGTTTATTATTTCAGAAGGGGTAAAGATATTGGTAACTATGATGGCCTTGGTTTAGTTAGGACAGTGAATTGCTGATTGTAGCAGAATAATGGCAAAATGGGATAGGAGAGGGAGACATTGAGACCAGATGCCTGGGTTTTTCATGAACTTAGGTAGTAATCTGGTGGGTGCTAGATATGAAGGATGAAAATTTGACAAGGTGTGGAATGTGGTCCAGATTTGAGCACATCAGAAGGAGAGATGGTCCTGTGTTGGAATCCTATCACCACCTGGGGAGTGTTGGCCATGTTATTTCTGTGAGTCTCAACTTTTTCGTTTATAAAACCAGATATTACAGTAGTTACCTCCTAGTGGATTTTAATTATTTTATTTCTAGGATAAGTAACTTAATACACATAAAGCACTTAACACGGATGCTGGTGCTTACAAATGCACATGAAATACTAATTCTCGAATCTCCTCCCACCTTCCCATATTCTTGTGCCTGAGAGGCCATCAAGTAGATACTTACTCGATGAAGTGCTGTGTACTATGAAAATCTGTAATTAAGGTATGCAAAAGCTACACTTTTTTTTTTCTAAGTTTAATTTCAGCTCTTGGAAGTTTCTTCCCAAATTGCAACTAAGTTTTTTGAAGCTTACCTAGCGTAAGAAGACAGTGACTACGGAATCCTCTAGTCTAATAGATGGTCAGCCTCCAGGTTTTTCTCAGGCTCTTGATTTGAGCATGCTGTATGGAGAGATTCCTTTTTGCCTCTGTTTCAGTGCAATACTTTGGGGTGTGTGAATCAACCTGTTGCTTCTGGACCATTGAAGGGCAGGAGTAGTATCTGTAAGGGTTTTGATCTTGTTCAACCTAAACTCACTCTGTACCCTTTCTTTCTTACGGAGCTTGTCACTTTTTCATGGTGCCTTCTGAAGGAACAGGGCACAGGATTCTACTCTTGGATTCTATAAAATGATCTTAGGACCTGAGAACACAGGACCCATTCCCCTCTCTCATCTTTTGATCTCCAAGATTCTTGTTTTTTGTTTTGTTTTGTTTTTCTCCATCCCTTCCCACCACCACCACAGCCTCCATCCAAAATACTGTAAGTTAGAAGATTTGGAAAAGATTGACTGGGAGCCCTACCCTTTATAATTCTCAATACTCCTGCCTACAAACATTTTATGACTGTCTAGGGAGCTCTTTATTTTCTGAAGGGCTTTAGGTTTTTTGATTTATTTTAATTTTTTGAGATGAAGTCTTGCTCTGTCCCCCAGGCTTGAGTGCATTGGAGTGATATTGGCTTGCTGCAACCTCCACCTCCTGGATTCAAGCGATTCTCCTGCCTCAGCCTCCTAAGTAGCTGGGATTACAGGCATGTGCAACTATGCCTGGATAACTTTTCTGTATTTTTGGTAGAGACGGGATTTCACCATGATGACCAGGCTGATCTCGAACTCCTGAGCTCAGGTGATCCACCTGCCTCGGCCTCCCAAAGTGCTGGGATTACAGTTGTGAGCCACTGTGCCCAGCCCTTAAACCAGTCATAACCAGAACTCTTTTGCCCCCTCACCCTTTTCCTGCCCTGTCTTATCTCACCCTTGAGGCAATAATCAAACAGATTAGCTACCCAGGAAAAAACAGGATGTGAGGGAAAAAATAAATTTCATGGAAAAAATAATTCAGAAAGGTCACTCCACTCTCTATATCTATCTATGTCTCTAATAAATTGTCCCTCTGTAGTCAATGCACTCTCAAATCTCTTATCTAAGCCTGGCCAGAAAAAAGTGATGAAAATTTCAGACACAAGAGATGGGGCATTTTGTAGGTTTGTAGTAATTGAGGAGCTGAGACTCCAAAGAGGGAATAAGAGAGATACCCTGGAATGAGACTGAGTAAATAGTAACCTATTTGGCTCAGCTTCTACATAGAACACAGGGCTTTTACACTTGATCAAATGGTAAATAAACCTTTAGAGAGATTGTATAATAAGGCTGGGGCACTGTATGATGTTGACTCATCTCAGAGGAATGCTTATTTCCCACTTTAAAAATTATTCATCATTATTTACCTTAGAGTAGAGGTTTCTTGTTTTTAAAAGCCTGATAGAATACAATAGACAGAAATGGCTTTAAAAATCAAACCTAAAGGGCTTAAAGACAAATGATAACAATTTTCTTTTAAATGTTCAAAACATTCTGTTAGCCTAACTCATGTCATCTAACTGCAGACCACTCTTTTACCTTAAGAAATCTCAGAAGAGAAAATATTACTCCTTTGTTTTTCTCTCAAAATAAACCTGCCAGGACTATAGTATTGTACTAAGACATGGGACACTATTTACATTTTATTCTATGTGAAAGGTTTTTTAAAATTATTATTTAATTTAATTTAATTTTACTTTAAGTTCTGGGATACATGTGCAGAACATTTAGGTTTGTTACATAGGTATACATGTACCATGGTGGTTTGCTGCACGTACCAACCCATCATCTAGATTTTATCCCCTGCATGCATTAGGTATTTGTCCTAATTCTCTTCCTCCCCTTGCCCGCCACCACTAGACAGGCCCTGTTCCCCTCCCTGTGTCCATGTGTTCTCATCGTTCAACTCCCACTTATAAGGGAGAACATGTGGTGTTGGTTTTCTGTTCTTGTGTTAGTTTGCTGAGAATGATGGCTTCCAGCTTCATCTATGTCCCTGCAAAGGACATGAACTCATTACTTTTTATAGCTGCATAGTATCCCATGGTGTGTGTATGTGTGTGTGTGTGTGTGTGTATATATATCTATATCTATATATATATATATATGCCACATTTTCTTTATCCAGTCTATCACTGATGGGCATTTGGGTTGGTTCCAAGTCTTTGCTATTGTAAATAGTGCTGCAATAAGCATACGTGTGCATGTGTCTTTATATCAGAATGATTTATAATCCTTTGGCTACATACCCAGTAATGGGATTGCTGGGTCAAATGGTATTTCTAGTTCTAGATCCTTGAGGAATCGTCACACTGTCTTCCACAATCGTTGACAAATAGGATCTAATTAAACTAGAAAGGTTCTTTTAAGACACAGTTCTATTCACCTGCTAAGTGAAAGAAGCAGCAACGTCAAGAAATTAAGAATAGAGAAATTAGGAATAGCTGGGATGTGAAAGACCAGAACAAGAGCATCAAAACCTATTAAATAGACACCGAAGACAAGTTGTTCTAAATTTGTGTAAAATTAGTCTGAAAGACGATTCATATAGCAAAAAGCAGAAGTAAGGATTCTAAACATTTTTAAAAATAGGACATTAGATCAGGAAGAGGTAAAAGTAGAGAGAATTAAAGGTATAACTAATTAAACACCTCTTAAAATTGAAGGCAAAAGACTTTTGGTTGTATTAATAACTTTGACAATTGTAAATCTGTTCGGAAAAGTTTTGAGACTTATGATTCAAAATGATTGAATCATGTGTTAGAGGTAAGGTAGGAGGTTCTATAGCATGTAAAACATGTTACAACACTATGGCATGTGCCTGTATTCCCAGCTACTCAGGAGGTTGAGTAGAAGAGTTCAAGTCCAACCTCGGCAACATAGGGAGACTCTGTCCCTAAGAAATAAATGAATAACAAAAGTGTGTTTTTTAAGTTAGTAAAATGATTAAAAATCAACACAACTACACTGAGAGAAAAAGAATAAACCTCAGTGCCAAAAGCTATGGGAGAAAATTAGAGATGGTAAGCAGATGGGTTCAGATTGAAGAACTAAATTGTAGTTGAATGTAAATGGCACCTTAACACCAACAAAGATGGAAGTAGCACCTGAGAGCAGAATGGGACAGAGAGGCATTGATAGGCTGATGACTTCCAGCTGCACTTGTTGGTTGACTATTGCATCCTCCTGTCCCTTTTCCTTAGGCTAGAGAGAAGCAACAGAGACAGAGGTAAGGGAAGGGAGCTTGAATGGAGCCAACTGGAAGGCAGTGTGCCCAGAGGCTCCTTAGATGTGAGAACAGGGAACACCAGCAGCCATAAAACCAGTAACTAAGACATCTTGATTTTTTTTTTTTTGAGACAGAATCTTGCCTCGTTGCCCAGACTGGAGTGAAGTGGTGTGATCTCGGCTCACTGCAACCTCGGCCTCCTGGATTCAAGCGATTCTCTTGCCTCAGCCTCCCAAGCCCAGCTAATTTTTGTATTTTTAGTAGAGATGGGGTTTCACAGTGTTGGCCAGGATGGTCTCAATCTCTTGACCTCGTGATCCGCCCTCCTGGGCCTCCCAAATATATATATATATATATATATTTTTGTCACTTCAGCGACCTTTTTTTACTGCAGGAATACAGTGTAGTCTTAAATTTACTATGTCTTCTCAAGTAGGCTGCCGAAATAGAAATTGCAGGCTAATGGATAGTTTCTACTAAACCAAATTGTACATTGAGAACTCATCAAACATTTGAGGGAAACTTGCCATTTGAGAGAGGACAGATGCAAGAAGTTAAAAAGTTTCTAGCAGTTTGTATTATAAAAAATAACTGTAGAATATAACTAATGTCATAACAAATGAACTATGAAAACAAGTTAACTAAAGCCAGAGAAATTAAACTTTATTATTGCAGTAAAAAGCTTGAAACCTGATTGAATTGACTGAATGGACACAGCCAAAGGACCAATCATAAACTGGAAGATGAACAAAGATTATCCAAGATGTGACACAATAGATGAAAGGAAAATAAGTAGGAAATATGTAGGATGAATACGTTGGTTTTTATAATTTGACTAATAAAATATCTAGAAAAATGTAGAATTATGCTGTGTAAACTAGAAACAGGATAATTTCTAAAGTAGAACTTTCAAATTGAAAGGGATACTGCTGACTAGCAGCAAACATTTAAAAAATGACCCCACACCTAGACTCAACATATGGAAATTTCAGAAAGAAAACTGTAAAACCCCACAGATGAGTGTGGAGTGAAATCTTATTAGCTACAAAGCCATGATAATCAGATTGACATCATTTTTTCTTAAACTGGATATAATAAGGCAGAGGAACAAGATCTAAAATCTGGGGACAAGGAACTTTAAACCTAGAATCTACCCCAAGTCAAATAATCATTTAAGTGCAAGAGTGAGATAAATACATAATCAACAAGTAAGAACTCAGGAAATCTGGGCATTCACAGTCATTCTCTGGAAAGGAAAATACTGCTTCAGCAAGAAGAATATGAATGCAGGAAGTAGAAATTGAATGCAAGAATAAACATTTAGTTACAGTAGTACAACTCATGGGAATAGCCAGGTAAATTTTGACTATTTATTTAAAATACAACTTGAAATAAAATTCCAGATAGCATTTACATGATAGGTGAGAGGAGAGAAGGACAGAAGTAGAAGTAAAAATATGGCAAAATTCTTGATTTCTTTATGTAAAAGACACAGATTCTTATGAACCCTATGCATTTTTCTGGAAAATAATATGTGGGCAATAAATGGAATGATTATTACAAGAAAGTGAATAAAATGTGTACCTTTTCACCAATGAGGAAAATAAAATGAATCAGAAAACTTATTCAAACCATATAAAGGGAAGAAGGAGAAAAATAATAGGTAGAATAAGTAAATTCCAAGAAAGCAGAAAAAAACAAATGTTCATGGGTTCAACTCACCCATTAAAACTCAGACAATATCTGATTGGCTTCTTTCTAAATGTTCTGTTGAATTATAACATATAATCAAAGTGCACCAACCATAAGTATATATTATGGAAATTGAATGTATGTGTTCACAAGTTGAACATACTTTGGAATCAGAATCAAAATCAAGAAACATTAACAGACCTGCAAAAGCATCCTCCCTCCTTTGGCTTCATACTTCACCACCAGTATCTACCCCTTTAACCCTGCCTCCATTCAGGCATTACCTTGTCCAAGGGAAAGCACCATTTTGACTTCTATTATGATAGATTAGTCTTTCCTGTTTCTGAATTTTATGTAAATACGATCTACATTATGTAACCTTTCATGTCCAGCTTCTGTCACTCAACATCATATTTGTGAGATTCATACATGTCATTGCATATGGTTGTAGACTATTCAATCTCAATGCTGCAAAGGATTTTATTGTAACAATATTCAACACTTTATTATTCATTCCATTATCGATGAACATTTGGATAGTTTCTGGTATTATAAACAGCACTGTTATAAACATTCTAATTCATGTATGTACATGTCTTGTGGTAAACATATGGGACAAATTTCTGTTGAGTTTAAACTTAGGAATGGAACTGCAGTGCCTGAGATCTCTAGATGCACTGCATCTCTGCTGTACTTGGTATTTCTTATCTTTTTAACTTTATTTTGGTTGAGGTGTATTGTTTTTAAATTCTCTGATCACTGGAGAAGTTGAGTACCTATTTGTATTATTGTTGATCTTTTTTGTGAAAAGCTTCAAGTATTTTACCCATTTTTCTATATTGTTTCTATTTTCTCATTGACTTGTAGGTGTTCTTTATATACTCTGATAATAATTGTCACATGTATGTATTGCAGATATTTTATCCCATTCTGTGGCTTGCCTTTTTAATCTTTTAGTGATGTCTTGGATAAGCTGACATTTCTAATTTTAATATACAGAAATGGATTAATCTTTTCCTTTTGTATAATCATTCTGTGTCCTGCTTTAAATATTTCCCCCTAGCCTGAAGTCATGGGTATATTATCCTATATTGTCTTCTAGATGCTTTGCTATCCTACTATTCACATTTATAAGTATAATTCATCTAGAATTAATTTTAGTGTATAATACAATTATTATTTTTTCTTTCTTAATATAGCAAATCAACACAGTAATTGTTTTTAAAGCAAAACCAAAACAATAATAAATCTTTCTATTACTGTGAAGTGCGTCACTTTCACATTGTGTCTGTATATGTCTGAATATGTTTCTGGGCAGTCTATTCTGTTTTCTTTGGTGCATTTTTCTATTCTTTTCACCAGCATCACACTTTCTTAATCTAGCTTTATTACGTTTTGGTGTCCAGCAGTGTTCTTTGTTCTTTGCCTACTCCCTTTTCTTCTTCTTCTCCTCCTCCTGCTCTTCCTCTTCCTTCTCCTCCTCCTCCTGCTTCTTTTTTTTTTTTTTTTTGAAGTTCTCACTTTGTTGCCCAAGCTGGAGTGCAATGACAGATCTCAGCTCACTGCAACCTCTATCTCCTAGGATCAAGCGATTCTGCTGCTTCAGCCTCCCAAGTAGCTGGGATTACAGGCACCCACCACCACTCCCGGCTAATTTTTATATTTTTAGTAGAGACAGGTTTTCACCATGTTGGTCAGGCTGGTGTTGAACTCTTGGCCTCAGGTGATCTTCCCGCCTTGGCTTCCCAAAGTGCTGGGATTACAAGCGTGAGCCACCATGCCTAGCCTCCCATTTCTTTTTATCTGTCCAACTATATTTTTCTTCTTCATAGTTGTCTTGACTATTCTTCATCCTTTCAGTTTTATATACATCTTATAATTAGTCAGTCCTCACCATCAAACCTTACTTGGATTTTGTTTGGGCTAAAATTAAATTTTGTTGCTCAATTAGGGGAGAATTAACTCTTTATAACACTAAGTCTTTCAATTCATGAATATAAAGTAGCTCTTTCAATTTATTTGTGACTTATTTTACTTATTAAAATAAAATTTTAACAGTTACTCTGTCTTTCATTAAAGTTATTTCTTTGATTTGCATAAGCTATGCTAATAAAATTTTAAAAATTTGCTTTAATTGCATATTGGTAGATAAAAATGTAACAGATTTTTCTTTGTTTTGATCTTTTATCCAGCCACTTTGGTAAATTTACTTATTCATTTTAATTGTAGATTTTTTCAGATTTTCTACATGTTCATTAATGTTATCTATAAATATTGACAGGTATATTTATTCCTTCCCCTGTATTTCTACAATTTATTTCTTTTACTTACCTTATTGCACTGGTCCAGATTTTTAGTTTCATGATAAAAGGAAATGGTGACAATGGATATCTATATCTTGTTCTCAATCACTTCATCTTATTTTTCACGTTTGTATATTTGACCAATAAGTATAATATCTACTATAATCCTTTTATTTTGTTAGTATTGTTATTAAATGAAGGATTTTTTTTATTCCTAGCTTATTAGAAATTGTTTTCTTTTTAATCAAGAATGAACATTAAATTGTATATAATGATTTTTCTGTAATCATTGAGATGGTCACATGCACTTTCTCCCTAGTTAAGTGGCATATTACGTTGGCTTTCTAAAGGGTAAACCAAACTTGCATTTTAGGAAACAACTTGACTGTGATGCTTTGTACTTTATAGACATTACTGTATTATGGATGCTAATATTTTTCCAGATTTTTTCATGTTGGAGGAGAGATTGACATGTAAAATGTCTTTTTTTATATATCTCTTTTCCAGGTTTTAGACTTATAAAACTATTCAAAAAAATCTTCTTTATATAGTCTCTAGAAAAATTTCTGTAATCATGGTATATCTTAAAGGTTTGGAAAAATTTATTGGCAAAGTCATTTGGGTCAGCAATTATTTGTGGGAATATTTTTAATTATAGAACTATTTCATTTAATAGATACAGAAATATTCAGCTTTTTGAACGTTTCTAAGCATTTTCTCAGTTCATATAATTTTCACTTTTACTGACATAAACATGTTCATAATGTCACACCTTTTATTAGTATCTGAAAATTTTGTAGAATATTGCTGTGATATTGGTAAATTTTACTTCCTTTATTATTTTATTCATTGGTTATTCATT
Organism: Colobus angolensis palliatus; assembly: GCF_000951035.1. Classification (NCBI taxonomy): domain Eukaryota; kingdom Metazoa; phylum Chordata; class Mammalia; order Primates; family Cercopithecidae; genus Colobus; species Colobus angolensis. The sequence goes on along the minus strand of NW_012121932.1, from coordinate 3,710,312 downwards.
TTATTAATTTTTCCAAAGAAATAATTTTGGTTTTCTCTATTTTTCTATTATACAACTTTCTTTGCATTGATTTCTGTTTATTATTTCCTTTCTTCTACATTTATAAATTTTAATTTATTTCTTTCCAAATATTTGAGATTAATACTCGAGTCATTGATTTTTAATCTTTTGTTTTGATCATAAATGCATTTAGATTTCTCATTTCCTCTTAAGGAATATTTGACGTCTTATTTTGATTATTGGAAAGCTCAAAATATTTCTTAATATTTATTTGCTCATTTGTCTTTGATCTATGAATTACCTTAAAATACGTTGCTACATTTCAAAACTCTTGAGATTTTCTGAGTATCTTTGTCATTTATTTCTGGCTTAATTTCACTGTGGTCTGAAAATATACTCTGATTGACTTAAATCTTTTGAAAGTTCTTGGGAATTGCTTCGTGGCCAAGCATAAGATAAATTTCAGGAAACAGGCCATGTGTGCTTGGAAACAGTCAATTCTATCATGATTCGAAACTGTGCTCTCTGCATGTTGAGTAGGTAAAGTTTGTTAACTCTCCTAAATAAAAAAAAAAAAAATCATTATTGATGTTTATTAATTACTATGATGGATAAGGTAAAATCTTTTGCACATGGTTTTGAGTTTGTCTATTCTTTAATTTTATGTATTTTCACGGTATATATTTGGAAGTTGTAACTACAAACATATATAATTTCTTATGCTGTTTTTTGTGGATTGACCCTTTCAGTATTATACAATGTACCTTTCTATCTCTAACACTTCTTCTTTGTCTGTTTTTCTGAATATTTTACCATGATTACCACTGATTCTTTTAGTTAGTGTTTGCTTGGTATATCATGTCCTCTTTCAACCTTTTTAAGGTATGCATTTTGTAAGCAGCATGTAATCTGATAATCATGTCTTAAACATTTAACTATAAACTCTTTAATTTCATTTAATACCTCCAAATTTTTGTTTTACTTTGTTGTTAAATTATTTTTTTCAGGCCAGGCATGTAGTCTCACACCTGTAATCCCAGCACTTTGGGAGGCCGAGGTGGGTGGATCACGAGGTCAGGAGTTCAAAACCAGCATGACCAACATGGTGAAACCCCATCTCTACTAAAAAACTAAACAAAAATATTAGCCAGGTGTGGTGGTGCGTGCCTGTAATCCCAGCTATTCAGGAGGCTGAGACAGGAGAATCTCTTGAACCCAGAAGGCGGAGGTTGCAATGAGCTGAGATTGCGACCTTGCACTCCAGCCTGGGTGACAGAGAAAGTCTCTGTCTCAAAAAAAAAAAAAAAAAAGTCAATTTAAATGCCAAAAAACATTATATCTATTATTTCATACAGTAAGTATTTATGTTTACAGACATATTTGCTTTTATGTTTTTGTACATTCTGCCTGGCTCTCCCTCCCAAGCTCATTTTTCTTCTGACTGAAGGACTTCTTTTAATTCTACTTTAAATGAAGATCTGCAGGCAACACATTTTCCCAAATTTAATTATTGGAGAATGTCTTTATTTTATCCTTGATTTTGAAGGTGATTTGTAATAGTTGTAGAATTCTGGGCTGTCATTTACAATCCATAAACAATTTAAAGATGCTGTTCAGTTGTCTTTGGTTTCTATCGCTTCTGTTGAGAAATCAACTCTCAGCTTTGTTATTTAAACCTTGTTGTTAACTTGTGGTTTTAGTCATTATGGTTGGAGAATGTGATCTCCAGAGCATCTTCTTTTCATAACTTACAGAAGTTTCCTTGGAATGTAATATGCAATAATTGTAAATGTTTTTTTCATGCTGGAAAGGAATTTTAGTCTCAGTAGATACAAATATTAAAGTATGTCTATATTAATATATTCTAATTATTTTGAAATTTGTCTATTCTAATGTATTTCAAATTTTATATTTAAAATACATTAGAATAAACATGTTACATTTTTTCTTTATATTTAATATTTCTATCTCAATTTATCAACTTTGGGGGAATAAATATGTTAAAATCTCTATAATAATTTTCTAAATATTTCTGCTTGTATTTCTAGTTGTTTTTGCTTAAAAAATTTTTGGACTCTTCTCATAAGTCCTATGCTAGCTCCATGTTCATTGTGAACTGCCCTTTGAAGTAGTTTTTTCTTGACTTACACTTTCTTATCTCTGTTTTTATGTGCTTTATATTATTTTTTTCACTTTTGTTTCAGTACAGTTCCATAATGATTAACTTTGGTTTTCCAGTTATGCAGATTGGGTTTCAAATATGACCTCTGTCATTTTTCGGTCATCTATTATTGAATTCCTCAAACAACAGTTTTCTCATGTGATAAGTATTCTGAAAAATGAGAAGGTCTGAAATATCTTAGCATAGTAAGTGTATCACAGTGTAAGCACTGTCACAGTGATCACCTATCAGAGTGTAAGCACTCAGTAAAAGGCACTGAGATTGTAATTGCCTGAGTAATATTAACATTATTTAATGAGAAAAAAACAGTAATTGAATATGCAATGCCAAATAAATCCAAGAAAAACATAAGGAAGAAGTTAATAGGGGTAAAACAAAAAACTGACTAAGAATATTAAAGAAACAGTTTATACATTGATAAATACATTTAAGAATGAATGCTTAAAATAGATAAATTTCTGTCAAATCTAATAGAGAAAAGTAGAAAACCAACTAATAATAGGTAGAAACCAATATAATTATGAGACCATTTCTATGGTAATAAATTTAAAAACATTGATAATATACATAATTTTCTAGAAAAATACAAATGTAAAATCATGCCAGAGAAAACATGTTAATAATACTGTGACATTTTGGTTATCCAGTAATTACACCCCCTTACCAAATAAAAGCACCAGGGCCAAATGGTTTTGTTTTGAATCCTTCTAGATTTTCAAGAACTTTTAATTTCTGTGTTACATAGATTTTTTTCAGAACTAAGTTGATGAAGGAAAGAAAATCTTTCAAATTATTTCAATTAATTAATAAAACTCTAATATAATTATCTTACAAAAAATACCATCTGATGCAATGAATATGAGTGTACAACTCCTAAATAAAACCCTAGCACATCTAATTCCCCATCAAAAGAAGCAGCCACCACCACGAAGCAGGGTTTTTCCTTCCATAAATGTATAAAGTGTTTCATTGTTATGCCAAAATAAAAGAAATCTGTTCACAATATGAAAATGAGAACACATGGACACAGGGAGGGGAACATCACACTCTAGGGCCTGTCAGGGCATGGGGTGCTAGGAGGGATAGCGTTAGGAGAAATACCTAATGTAGATGACAGGTTGAGGGGTGCAGCAAACTACCATGAATCGAGTATAACTATGTAACAAACCTGCATATTCTGTACATGTATCCCAGAACTTAAAGTATAATAAGAAAAGAAAAATCTTAAAGGCAATATGAATAGCACCCTAGAAATACAAAAAACACATTGTTGACATTTTAAAAGCGTAATTGATTTTTACAGTCAAATTCTGGGTGTCTTGGCCTTATAGTTTTCCAATGGTGTGAGAAGCATTTATATTACATAAAGGAATAAGATAACAAGGCCTTCAGTCACCTTTATTATTAAGTATTGTTCTGGATGTTTCAGTAAATGTGATATTGTATAAAATAAGAGCAATTACTGTTAGAATATAGAGGATAATATTATCAATATCACGATATTCTGTAATTAAGACCTAAATTGATTAACTGAAAGCTTAATATACGATAATTTTGTTAAATCAGGTAGCCAGATACATAAATGTACAAAAAATATCAGTAGCTTTTTCACATATGACAATGATGATTTTAACAATATAATGAAAATAAATGATCCTTACATAATATGCTTAATATGTAAATTATATGAGAATAATAAATATGTGAGACTTTTATGAATAATTGTAATAAAACTCTTTCCTGGGAATTTTCAAGAAGTCTTGAATAAACAGAAAGAAATATCATGTTCCTGGAAGAAAAGGATAAAAGTTTTGAACAGTGTTAATTTTTTATAAATTAATTACATGTTTAGTATCATCTCACCTATGTCTAATGAGATTTCTTTATTCAAATTTAATTAAAGCATTTATGATAATTCTAAAAGAATACATGTGTAAGAAGACCAATGAATTTTTCAAAGAATAGGGAAATAAAGGAGTACCATGTTACTTGTTACAAAAACATAATATAGCTCTTCAATATTTAATTAAGTCAATCGATAAGATTCAACGGAGCACAATAACAAATAAGAGAGTTCAGAAACAAAACTTATCACATATATAAGGATTTTGTGTATGATAAAAACCCTATTGTTACATTTGTGGTAGAAATGGAAGTATCCTTAATAAATGGTGCTCTATTAATCAGTTAAATTCAAAAATAACACTTGGGTTAAAAATTATAACATAAAAATGATTGGCATATATAGATGAATGTCTTGCAGATCATGGGATAATTTATTTTTTTAAGTATTAAATAATAAAGCAATCACAAAACAAGGTTGACTTGGATAAATTAATGTCTAAAGATAGAAATTACTTACATTAAAACACAGTCAATAAATACATAAAAAGATGTTGAAAATCACTAATTATTAGGGAAATGCAAATCAAAATCACAATGAGATACAACTTCACACCCATTAAGATAACTATTAAAGAAACAAACAAGCAAAACCGTAATAGTTGTTGGCAAGGATGTGGGTAAATTGAAGCCCTGTGCGTCACTTTTGGGAATGTCAAATGGCACTACCACTGTGAAAAATGGTATGGTAGTTCCTCAAAATATTAAACAGAATTGCCATGTAATCCAGAAGTTCAGTTTTCGGGTATATACTCAAAAGTATTGAAAGTAGGGACTTGATATTTGGACATCCATGCTCTTGGCAACATTATTACAACAGCTAAAAGGTGCAAGCAACTCAAGCATCCAACAATAGATGAATGAGTACACAGAATGTGGTATTTGTGTATATAATGTATTTGTGTATAAAAAGGAAAGAAAATTCTGACATATCCAACTACATGGATGAACTTTGAGAACTCTGCTAAGTAAAATGCACTAGCCACAAAAATAAAAATACGATATGATTTCACTTATATGAGGTGAGGTACCCATTAGCAGTCAAATCATACAAAGTGGAATGGTGATTGCCTGGAACTGGAGTAAAGTGGAATTGTGTATTGTTTAATGGGCACAGATTTTCTGTTTGGGAAGATGAAAAGGTTCTGAGTTGAATGATGGTGACAGTTACACAAAACATGAACATAGTTCATGAATGTACTTAGTGCCACTGAACTATGCCTCCAAAAATGGTTAAAATGGTCTGGGTGTGGTGTCTCATGCCTGTAATCCCAGCACTACAGGAGGCTGAGGCAGGAGGATCACTGAGCCCTGGAGTTCAAGAGCAGCCTGGGCAACATAGCAAGACCTTGTCTTTACAAACAATAAAAAATTAGCTGGCTGTGGTGGTGTGTGCCTATGGTCCTAGCTACTTAGGAGGCTGAGAGGAATCACTTGAGTCTGGGAGTTCAAGGCTGCAGTGAGCCATGGTCACACCACTGCATTCCAGCCTGGGTGACAGAGCAAGACCATGTTTCCAATAAATAAATAAATAAATAAATAAATAAAAATAACAAAGCAATAAAAATGGTTAAAATGATAAATGTTATGCTATGTATATTGTACCCCAATAAAATCACGTTCACATTCCTTGAAAAAATAAAAGATACACAATAATCTAGAGAAAATATTTTCTGCAAGCATGCCAAATTAACATTCTTAATATACAATATAAACCTTTTTTTGGAAATCTAACTCAACAAACACAAGCAAAGAATATGAACTGATGAAAAAAGATGGCAAATAATCATAAAATGTTCAACTTTACTAGCAAATAATTGTAAAACAAGAATGAGATTTTTATTCACCCCCTATCAAGCTGGTGAAGAGTAAAAATTGGTAATATTCGGTGCTGATTTTGGTGAGGTGATGTGAACAGTTTTACATATTGCGTAAGAATGTCAGTTGGTTATGGAACTTCTGGAAAGCAATTAGGACAATATGTTTTGTATCTTTACAATGTCCGTAGTCTTTGATCAAGTTGTGTCACTTTTAGGAATTACATTTAGGACAGTTCGTTTAAATGGAGGCTAAAGTGTTCCTGATGTCATTGTTATAATAGGCAAAAATTGTGTTAAATACAAAAATACTAAAAATAACCAAATTTTGTTAAAAATATACAGACCATAAAGACTAGAAGAAAATGTAGCAGCGTGTTAGTTGTGGTAATCGTGGTGCTAGACTTATGGGTGATTTTTCTTGCAAGTTTTCTGTGTGGCAAGATGAATACTGACATGTATTAGTTTCATAATTTATTCATAAGAGGATTATTAAGTAAAAATGTATTTTTCATTTATTTTTATCTTATTTAATCTCTCCTCCTGGCTTGTTAAATCATGTTGGGGAACTACTGTGCTTGTAATTGAAGAGGAAAAAATTAAGAAACAAAATGCTGTAAGTGGCTTAAAACAGGAGTGTCCCAAGCCCGCTGAAGTGACAAAGTACTGGGTACAGAGCAGTTGCTGCTGGTGCAGACTCTCTCTTTACACCTAGAGGCAAAATCGGTAGACTTTATTTTTCAATATTTTGTCCCGATAAGAATAAGCTGAGCCAACATGTTAACAATGGTGTAATATTTAATAGAATGCTGACTTTTAAAGGCAATTTTGCGCTTGTTAGATTTGTGCCAAATTATTTTTATTTTCCTTCTGACTCTCTTGTTTTCTCTTCTTTTTTCTTTTTTCTTTCCTTCTCTTTTCTTCTCTTTTATTCTCTCCTACCAGTCTTCCACATCCTTCTTCACCCTAAGTTGGTGTTTTTAGGAACTCTGAAAGCTGTTGAGCCTTGTCATGGATTTTTGTTTTGCAGGTTCTTCTGATGCTAAATCTGGAGCCCAGAGCATGGCTCTCAGCTTGTGGGTTGATACCCCAGCCATCATCTGCATTATAGATCTGGGTCATTCCAACATGCAGAGTGGCCCTTTCTTTGACTGAGCTGCTGAGGACATAGTGAGTCCCTCAATCATTCTTCCAGTGATTCTTCCTCGTGCCCCATTTCCTTCCCTGTTATCTGTCCCATTTGGCCTTTGCCCATACTACTGGCGTCTCTCTAACTACAGCTACATTTGGTGTTCTATTTCAGTTCTGGTGACCAGCCCTGCAACTGCCTAACAAAGAGCTTTTCTGTGGTCATAGCGTCTTGTCAAGTTCGGCTCCTCTTTATTACATACTCACTGCAAGCTACAATTCAAATAGAGAATATTTATCCAAGTAGAAAGAATTTTACAGCCCCTATAGTGGTACTTTAGGTTAAAATTATAGACGATTCATTTGCCCCTACATAAAGTGATTCCCTTATTACCAATAACTTCAATCGCATCAAGTACTCATTCAAAACTGTGTTTTCCTCCTCATTTTTTCCATCCTCGTGGCTTTTTCTCAGATGATCCTTCTGAAAGTGATCTACTATTATTGTTCTAGAACAATAGAACTGGAGGCATCTGAGCACACTACAGTCCATCGGGGCCACCTATGTGGATCTCAGTTATGCTAAGGGCTTTCCCTTTTGCCCTCAAATAAAGTCCTTTATTATTTATTTATTTTTAAAGCAAAAGGTCACTGCTTAATTTCAAGAGTTGTCTTAGGGTTAGTATCCATTCACCAGACAGTAAACATCCACAGTATTCCAGGCACTCTGTTACACTATCACCTAAATTACTTTAGAGGATACATTTAGAATATAAGAAAATGTCTGATCTTAGAATGTCCTTTGAGATTGTTGCTTTCAAGGACAACTGGTATTGTGATAAAGGTTCGGATGGAGTTTGATTTGAATCTTTCTTTTTTCTTGCTAAACATTAATTGTCAGACTTCAGTGAATTATTTACTGTCCAAGTCTCAGCATTCTCATATATATATGAGTCTCAACATTCATATGTAAATATATGTTTAAATCTCAAAATTCTCATGTAGTGGGAATATTATTGTTTGAGGTTTTTTTGTATAGATTAAATTACATAGTATTTCTGGGCTTTTTGTTGTTGTTGTTTGTTTTTTGCTTCTTTGTTTTTGTTTTTATTTTTGAGATGGAGTCTTGCCCTGTTGCCCAGGCTGGAGTTCAGTGGCACGATCTCAGCTCACTGCAACCTCTGCCTCCCGGGTTGAAGCAATTCTTCTGTCTCAGCCTCCCTAGTAGCTGGGATTACAGGTGCATGCCACCACTCCCAGCTAATTTTTGTATTTTCAGCAGAAATGGGGTTTAGCCACATTGGCCAGGCTGGTCTTGAACTCCTGACCTCAGGTGATCTGCCTGCCTTGGCCTTCCAAAGTGCTGGGATTCCAGGTGTGAGCCAGCACGCCCAGTCAAATGATGTAGTATTTCTGACATGATACCTGACACATACTAGGTACTCAGTTAATATTATTATTAGCATTGTTACTGTTTCAAAAGGATTTCTTATATAGTCATGTTCTTTGATTCCTTTCTTCATGAATATTTTGGTTTTACATAGTACTTTAATATGTTTGTGGGTATGGAAGGAGGTAAAAATGCTGATCTGGTCCTCAGGTGACATGGATTTTTGTTCAAGCACTAACAGTAATTAGCCCCATCAGAGTTGAGTATCATGTCACTTCTCTCATATTTAATTTTCTTTCAGTAAAATATCTTATGTCTCACATTATTGTAGTTATACTGATAATGACGGTGTTTGCAAATGTCTTAGAAACTGTACTGCCAATGCATTTTGCTCAACTTTTATTATCCTGATCACTTTTCTAATTCTTGCTTTTCTCTTCTTTGAAGGCTTCATCTCCTGAACCAAAAAAAAAAAAAAAATTAATAAACCACATGAGTAAATTACATAGAAAAGAAGTTACAGAACACTTTCAAAAGAGTTTATTGATAGACCATACTCCCTATGATTTCCTTCTAACTAAAACAAACAAAAAAAGCTCTCAAACACTCAGTGTTGCTTTTTCTCCCAAACAAAACTATTTTTGTTCCCACCATCATGATTTTTATGTCTTCCTTTTCACTCCAAATGTCGCACATATTTTTCACTCCACGGGACTGTGTTAAGTGTTATTCAAATGGATTGAGTTTCTAAGATCCAACATACCACCCTTCCTGCTTAGTTTACTGTCCCCTGAATCTTGATGTTTTTGTCACATTTCCTCCCTCAATATATTGTCACCTTCTGAAAAACATTTTTTAAAACCACACACTCATGGGCTTCAGGCAATCCAGCGCCTTCACACTTCGTGAAAGGGGGACCATGTCATTGCTAGGAGCATAGCTCTTTGTAGAAACTTGACCCTTAATTACTGCTGATTGCCTGTTTGGCTTGAGCTCAGTTCTGTGCTCTGCTTGCCTGCTGTCCCCCTCCACATTGTGTCATTTTCATTTTCAGATCCACACTCACCTCTTTGTCCTGCTCGCCAGCCATTAACTTGCCTGCCGCTACCTGTCCCATACTGCTTAGCAGCTGTTATCTCACTGCCAGGCTCAGACTTCGAAAGCCACTCTTGAATTCACCTGCCAGACTCAGTCTGGGTCCTTTCCCAGGCTGAGGAGAATGAATGGACAGGAATTAGATGGCCTGCCACATGCTATCAAAGGTATCAAGTTCTCCCCATGTCCCAGGCTAACCTGAAATATCAACATAAAGCTTTTATGCCTCAAACAAATACAACCTTGGAGTACCTGAGAGTTTGCATAATTTAAGAAGTATAAAAACATATGTTGAAAAATTTTGACCAAGCCAATAGAATATGAATTACTAGGACCCAGGTATTGAATAAAAAACTGAAGCTCCTTCAAATTACTTATAATGCACTTATTAATGCTCTGGAAATTTTCAGAAAAATCTGGAAATCTGGTAAGTTCTAAGTTTGAGAGCTGAATTCTGTTACTCTTCGTATTTCTATAGAAAAAGTCCCACGAATGTAGTACAATCTTGTTCCAAACTCAGTTCATGTCACATGAAATTCTCATTGTTTTCTTTTCTGTCTACAAAAATCCTCAGATGTCAAGGCACAGTTCAACACTTTATCACGTCCACAAAACCTCTGATCAGTTCAGCCTTAGTGTAGGGGCCTAAATGTGTACTAGGCTTAATCTAGATAATCTGGACTTTTTCCCAGGCTTTTCCACTTGCCAATGAAGTGACTTTAACTAGGCCACTTAACCCCCAGTTCTCATTTTCTTCCTGTGTACACTGGGAGTGATATAGGCTCTGTCCAATTTGTAGTGTTGTTATAAAGATCAAACAAGGTAATCTATAAAAGTGTTTGGTATACTGTGATGATAGAGAAATGTAGGGTAGTCTTTCCTCCAAATGTCCTTATTCTCTCTATTATCTTTCATGTATAATTAAAGAAAATGTGATAACTCTAAATTGGAAAAAAATAATACCCAAAGAGAGCTACAGCAAGAACCTGGTCATTGTTCTACATTCTTTACATTTTTTGTGTGTTTTTTAAATATTTTCTTTCACATATAGATCAGGAGCAACATTCTTCACATTGAACCCCTCAATACCCCTAGGAAGTGGGTAATATTATTCCCACTTTACAAATAAAGAAGTCAAGGCCAAAAGAGCTTAACTTACCTGCCCAAGAACACACAGCTAATAGTTGGTGGAGCCAAGATTCTAACCCAGGCTGCAGTTTGCATTCTTTTCTTTCTTTTTTTTTTTTGTTTTTTCCTTTTCTTTTTGAGACAGAGTCTTACTCCGTCTCCCAGGCTGGAGTGCAATGGTGCAATCTTGGCTCACCACAACCTCCACCTCCTGGGCTCAAGTGATTCTCCTGCCTCAACCCCCTGAGTAGCTGGGATTACAGGCATGCACCACCACACCTGACTAATTTTTGTGGTTTTTTTTTCTTTGGTAGAGATGGGGTTTTGCCAGGCTAGTGTCAATCTCCTGACCTCAAGTGATCCTCCTGTCTTGACCTCCCAAAGTTCTGGGATTACAAGAGTGAGCCACCACATCCAGGCCGGTTTGCATTCTTAGCCACTACATGTTCTTACCTCTCATAATTCTCTTGGTGATGGAAGGTATATGGCCTATTAAATTTTTTTTTTTTTTTGAAATCTCCCTTAAACATACTATGTCCCTCATTGTCTTCTCTGATCTTGTGGGATAGAAGGCAGAGCAACAACAAACAGCAAGACATGGTACTTTGCTAGTCTTTTCAGTGACTGCCTCTTCAGGTTGTACAACATTCCTTCACTGTGGCCTCCCTAGCCCTCAATGGTCCAGAAGGCAAGTTTCTGGCTACCCCATCAGTTAGTGCTGTGCCATGTGGCTTATCTCCTTATGTCTTGTTTTATTTTTGTCTGTGACAGGTTCTGAAATTTACAAAGTTCTCTAGGAGGCAAACACTCTCTTATCTGGATTCTAGACCTGGCTTTGGGGATCAACCAATTTCAAGAAATCAACTTCCACTGAGCACCAGGGTGAATCTGTAACCTCCAAGGAGGGAGGCTTCCCTTATGTGGGATATTCGGAGATTTCCTAGAATCATGATGCAGCTTCTGCCTGAGACTTATATGAATGAATGTGGATGGTGTGAAGGAGAATTTCCTACTTCTCTACTAGATGGGGTGTTTGACTGACAGTTTCACACACAATCCCCCTGCCAATGTTTCTGATTGTTTTCTTTGACTTGACTTTGCATAACCTCTGCTGCTTGAGTTCCAGCCATGCCCATACCTGTCATCTTTTTCCCACAGGCCTTTGTTTGGGAGGTTCCTCTATCTCTTGGAGAGTTTTGCTTGATAGAATGATATGCTAGTACTTGGTAAAATGAATTATCTCTGTATGTAGGACCCATCTGAGAAGATTGTGGTTAGTTTTGTTTTAAAAATATATTTATTCTCCAACCATGTCCAACATTTCTAAAGAAATTCTAGCCATTTGTGGGCCAAATCACTACTGCTTCCTCAGCTATAACTGAGAAATTAAAGATACAATCACTCCCTTTCAGGCATCACAAATAGCTGCTTCTAATCTGCAAGGTCAGGCCTGTCAGCTGACTGAAGGAAGTATGTTTTTATGGATGCAGATTAGGTAATGCTTAGTGTCCACTGAGTGTATCAAACCTTGTTCCCAAGTCCAGTGGACAGGAGTGTCAGTGATTTTCCTAGTGCAGGTAGAGCAAGATGGTGTAATGTAGCAGGCCCTGTGTATCACATAAGGATAGTCTGTATCGTCATTACAGTCTTAAAATCTCAGTGGTTGAAAACCACATGGGTTTGTTTCTGCATGGTCTTCATGCTACCTGTTCATCACAGGTCCTCAGGGTGTTCTGGATATTGTAGTCATTCACAGACCTGGATGATGGCTGCTACATTTCAATATTGACACATCAAGGGAGAGGACATCTTCAGCACTGGTTCTTCAATTTTTACCTACCAATGGCACATCACATCTGCTTGCATATCATTTCTTAAATTTTACCTTGTAGGTATTAGCAACCTTAGCAAGAATTCAGAGAGAGCGTAATGATGTGTGCATTATTGCTGCTCATCAAGAAAAAACTGATTTAATTTGCTGTATGAAATCTAAGCACTGCAATGAAATGTATTGGTTCAAACAAATCACAGAAGAAAATAGGAATTTCTGAAAATAGACTGGCTAAATTTTTCAGAACATTGAATCTGTTTTGTGTTGCATACATGCATTTCATGTGTATAGAAAAAGTCACAATTCTAGCAGAAGAGGCATAATGGATAGATGATAGTGGGAGGTGAGTGAAGCCTTCAATTTTGTCTCTCCATGTTGCTTGAAAGAAATCTTTTTCTACAGTAGTCATATATTACTTGTGTAATTTTAAAAGACAAAGAAAATGTATGGGGTGAAGGAAGGAATAAACTGATTTTTCTTACCTCATTAAATGTGCCTTGACATATATTTAAAGCACACCGGTCGGAATGGGTACCCCTTAGTCTACCTATCTCAGATTCTGAGAGGTGTTACCTCACCTTCCTTCTCTGCTTAGGATCAATCTGCTGATGCTCGCAGTCATATTCCTTTCTGTACTGTTTTCAGTAACAGCTCAGTAATTTACCTCTATTCTCCTCTTCCCTATCCCCATTGCCTCTCTCTCTTTCCTTATGGGATATTAATTTCCTAATTTCAAAATTGCCAACTATGCCTTTGCCTTTCCCACTATTCCTATTTTATTTAGTGAAAGAGAAAACATAGTAAATGCACACTGGCACTTGTAGATTCACCTTGGTAATGGCATATGTCACTTCTCACATTTCATTATATAAAGCGAGTCATATAGATATTTTGACAATGGGTAAAATGGTATGTGCCTTCAAAAAAAGTATATATATATATATGTGTGTGTGTGTGTGTGTGTGTGTGTGTGCGTGTGTGTGTGTGTACACAGTAAAAAAATGATGGACAGCATTTGTCATGTGACATCTTCTCCTCCAGACACCTAGGTCAAATATTTATCTTTAGACTGTGTTATCTAAAGTGATATACACATTTGATGATCTCATGTCCAGTACTTTTCCTTTAGTATTTATTTTCCTTATTTTAATTCACTGGCAACCACAATGTTAAATAGAGGCAGTGGTAGTGGTGGCTTTGTTCCACTCCTGATTTTAACAAAAATGCTAATTATTATAAAGAAGATTTTTATTTTTCATGATGTTAGTTGTTTTCTTGCAAATGACCTATGTTAAGTTACAGAAACTTCTTTCTGTTTTTAGTTTGTTCTGTATTTTGGGCCTAAATAAATAAATCCTTTAGTCAGGATTTTGGTCCTAAATAAATCATATGAATTTTTCCCTTTAAGGTATTTTATGGTCAATTATAGCAATAGATTTTCTAATTCAAATCAGTTTTGCAAATCAAACCAGATTTGGTCAGGAGACTTAATCTTTGTATACATTCATTGATTCAGCTTGTCTATGTTTCATTTAGAATTTTTTTTGTATTTGTGTGTACAAATGGAAGTGGCCAGTAATTTTTCTTTCTCATATATTTCCGTCTTTCCTAAATATCAAGGTTATATTAGCCTCATCAGATAAGTTGCGAGAAAGAGAAAACAATATAAATTGGGAAATAGTCCCTCCTATTGCTTTAACAAGAGGGTAAAAATTGGAATTACATTTTCCCAGAATGTTTGGTATAACTAATTACACCACTATCTGGACCCACTGTTTTCTTTTAGGGAACAAATTTAACAACAGACTGCTTATTTAGTGAATAAAACAATTTATGTTTAATATTTTCATTTTTAATGATAATTTATTTTCTTGAAGTATAATTGGCATGAAGTGCATACATCTTAAGTGTATAACTTGAGGAATTCTTTTCAAATGCGTCCACCTGTGTAAATGCGACCCATATTCAGATACAGAATACTATTCCCAGTGCTCCTGCAAGCTTCCTTGAACCCATTTCCATTTGATCCTCTGCCCTAAAAGGAATATTATTCTGACTTCTGCCACCAAAGATTAACTTTGTCTATGTTTGAACTTCATATAAATGGAATCAAACAGCATGTTCCTGATGTGTCTGGCTTCTTTCACTCACACTGTGTCTGAGATTTATCCACGTTGTTGCTTGTAACAGTAGCTCGTTTTTCTTTCATTGTGTTATGTTATTTAAATGTATGAATACACCATAACTTATTCATGCATTCTATAGTTGATTGATTGATGTTTGGGTTATTTCCAACTTGTTCTTCTTAGAATTAGCTTAGGTTGGAAATTGTTTTAGGAATTTGTCTAATTTGTTAAAGAATTCAAGTTAATTGTCATAAAATTATCTACAATGTTTTCTAATATTTGTAATCACATTGCATCTGTAGTTTATGCCTCTATTTTTATATATAATATTACTTATGCATCCACTGTTTTTTATATTGATTAGTTATGCCAGAGTTAGTCAATTTTAGTAGTAAATCCATGGGTGCCAAAATACTCAGGAATAGGGGATACCCCTTGTTTTTTCCCCATTAATAGAGCTAAGCCTCAAGCACTTGAAAAACTAAGCTGATTTTAAGCTTATTATAGTAAGCTTTTCCAGACTAATGAGCAGAACTTGCTTATAGTTGTCTAACTAGAACATCATTTTCTTGACTTTTTCAAAACAAGGAAATCCTGATGCAACGTGACTTGGTGTTTTTACAACTGGAAAAAGAAGTTGCTAGTTACTCTGTGGTAGCTTGCAAAATATTCGTAAATTTTTTCCGTTTCTGTTAGTTATGATCCCCTTTGCAGTGTGACTTTACCATTCAGCCTTTGATAAGTGGAGTTTATTTCAAAACCCTTGAATCTATGCTAGGTCACACGACTTGCTCCGGCCAATGGAACATTAGCCAATGTGATGTAAGCAGAGGCTTGAAAATATTTTCACATTAGGGCCTCCCACCTTATGTTGCTGGAAATTTTTCTGCTGCCACCAGAATGAACCTGGAGTAGACTCCAATGACGGTCAAACCAACTGCTAAATGAGTGAGGACGAGTCAGACCATCCAGCCTCAGACAAGCTTATGCAGACCAGAATTACCAGATGAATCCACAGAAATGTCAAGAAAGGAAATAGTCCATGGCTACATATGTTTAACTAGATGTGCCCCCCATATACATCGACTTTCCTTTTAAGAAATCTGTACTTATTTCCCGGCACTTATAGGGGTGATGGAACTCTTAGTGTCTAATTCATTTATCAGTGCACCCTCAGGATTGATAGTCCTGAATTGCAAAGGTTGAGATATCTGTCAATCCACTGTTTGCCTTTGCAAATAATAGGCAGAGTTTCTTAACATGGAGTAGAGTTGCTAATCTTAGATCATCCATTTGAGTCATGATTTCCTACTATACAAAGCAGGAGTTGTTATGGGGTAGAAGAATTTTTATCCCAGGAATGACAAAGATACATTGAAGCACTACAGTAAAAAATTAGAGTTAGACATGCACACATAGAAGGGAACAACAGACTCTAGGGCGTACTTGAGGCTGGATGGTGGGAGGAGGGGGAGGGTTGAAAAACTACCTATCGGGTTCTATGCTTGTTACCTAGATGATGAAATAATCTGTACATTGACCACCCGTGACACACAATTTACCTGTGTAACAAACCTCCAAATGCACCTCTGAACCTAAAAGTTTAGAAAAATTTAGAATTAGTTCTTGGATTCACAAGATATAAAGAGAAGCCAGCCATTGAATACTTTGTTTAAAAAATAGGTTGACCTCATGTTGTGTAGCAGGTCTGAATAATCCATTTGTCTAATTCACTGTGCTCTCTATACCTATTTTCAAAGATAGTTTCCCAGGTTCTGAGAAGTCCTTATGTATTAGCTGACTTTATACTAAAATATGGGTTTAAAAAATTTTTTTTTAGAGACAGGGTTTCACTCTGTCATCCAGGTTAAAGTGCAGTGGTGTGATAATAGTTTACTGCAGCCTTGAACTCCTAGGCTCAACAACCCTCCCTCAGCATCCCAAGTAGCTGGAACTGCAAGTGTGTGCTACCATGCCTGGCTTAATTTTTTTTTAAATTTTTTTTGTAGACGTGAGATTTCACTATGTTGCGCAGCATGGTCTTGAACTCCTGGCTTCAAGCAACCTTCCTGCCTTGGCCTCCTAAATCCCTAGGAGGCACAAGTGTGAGCCATTGTGCTCTGCCCTAAAATTGGTTTTAAATAAAAATTTTTCCGGTAAGAATGTAATAGCGCATTTTGACAAAAGGTGAGAAAGATTTCTTCTGGAAGCAACTGATGCTAATTGATAAAATTGTTATATAAATGTATTGTGGTTTCCAGCTCTCTTCTGGGAGAGAAATAAAAGGGAATCTGAGAAAGAACAATGTTGGTTTGTCTCTGGCTGCTTTACTAAAAAGAAACACTATAAAACATTTCTAAACATTACTATAAATAAGATAACTTATAGAGAACAAAATCACAATTGACCAGTTATTTCCCAAACAAATTTTTCATTTTTACAATACTAAGGGAAAGCTACAAGTATTAGCTGGTTTAGAATATTTCTCATCTAGGATGAGATGTCCCAGATGGCAGAGAAGAGAGTCTTGGATGTAATTGAAACTCTATGGAATTGACGGCAAATGTGTACATACACACACACACACGTTCCTATCCAATTAAGCAGCCAAAAAGTCAGCAATTCCATTGCTTGTTTAGTTTAATCGAAGTCACTGATTTTCCAAACCCAACATTTAGAGATCACATCATATGCTACTCATAATCTAAAGAAACATGTATTATGGAGAGGGTATCCTGGGTGAAAGATACAGCAACAACTGAATAGTCCACAGAAACTTCTATTGATGGGCCAAGCTTTGGGAGCATCAATACATAAAAGTTTAGAATTCCATTTTGTATCCTCTTCTCCCCCAAAAAGAAAGAACACTGGAAATTACTCCTTGTGTGGTGTTTAATAGAGGTAGACCATTTTGATTAAGGAATTAAATGGATTCAGGTGCATGACAGCAGGAAAGAGGAGGGGCAAGAGAGGGGATTATAGGATAAGGTGTACTGCTACTTTAAAATTATGTATGCATGGTCCCATCCATGTCCCTCCCACTGCTTCAGGTACCAGCGGAAAGCTTGGGCAGCTCAGTTCCAAGAGGCCACCAAGCAGACTACGCTCTGAGTTTCAGGTAACCAAGTGTTTGCTGTGCAGAATACTTTACCTGGGCACCCAAGTCTTCCTTCCAGCATTCCTGCTGCTACAGCCTATTTGCTAAGAGTAACCAGGGGTTACAGCAGCGTTGCCAGGCAACAAGGGACAGCGGTCCTGTTGAAGAGCCATTTGTCACACTGAGGGGACTGGTTGAAATGCAATAAAGAAATGGTAACTCAGCTTATTTATCAATACAATTACTTGCACAATATTAGGGATCCATATGTAACCTACAAATTCATAGTCATACGAGGAAACACAAACATTTTGCTAAATATTAAAATAGGACAGACAGATGGTGTTGGGTTTCTAATCAGCTTTACTCTGAGCTTAAAGTTGCTACACATGCTGGGATAAGGGGAAAGGCCCAAAGTGCTTTGCCAGCTTTATTTTGGGCATCTGCAAGTTAGCTCTGGGTTACAATGTACAGTGCATTTGTAAAGAAAATCTACAAGATTCTTTTCCTTGTTAAGTAGAGCTGGTAATGCTATTGCTAATTCCCTGGGGTGAAGTAACAACATAAACTTACTGTATGTGTAATATATTATTTATAATTATATATATATATAACTGGTTATACATATTACTGGTTGTCCTGTGGACTTATAAAGTGCTTGATTTGCCCACTACAATCAAGAGATTTACCAAAAGAATGAGTATTTTACTCTGAGCACTGCGCTTCAAAATGTTTTCTGAGTTCAGTAGTGTTGCTTCTAGGAGCTCAAAGTCTTCATGCCTGAGATGAGCTTCAGTTTTAAAGGCACAGCAGCTTTCCCTTGATGCTCTGTGTTTTTGATTCCCAGATACCAGCTGCTACTCATGTCTTCACCATTGCTAAGAACATCGTTGGTATTACCTTACTCTGAAAACGTGTCTGCAGTTTCCAGAAAATGGAGCATCGCAACATCACTTAAAGTACCCTGCTTTAAAGTACTGCTGGCAAGTGGCGTGGGCCTGATTATTTCTTTAGAAATGCTTTATCAGGAGGAGAATGCTTTTTTGTAAACATGAATTGCCCGGTTCTTTCATTGGGCTCTGGCTTCTTGTTTCAGGTCATTGACATGTTGATCTTTGCCTATTTTGCTTCGATATCCTTGGCTGACTCACGAGGTCTTTTCCCAAGGCTGGAGAATGTGGGAGCTTTCAAGAATGTTTCCATCGTGCCAACCCAAGCAGTATGTGGACTCCCAGACCGAAGCACGTTTTGTCATAGCTCTGCTGCTGCTGAAAGTATTCAGTTCTGTACCCAGCGGTTTTGTATTCAGGATTGCCCATACAGATCTTCACACCCTACCTACACTGCCCTTTTCTCAGCAGGCCTCAGCTGCATCACACCAGACAAGAATGATCTGCATCCCAACTCCCATAGCAATTCTACAAGTTTTGTTTTTGGAAATCACAAGAACTGCTTTTCTTCTTCTCCTTCTCCAAGGCTGATGGCATCATTTACTTTAGCTGTATGGTTGAAACCTGAGCAACAAGGTGTAATGTAAGTAGTAGTGTGGGTATAAGCTTTCCTAGGTTCCAAAAGCCAGTAGTAGTGAAGATCATTGCAGTCTGAATTCCAAACCAGAAGTGAAGGTTAACAATATAGCCTATTGAAGACTAACTCTTCTAGTTGTTTCCCCATTTGAATTTTTTTCTCTTCTATGGTTGAAGTAGACCATGACAAAAAAAATGTGTTAAAATAGTTTATTGCAGGCAAATGTGTTTGTGCAGGAAATTGTTTATTTTCTATAGCTTAGCTTGACCTTTGGTCTTAGCCTCCAAAGCCTAAAGCAGACTCAGAGTGAGTTTTAAGGCCTGGAAACTCATAATGCAAATAATGAATATTTTCAAAGTCTTGATCTAGGTTTATATAAATAACATTTCCTTACTAGGGTATAGCATTTTCATTGGCCATGTAGTTCTCTCAGGCCTTGGGACTGTTTTCTTCATCCTCGTTTCCCCAAGAAGAGCTGTTTTGTTTGACTCATGGAAGATGTTCAGCAATATAAATTGAATGTACAAAAAACCCTCCATCTCTAAAAGGATATAGCTTTTAGTTCTTTATCTTGTGGTATTTTCATTTTCCAATTAGTTAAGAAATATGTAGGTAATGTGAGAGATTCTCAAAAGTTTTCATGCTGCTCATCCCAGAGAAATGCCTTCAATGAGTCTGGGTCCTATTACTGCCATTTTTTGTTATTTAATCACCAGTTTTCATTCTGTAATCTGTTCTCAAGCTGATATCTAATGAGCTTCTCCTAAATATTTATTGCCAACTTGGAGATTTTAATATATAGGACCGTTTTGAGGAATTTTTGCTTATCTTTTGTCTTCCTAGAGGGCTTTTGGCCCTTTCTCTTGTGACATTTTCTTTGTGTGACAGCGTTGACTGTATATCTAAAAACTTGTGAAACAAACCAGAAAAGTATTACAATCTCATAAGCAAATAGGACTTAAATGTTTTTGGTGTTTAGTTTCAATTTGCCAAGTGAAAGTTGGCATGTCTTCATTTTGTTTTAAATTTGGATTAATCAGAAAATTAATCACAAACCATTCCAATTTCTATATCTCTCCTCAAAGAAAACCTTGTTTTCTTACTGTTTGAAATTCTAGTAAATTCAAGCTACTCAGTTTATGTAATTAGTATCCAAAGAGTCTTAAAACATTGTCTTTTGACAAATAGGGCTAAGATAAAATATCCTTCGGAGCTTGTAGGGGCATATCTGTACCAAATTCATCTTCTATTGACATCATTTTGTATAAATAAGAGAGAGAAGTATTTACAGGGTTGGAAGAACATGGTTAATGGTTTTGAGAGTTCCTTGTATCAAGGTCGTTTCCATTTTCAAAATTAAAATACCTTTGGGAATTGGGGGAATTTCGAGGTGTTTGCACTAGATAAGTAAAACAAACAAAACATGGATTATCCAATTATTGTTTATTCAGGAGCAGAATAAATCCAGTTCCTAAATATTTTGCTACCTGCCTTCCTCTCACATTTATTATCTACCAAAGCTGGTATGTTTACAAGCAAACAAAATAGCAAGGAAGATAATCAATAACATATTAAGAAATGCATTTTCAGTAAGCTTGGGGAAATAAGTCTGCATTTGGTAAATACATTCTTGAGTAATGGCTGAATTCTCACTCGTAGATTTAAACTGAAGAAAAATGAATAGGGGAAACTCTTTTCAGGTTATAAGACCTGATGGGTAGGGATAAAAACAAACTCACTTCAGTAAATTAGAAATATTCAACTACTGAAGGGTTAAATATACAATTTGCAGAATTTATATAAAACTTTTATTTCTACTTATATAAAACCTTTATTTCATCTAAATCTATTTGCCTAAATTAAAAATATACTTGCACTTATAACTTTATTCCAAATATACATACAAAATATAGTAAAATTGTGACAGTAAAAGAGGGACTATTAGTGTTCTATCATCTTATTCTTACCTCCCAACTCAGGAAAAATTAGATGCAAGTGATAGATGCAAGTGAGAAGAAATTATCTGTGAAAAACGTGCCCTTTAAGGAAAGCTTTAAACCATCTTTAACAGTAGTTCTTGATTGGCTCAATTTTATACCTTTGCCTCTCTGATACTTCCTACCAAATTTTATCACAAACTCATCATTTTTTGAGAGACTACTGTATACTAGGTGTCTGTGTGTATCCTCAGAATACTCAGATATTTAACACGATCTCAGTGCCTCAGTTGGACTGTATGGTCATAGAGAGGTAGCCAGTCATCTTACAGACACTGGCTTTGGCTTTGGGCCAGTTGATGGGGTGAGTAGAGACTATAGCTGTCCATTCTTTATTTCACCATGGGAATTAAATAGAGCAATTCTGACTTCAGGGCTACCAGATTAGAGCCTTCCATAGACAATAAATTTGCTTTACGTTAAAAAAAGAAAAATTTGCACTGATGACTGACTACTCAAGCGACCTGTAGTGTGTTGCACTACTTCCTCTAAAAGAAATAGCAGGAGAACTAATGAGTCAATAGCCTAAATGTTAGTTTTGTGGAATGATTCAACCACTTTAGTTTCCATCATGAATCTTTAATAAAGGGTGCTGAGGCTTTGGGGAATATATTTTAAATAAGAATTCTATTTTTATTGAAAAAAAGGGATTTCTTCATTGGCATAAAGCTTGCATTGAATATAATGACATTCAGGCACTTATTCATAGTATACCATTTTGAGCAAAGTTTGGGGTCATTTTAACACCACTGTAACCGCACAATAGTTTAGCATGTCTTTTTGGTTGGATACTGACCTTTTCTCTCTTTTCTGGTTGCTTCCTAAGGTGTGTTATAGAAAAGACAGTAGATGGGCAGATTGTGTTCAAACTTACAATATCTGAGAAAGAGACCATGTTTTATTATCGCACAGTAAATGGTTTGCAACCTCCAATAAAAGTAACGACACTGGAGAGAATTCTTGTGAAGAAATGGATTCATCTTAGTGTGCAGGTGAGTAAAATAAAAAATACTTAACATTTGGTTAAACACAAGGATTTGTCTTCCTTTCTCTCCTTTAAATGGCATCTACTCACAAAATCTCCAGCAGTATCTTTTAGATTTCAGGTGTGTATAAGTGATAACTAAAGAAGAAAAATATTTAAATGACCTAATGATGTATCTCTTGATATATTAGCATTTTCTCCCCCCAAATTGCTGTAAAAGCTCTCACAGAAACTTAAAGACAAGGCTGTCTATAATTATAATATCCTCAGAAAATTTTTGTTTTATTGGGTTAGTATATTCCCTTTTGTTTAAAAATGTGTAAGGGCTCATTTGATGTCTGGTACTAATTTTACTAGTCATGGATGTATTAATACCCCACCTTGATTTTTACAGCTGTCTTTCTCAGATAGCAACTGATGACATAAATAAAATGTGTCTGTTGCATTAAAACGGTGACCTTAGAACTAATGAACTTTACACTTGAGGCACTCCAGAGGTGTTATATTACTATTTTAGTTGTCAACCACAGTTTGTATGAGCCTTAGAAGCTGCTAAAGGCTGAGAGAGCTGTGACATGTCTGGTATTTACAGTCGCCAGAAGAGAGACACGGTTCATCCTTTTGCTTTTTCAGGGCGCTGGAATGGCCCAATACAGTTAAAGCCACACTTGCCTTTCAAACCAGGTGTATTAGTCTGTTCTTGCACTGCTATAAAAAATACCTGAGACTGGGTAATTTTTTTAATAAAGAAAGGAGGTTTAATTGGATCATGGTTCTGTGGGCTATACAGGAAGCATGATTCTGGCATCTGCTCAGCTTCTGGAGAGACCTTAGGAAACTTACAATCATGGCAGCAGACAAAGGCCTAGCAAGCACTTCATTTGGCCAGAATAGGAGCAGGAGAGGGTAGGGGAGGTACTACACACCTTAAACAACCAGATCTTGTGAGAACTCTATCAGGAGACTAGCACTAGGTGGATGGTGTTAAAGCACTGATGAGTGCTTTATGCCTCCATGTTCCAATCACCTCCCATCAAGCCCCACCACCAACGTTGGGGATTACAATTGGACATGAGGTTTGGGCAGGGACACAGAGCCAAATCATGTCACTCGGGGTGCTGGGTACCACCGTTTCCAGTGTGAGCTCTCATATGAGCATCCATCCAGTGGCTCATGTGAACCTCATTTGAACTAGATGACATTTACACACTCATTCATTTTATAAAAATTATCTTTGATTTCTCACTTTTTTTTTTAATTGTGAAGCAGATAATGAGTGTGCGTCCTCAGAGGGTCTTGATAATTGTTATGTGGCTTTCAGATACTAAGGTATGAGTTTAGCAAATGTGATTGGCAGGGGTCAGTGTTTTCATACACAACTAGGGTTGAAATGATATACAAAGGGGACGTCATGTCTGACATCAAGCCTTGTCCATAGGACACGATGGTTTCAGACTCTCAATGCTTATTCTCCATGTGTTCAGTAGTTAACAAATAGGAGAGCGATTTGTCCCAGTCTTGAAGTTTCCATTGTCCTGAGATCTCCATTCTTCCCACTGACCAGTCCTATGGAATTGGGTTTTAATATTAAAAAAGTAGAAATAGAAACTGTTAAAGACAATGCCATCTTTGTAGAAGATGCCAAATAGATATGTTTGTTGCATATTTTTGTATCAACAATGACAAAAAATTCTCTTTACTTGCCTTTATTTTGTGTTATCTGTGAAACTGTGCCATGTTTTGGCAGGCAGTAGTACATTAAAAGCTTTACAAAGAAAGTTTAAAATCTAAATGCAGAGAGGTAACCATGACTGAATTACTCTCTTGGGAATAAAACGCTCTTAGAGTGCCTATTGAAATCAATATTATCATTTCAATACATGTCAAATATGAGTCATTTCCTAGTTTAGGCAAAATTTCTTCATAAATCTTTAAATCTTTCCCTTCTTTCAAGAAAAGGTTAAAGTACTTATGATTTAATGAGACTGCTTTATTTCATAACTGTTTGACTATCAAAAGAAAACTTGTCCTTTTCGATTTGTACACTCTTTTATTTATTTTTTTGCATAAGTTTTAAACTCTTCTGAATTTTATATTAAAACTACAGAACTAGACAGTCACAAAATGTTAGAACCGTTCAGATCTGTCATTTAATCATCTAGCACTTATTAAATATTTGAGGGGTACCCAGCATTATGGGAATCTGGATACACTCAAATGAAAATTGAAGAGCAATTATGTACTCTAAAATGGAGATCTATATAAGGTTCCTTTATATTGGATACCAGTCTGAATATGTTTAAGGTATTATGAAACTTATAAAAATCCATATTATAGTTTTTTGTTTTTTTTTTGAGACAGAGTTTCTCCCTTGTTGCCCAGGCTGGAGTGCAATGGTGCGGTCTTGGCTCACTGCAACCTCTGCCTCCTGGGTTCAAGTGATTCTCCTGCCTCAGCCTCCCGAATAGCTGGGATTACAGGTGCCCACCACCACACTGGCTAATTTTTTGTATTTTTAGTAGAGAGAGGGTTTCACCATGTTGGCCAGGCTAGTCTCAAACTCCTGACCTCAGGTGATCCACCTGCCTTGGCCTCCCAAAGTGTTGGGATTACAGGTGTGAGCCACAGTGCCCCGCCTACCTTTTTAATAAGGAATGTACTAATGGCTCAAAAGTTGTTAAAAGAAGTAATGGAGGCCAGGTGCGGTGGTTCATGCCTGTAATCCCAGCACTTTGGGAGGTGGCAGTGAATGTATAGCTTGAACTAGGAGTTCGAGGCCAACCTGGGCAACATGGCAAAACCTCGTCTCTACAAAAACACACCCTAAAAAAATTAGCCAGGTGTGATGGTGCATGCCTGTAGACCCAGCTACTCAGGAGGCTGAGGCTAAAGTGGAAAGATCACCTAAACCCGGAAGTCAAGGCTTCAGTGACCCATGATCATGCCACTGCATTCCAGCCTCGATGAAAGAGCAAGATCCTGTCTCAAAAAGAAAAAGCGATAGGAAGGACAGGAGATTAGGAGTTGGGAAATCTGATTTAGGTTATGCTACTCTGTAGTCTTAAAAATAAAATTTATAGGAATCCATATGATAGCTGTCTAATAAAGAATGTACTAATTGCTTAAATATTGTTATAAGAAGTAATGGAAGCTGGGCACAGTGGCTCACACCTATACCCTGCCCGTCTCAACGTCTCAAACTGAGTCATTTGACTCAGTTTCCCCAGTTACGTAAGAAGATTGAACTAGATGAACAAAATGGGGGCCTCTTGACTTCTTCACAAAAAAGTAAGTGGAGTGTGGAGTGTAGCACAAGTCATTAAAGTATGGCAAGCTGTTGAGCTGCGTAGGGTTATTTAGATAGTAAGTGACAGAGCCAGCCCTGTTAACCAATGATCAGTCTATTCTTCTTCTGTCTTCTCCCATGCCATCTGGTATTTACATAAAAACATTTGTTTTTGCTAGCTTTTATGGACAAAATATGGAGAAATGTAGCTTGTTACTATTCCATTGTATAACTGCAAGAACATTTGCAGAAAAAATATTTAATGCAAAATGTAACTTTCTGTTAAATGGTCATATAATGCATCTAAACTCCATTTAATTTGGGGATTAGGGACTTTTATCATGCTAGGCATAGGATAGAACAAATGATTAATAATCTTGTTTGGTCAAGTTTCAAACTACAAACCTGCACTTTATGTATATGTGTATTTTCAGCCATCTTCCAAATGGCCACAAATTGATGAATTTATACAGTATGTATGTTTCTGTGCATGTGTAAAACTAAAACATACAACTCTATTCGTGGAATAGCCCAGAAACCAGAATTTTACTTTGCTGCTTATGGTGATTTTATACTGGTTTGCTTATACTTGGTGACATAAAATTAATTAGCAGATCTCAACTTATGCTTTATCTCAGACAGTTCACTTGGTACCAGCTTCCCATCAGTAAAATCAGAATTCTGATTTACCAAAATCAGAAAAAAATGGTTTTAAATAATTAAATCTCTGGGGGAAATGATGCCAGGAAATCCAGACATACCAAAATTGGAAATTGAATTTCCTAAACAAACAAACAAACAAACAAACAAAATGCTCAATATTGCTATGGTAATGAATCTCACAACTTTCATTCTACAACTAGCATTTTAAAGCCTCAACTTGTTGGAAAATGATTAGTGTTTAAATTAATATTCATTTAGGAACTTCAATCTGACAGGATTGCCAATTGAAATTGTACTTTGGGGTTTGATATATTGGCTATTTCAAATTATATCAAGCTAAAATTCATTATGTCATCTTTTATACTAAAACTAGAAAAAAATCAATTCATACTTTTTATTATCATATAGGGAACACTGATAATATTAGCAAAAATTTTAAAGCTTAGTTTTCATATTGAATCAGCACATGGTGTAGTTATAAGATTTCCTTTGATTACTCTCATAAAAGTTTTGAAATATGTTAAAAAATTTACTTTAGCATTTTGTTATGGATTGGTAAATAAAACAATTTGGAAATAAGTAGATGTGTTTACTGGCATTTCGTTTAAAAGTAAAACTTTATGGTTTTCTTTGAAAATATATTTTGCCTTAAGCAGTTCCACACATTTTATAGCACAAATAGCATCAAAGAATCATCAGTATAGTCATCCTTCTAGTAATTATGCAGAATTGCAGTAAGACAATTACTACAATTTGAAGCTGATGAAATACTACAGCTGTGGAACCAAGAAATGATTCAGCATTGGGCTTGTTCACATTTTCTATGCTATTTTGAGGGCTCATTGATACATTGACCATTCAAGAGCCATAGATGACTCTAGCTACAATAGTGTGAAAAAGAGCAGTTCTAACATGATACAATGAAGAAAAAAATGCATGGGTAAATAAAGTTTTAGAAATCAATAGATGAAGGATAGGAGTTTCATAATCATAGTTTGTTCATGAAGTATGCTCTTTTGATTTATGTATTCAATCTAAGAAAGAAAATCTATTGATGGTTCTGGAGGAAAAGAAAATGCAATTTAACCAACATTTGTTAGAATAGATAAACCAAGTCTCTCAATTAATCTCTGAACTGTATGCCCATGTGCACACTTTATAAAGGTGTTTCCGTGTTCCTATTGATTGAGGGAACATAAAACAACCATGTCACCTTATGGAAGCCTCCTCATTCAGTTCAGTAAGCTCTAGGGCATTGAATTCTCATAAGAATAACATCCCAGCCCCACTCCCACTCCAAGAGAATCTCAATCCATATTACTTCTTTAATGTATCATTGCATTTAACTCTGACTGTGTGTGTGTGTGTATATGCATGTGTAAGTATGTATGTATGTGTGTGGTAAATGTTTCTGTGTGCAAAGCCTTCTCTTTATTTCTAGCCAGCTGAGTTAAGAGCTTAAGTTAGCTGAATAGTTTTGGGTTATTCAAAATAAGTTAAGATCTATAGAATATAATAAAGTTTTTCAAAACAATCAGTTACAAATTATCATAGCTGCTATTAATCGCTGATTTATGTGCACTATATTAAACATGTTACATACTTGCAGTTATACAATGAAATAGTGACATACTTGTAAAAAGTTTAATATAGTGCTAATAATAGTTCTATGCCATTGACTTATATTATTTCCATTATAGAGATTTTTAAAAATTAGCCTTAGGAAATTTAAACTACCTGCCTACATTTATAGTCTCAAGTTTCTCTGACCTTAAACTATAAATAATAATTTGCCATGAACCTGGGTCACTGAGCAGATCTAAACAATAGTTTTTAAAATTCTCCAAACTGAAAAAAAAAATGGCACAGAAACCCAAAAGAACTGAAAACATATATTTGTAATGTAAATGTAATTTTGTATATTTATACATATTTGTACATATTTGTAATATAAACATTTGTAATGCTTCAGATATTTACATGATTTATACAAATAATTAAATATATTTTGTAACTATGCCCTTCATTGATACAAGCAGTTTAACTGTACAACAGAATGTAATTTTGTATAAAGTTCTGCTCAATATTTCCACGTTTTATGGCAGTTGGGATAGAATACAATGGCTTAAAGAAAGAATATTTCCCTTAAGCCAGTCTGATCACCTGACCCATGCCATATAGAATCAACCCTTATTATGATAAAATATAAAGAAGGAAGCACTGCTACTTGATTATGGAAGAGGTAAAACCATCCAAGTAAAAAAGTAATTATTCTCTGTGCATTTTTGGCATGTGATTTTAAAATGCAATATTTAAGCAGAAGGCAAGGCTTTAATTCTTGATCTTTTAGTAAAAAATTGTGTAACCCTGGGAAAACTATGTAACTCCTCAAAATGTTAGGATACCCATTACAAATTGGAAACAAACAAAAGACCTACTTAGCTTACACCATAAATTTGAATATGTAAAGAAAATAATGTCTGCTAAAACATTTTATAGCCTGTAACTTCCTGCTATGATGGAGCTTACAGTCTATTCAGAGGATAAGGAATCAAGTAACTACACCAATAAAAGCAAAATTATAATTGTGGTAAGTGCTACACAATCATATGAAGAATGATTTGGTCAAACCACTGAAGTCAAGAAAGGCTTCCTTGAGTAAATGTTATTGAATATGTATATTAGTTTTCTAGGCATGTACTAAAAAATTATCACAAACTGGTGACTTAAAACAATAGTTAATTCATTGTTGAAGAGTTATGGAGGCTAGAAGGCTGAAATCGAGGCGTTAGAAGGACCATGCTCTTTCTGAAACCTCTAGAATCCTTCCCTGCCTCTTCCAGCGTCTGGTGTTTGCACAGACACCTGAGTATGTGATTGTGCTACCTCCTGGAATTTGTCTGCCCACAGCAAGATTGGGAACCCAGAAAGGGAAGCAGGAGTGCCCAGGGTAGCCACCACCTACTGCATGAGGAACAGAGCTGGCGGCAATCCTTGACGCTCCTTAGCTTGTAGCAGCCTCTGCCTCCATTACTGTATGGTCCTGTCCTCTGAGCGTGTGTGCCTTCCCTTCTTATAAGGACATCAGTCATAGTGGATTAGGGTTCTTCCTAATTCAGTAGGACTCATCTTAACTCAATGACAGCCAAAAAGACACTACCCAAATAAGGTCAGAGTCACAGACACATAGGGTTAGGGCTTCAGTATGACTTTTGATGGGACACAATTCAACTGATTGTAAGATTTATTCAAAAGAATGCATAGGATCCAACTGGGCAAAGAGAGTTGATAAGAACATTCCATAAATGCATAGCAAATAGTGTAAATGCCCTTTTGTAAAAAGAAATATGTTACATAGACTAAAAGACCAATGTGGTTAGAGTGTAGCTGGCAAAGTGGGACATGGTGTGAAATGAGGACAGAAGAGTAGGAAGAGGCTATGTGTTAAAGAGAATCATTGGATATGTTAAGATTTTTTAAATGGGACTCTGTTGAAATGTTTTATGTGAAGGACAGGAGATGAGGGATGAGGGTAATGAAGGAAAACATATGACGTGCACAGATTATCTTTCCCTAAAGACTACTTCGCTGCAGTGAGGGAGAATGGTTTGCCTAAAGACAAGTGAGAAGGGTTGTTTTAGTATTTTCATGGCCCGAGTCAGACGTAAGTGTTACTTACTTAGATCATGAAGACAATAGTGAGTTTAAGAATTAAACTAAAGGGCGTGTTGATGAAGGAATGTGTAATTTGAGGGAAAGGGAGTTGATGAATCCCAGCTTTCTTGCTTATATAATTGTAGGTGCAGTGATTTCTTCTTCCCAAATAGAAATACTGGAAGAGAATCAGATTTTGAATATGCAGCACATATGAGTTTGATTCCAGTTTAGGGTAATAATTCTCAACTATAGAAATTATTAGCATTATTGGGAAACTGTAAAAAATATTCTGATGCCCATACCCCTTTGGTCTAGGTGGGGCACAGGCATTCTTTCTTTCTTTCTTCCTGCCCTGATGGATTTAAAAAGGGTGTAACAAAAGAAAATGTCAGTCTACCATTGATGAGCATTTAGGGTGGCTCCATATCTTTGCTACTGTGAACAGCGCTGCAATGAACATATATGTGCATGAGTCTTTATGATAGAATGACTCGGATTCCTTTGGGTATGTATCCAGTAATGGGATTGCTGGGTATAATGGTAGTTCTGCTTTTTGGTGTTTGAGGAATTGTCACACAGTTTTCCCTAATGGTTGAAGTAGTTTATACTCCCCAAATCAGCATATTAAACATTCCTTTTTCTCTGCAACCTCACTAGCACTGTTGTTTCTTGACTTTTTAAAGAACAGACATTCTGACTGATGTGATATGGTATCTCTCATTGTGGTTTTGATTTACATTTCTCCAATGGACAGTGATGTTGAACTTTTTTCATATGCTTGTTGGCCACATGTATGTCTTCTTTTGAAAAGGGTCTATTTATGTCCTTTGCCCACTTTTTAAAAGGGTTGTTTGTTTTTTTCTTGTAGATTTGTTGAAGTTTGTTATAGAGGCCAGCTATCTGACCTTTGTCAGACGCAGAGTTGGCAAACCTTTTCTCTCATTCTATAGGCTGTCTGTTCACTCTGTTGATAGTTCTTTTTGCTATGCAGACTCTTTAGTTTAATTTGAGCCCATTTGTCAATTTTTGTTTTTGTTGCAATTGCTTTTGGCATCTTTGCCATGAAATCTTCGCTGTTCCTATTTCCTATGTCCAGAATGCTGTTGCCTAAATTGTCTTTCAGGATTTTAGTTTCGGGTTTTACATTTAAGTCGTTATTCCAACTTGAGTTGATTTTTATATATGGTATAAGGAAGGGGTCCAGTTTCAATTTTCTGCGTATGGCTAGCCAGCTATCCCAACATTTATTGAATAGGGAGTCCTTTATCCATTGTTTGTTTTTGTCAGCTTTCTCAAAGATCACATGGTTGTAGGTGTGGTGGTCTTATTTTTGGGCTTTCTATTCTTTTTCATTGTCTATGTGTCTGTTTTTGTACCAGATTCATGCTGTTTTGGTTACTGTAGCCCTGTATAGTATAGTTTGCAGTCAAGTAATCCAGTGCCTCCAGCTTTGTTCATTTTGTGTAGGATTGTCTGTCAATTTGGGCTCATTTTTGGTTTTATATGAATTTTAAAACAGGTTTTTTTTTTTTTTGTTCTTCAAAGAATATCATTGCTTGTTTGATAGAAATAGCATTGAATCTGTAAATTGCTTTGGGCATTATGGCCATTTTAACGATGTTGTTTCTTCCTATTCATGAGCATGAGATGTCACACAGACCGATGATGTTTGTTTGTGTCATCTCTTATTTATTTCAGCAGTGCTTTGCAACTCTCATTGTAGAGATCTTTCCCCGCCCTGGTTAGCTGTATTCCTAGGTATTTTATTCTTTTTGTGGTGATTGTTTCACCTGCTTCTAATCAAATCTATTTAGTAGCTGTTATTAAACTGTGTAGCCATTAGTATATAGTAGAACTCCATTATCCTTGGTTTTGTTTTCTGTTGTTTGTTACCCACAGTCAACCACAGTCTGAAAATATCAAATGAAAAATTTCAGAAGTAAACAATTCGTAAGTTTTAAATTGAGTGCTGTTCTGTGTAGTGTGATGACATGTCAGGTGGTCACAGCTACCTCCTGCCTGGGAGGTGAAGCATCCCTTTGTCCAGCATCCTTATTGTCTATGCTCCTAGCCCTTCAGTCACATAGTCGCCCTCTTAGTAATCAGATCAGCTGTTGCTGTATCACAGTTGTCAGTTGTGTTCAGGGAAACTGTATTTTACTTCTTAATGGCCCCAAAGTGCAATAATAATAATGCTGGCAATTTGGCTATGCCAAGAAGCCATAAAGTCCCTCTTTTAAGTGAAAAGATAAACACTCTCAACTTAACAAACAAAAGAAAAAGATCTTATGCTGAAGTTCCTAAGAACTACAGTGTAAGAATGTATCTTCTGTCCTTGAAATTCTGAAAAAATATATTGTTATAATTGTTCTATTTTGATAGTTACTGCTAATCTCTTAGTGGACCTAATTTATAAAAATTAAACTTTATCTTGGGTATGTATGTATAGGAAAAAACATAGCATATATAAGCTTCAGTACTATTCACGGTTTCAGGCATCCATTGTGAGTCTTATAACATATCCTCAATGGATAAAAGGGGACTACTATATGCACAATATATGTAAATACTCAAAAAGAGTTTTGTTTAGCTAGTGTGTGTAAGAAGATTATCACAAGTCACACCATAGTGTTTGCCTTTTGCCAGTCTGAATGTTATCAGTGTAATATTTTATAGCAAAAATTTAAGTTCAGTGAAAACTTCCCTATGGAAACACTTCCAATCAAGATCTACAGCAAGCCATGAATAAATTAACATTTAAACTTGAAAACTGATAGTTGAAGAAGAATTTAGCAATTAATAGTTTCTGCTAGAAAATGGTGGTTTCTCAGCCAGTTGCTATAAAGTATATAATACATGTAAAAGGAAATATATACAAATATCATATTGGACATATATTACATATACTACTAAAATTGAAAATTGCTATAAATATAAGAGTATGTTCCAATGTCCACTTATTTCTTTTTTAACAACCTCTAGTCTTGAAAATGCCACTATGGTAATTCTGTCATATTTGTAATGGTTGGAATTTGATGGTAGTGCTTTTGAAAACCTGTATTATCTAATGGAATTGTCATTTGTATTATATCATTTTCACCTAAAAGCCAAATACAATAAGACTTAAATTATTTTTGCTTTTTTTGTGGGTAGTCATTTTTGTGCCCAAAGGGCTAACTGATGCCTTCAGTTATACATGAACAATTCCCACTAATGCCAGAAAGAAGAGTGTGCATATAACCTAGGGCAGAATTTGGCCTATGGAATGTATCACTCAGTAATGGAATGGAGAATATGACTTTATTTAAACATGGACTTGAATAGTTTTATTTTTCCTTACTGTTTCCCTTGGCATTTCTCTCTGTAAAGTCTAACATTCAAAAGTATTCTGTGCAGCTGTAGTGCCCTGGGATGCATAATAAGGGCATATGTTCAACGCAAGTTTAAATATCCATATGAGCCAAAGACAGAGTAATCAACATTAAAAAAATTAAGACAACTTTTCCAAGAATGAAAACCTTTAATAGGTTAGCTAATTTTAGAGTTATTTAACAACTGTGAAAAGTTATTAGTATTTATAAATATGCATATATAATTATATACAATGTCTTATGTCAGACAGCAATTTCATTCTGCCCTGTAATGATCACATGGCATAATTCTGAAAAAAGTCAAACAGTATGTTCTAGAAGGACAAAAAAAAAATTGGTTCATTTTGGCTTATGTTTAGTGTTCAATTGTTTTCAACCTGGGGAGGGAGGAAGGGAAAGAAAGAAGGAAGGAAAGAAGAAAGCAAGAAAGGAAGGAAGAAGGAGAGAAAGGAAAGATGGAAGTCATGTGACATAGATAGGGATTTGGGGCAAAATTCAAGTCCCATGTTTTCCTTGATGGAAAGCCAAGGAACCTGAGGAAGAGAGCCAGCCCACCCCAATTTCACTGTGGTAGAGGTGACCAAGAAAGTTTAGATTATGGATGTATAGTAGGTAATTTTAGGTTGTTTGTTGTCTGGGATATAAACCCATTGTGTTATTCCAGTTATTTGGCCAAAATGTTCCATGTAACCATTTTGGAGTGCTGGCACTTTAGGGAATTTATAATAAGTGGTTGTGTTCAATGTTTGGGTTGAATACAAGGTAGGTAGAAAAGGATAATCAAAGGAATTAGCTGCAAATGAGATGAAATCTATGGGAACACATATTGAGAAAACTGGTGACCATTATGATTTAATCCTCTGAAATACCTGCAACAATCTGAGAACAAGGTAGGTGGCAAGACACATTTATAAATATTAGAGAAACACAGGACTCCATACATTTTGAAAACTGGGGAGTACTGAACTTGGAAAGGCCTAGTACAGGTAGTGCTTGTTGGTTTGCATATTTTTAAAATCACTTGACTGAGGTCTGATTGACATAGAAAAGTCTGAACATGTTGCATGTATGCAACTTAATGAGTCTAAAGATAAATATATGCCCATGAAAGTATCACCATAATCTATGACATAAACATATCCACCTATTGGTTTATTTTTAATTAAACTTTTTTTAAAGATAATCATAGGTTCACAGGCACTTGTGAGAAATAATACAGAAAGCCCATGTCCCCTTCACTCCTTTGCTCTCATCAGTAACATCTTTTATAATTATGGTACAATATTGCAACCAGGATATAGACATTGATATAACCTGTATTATTCACATTTCCCATTTTTCATATATTCCTATGTGTATATGTTTAGATACATACGATTTTTTAAAAATTTTATCCACCACAGCTGAGTTGCAGAAAAATTCCATCACTACAAGGACACCTCAAGCTGCCTTTTCATAACCACGCCCACTGTTTCCCTTCCCCTACTGCTGCCCCAGGTGTCCCAAACTTCTGGCAACCACTCACTTGTACTCTATTTCTAAAATTTTGTCTTTTCAAAATGTTGTATACATGGAATCACGCAATATGTACTCTTTTGGGATCGTTTCTTTCTTTTTTACTCAACATAATTCTGTAGGGATTCATTCAAGTTGTTAAGGGTATTGATAGTCTACCTGATTGGAGCATAGCATTCCGTGGTATGTGGGTACCATGGTTTGTTTAATCCTTCACCCATTGAAGGACATCTAGGTTATTTCTAATTTTGAGTTGTAACAAAGTTAAAGCATTCATGTGGATGTTTTTGTTACTATGCATATTCGTTTCTCTGGAATAAATGCTCCAGAGTGCAATAGCGTATGGCAGTTACATGTGTAGTGTTTTAAGAAACTCATTTCCAGAGTGGCTGTGCCATTTTAGAATTCTACCAGTGACACATGAGTGCTCCAGATTGTGCACATCCTTTGTAGCATTTGGTGTTATTACTATTTAAAATAAAATTTTAGCCATTCTGAGAGACAATATATCACTGTGGTTTTATTTTGCATTTCTTTAATGACTAATGGTGTTCAGCATGTTTTCGTGTGCTTATTTACCATTCATGTGTCCTATTCAGTGATGTTTCCCCATGTCTTCTACCCATTTTCTAATTTGATTGCTTATTTGTAGCTTGCTGTTTTTATTCTTTTTACAGGATCTTGCTGAGATTGATTAGGTCCAGTTTATCAATCTTTCCTCTTATGTATTGTGCTTTCCATGTCAAGTCTATGAAGTCTTGCCTAATCTTAAATCCTGAATATTTTTTCTAACAGTTATTTTATTTTATATTGTTAAATTTAAGCCTGTGTTTCAGGCCAGGCATGGTGGCTCATTCCTGTAATCCCCACACTTGAGGATGCCGAGGTGGGTGAATTGCCTGAGCCCAGGACTTCGAGAGCAGCCTGGTTACCTTGTCTTTACAAAACATTAGCTGGGCATGGTGGTGTGTGCCTGTAGTCCCAGCTATGGGGGAGGCTAAGGTGGGAGAATCACTTGAGCTCTGGAGTTTGAGACCAGCCTGGGCAACTTGGTGAAACCTCATCTGTACTAAAAATACAGAAGCAATTAGCTGGGCATAGTGGTGTGCACCTATAGTCCCAACTGCTCAGGAGGCTGAGGTAGGAAGATCACCTGACCCCAGGAAGTCGAGGTTGCTAGGAGCAGAGATCATGCCACTACACTCCAGCCTGGGCAACAGAGTGAGACCCCGGTTTTTTTTTTTTTTTTTTGCCTATGTTTCACTTTGAGTTAATATTTTTTTAAGATGTGAGATTTGGTTTTGGCCAGTGGATGTCCCAATAGCCCTTAGTTGAAAAGGTTATATCCTTCCTTCACTGAATTGCGTTTGCACATTTGTCAAATTTAGTAGAAGATATTTATGTTGATTTATTTCAGAATTCTGTGTATATCCTTCCACCAATACCACATGTTCTTGAGTACTGTGAACTGTATTACCTAGTAGAGTGACTCCTTCTACTTTATCCTGCTATCTCAATTACAAAAAATAAAAAACCTTTTAGGGCCTATGATTTTCCATATAAATTTCACAATAAGCTTGTTGATGTTTTCAATATATCTTGTTTAGATTTTGATAGGAATTGCATTATATCTATAGAAGAATTTAGAGTGATTTGAAATCTTTTACTATGTTGAGTCCTCTAATATATAAACATGGTGTAAGTATCACCATTTAGGTCTTTTTTTATTGGCATTTTGTAATTTTTAGCACATACATTATAGTCTGTTCTCACCCTGCTATAAAGATTCTACCGGAGACTGGGTAATTTACAAACAAAAGAGATTTAATTGACTCAGTTCCACATGGCTGGGAAGGCCTCAGGAAACTTACAATCATGGCGGAAGCTGAAGGGAAAGCAAGGACCTTTTTCATGTGGCATCAGGAGAGAGAAGAGTGAAGTCTGAAGGGGAAAGAGCCCCTTATTAAGCCATCAGATCTCATGAGAACTCACTCACTATCATGAGAACAGCATGGGGAAAACTGCCCCCATGGTCTAATTACCTCCAACCTGGTTTCTCCCTAGACAGGTGAGGATTATGGGGATTATACAGTTCAAGACGATATTTGGGTGGGGACACAGCCAAACTATCATACATCCTGTACCTGTTTTATTGAGCTTACCCATTAAGTGTTTCATTTTCTTTTTAGTGATTGTAATTGGTTTTGTGTTTTAAATTTTGGCTTCTGCATGATTATTGTTGGTACATAGCAATGTTATGGATTTCCTGGGTTGATCTTGTATTTCAAAACTCTGCTGAACTCACATTTATAGTAGTTCTGGAAATTCTTCATTTGTTGGAATTTTCTGTGTAGACAATCATGACATCTGAATTTGGAGCAGTTTTATTTATCTTCCCAATATGTAGTTTTTATTTCTTTTTATTGCAGTGACTAGAATTTTTAGTAGTATGTTGAATAAGAAAGGTAAGAGCAGAGATTCTTGCTCTTCCTGTTCCTAATCTTAGGGGAAAAAAGAGTTCAACCTTTCACTATTAAGTATGATGTTAGCTGTAGATTGTTTGGGTAAGTGTTCTTTATCAAGTTAATGAAGTTTCTCTCTATTCCTAATTTCTTGGAGTTTGGAGTGTTGAATATTGTCACAAGGCATTTTCTGATTCAATTGATATGATTACATGATTTTTCTTCTTTAGTCTATTAATGTGGCTCATTACACTGATTGATTTTCAATTGTTGAACCAACTTTACATACCTGGAATAAATCCTACTTGGTCATAATATACAGTTATAGTATATATAGTATACAATTCCTTTTATATATTGCTGAATTGATTTGCTCTTCTTTCTCTAGTTTCTTGAGGTAGAAGCTTAATGTTTTAAGATCCTTCCTCTTTTCTAATATAAGTATTAGATTTAGCTTAGTGTTGTAATTTAATGTGTAATTTAATTTAGTATTTAATTTAGTTTAGTGCAATACATTTCTCCTTCCATGCTGCTTTAGCAGCGTCTGACATATTTTATTATGTTGTATAGTTGACTCTTGAACAACGTGAGGGCTTGGGGTGTTGAATCCCAATGGAGTTGAAAATTTACATTTAACTTTTGACCACCCCAAAATGTAACTACTAATAGCCTACTGTGAATGGAAGTCTTACCAATAAGATAAATGGTCCATTAACACATATTTTGCATGTTATATGTTTTACATGCTGTATTCTTATAATTAAATAGAGAAAGAAAGCATTGTTAAGATAATTATAAGGAAGATAAATATATATTTACTATTCATTAAGTGGGAGTGGATCATTATATAAATCTTCATATTCATAATCTTCACATTGAGTAGGCTGAGGAGGAGGAGACAGAAGAGTTGGCCTTGCTGTCTCAGGTGGCAAAGACAGAAGAAAATTTGTCTATAAGTGAATCTGTGTAGTTCAAACTTGTGTCGTTCAAAGGTCAACTATATTTTCATTTGCATTCAGTTCTATGTTTTTAAAATTTCTTTTGAGGTTTTTAAAATTTTCCTTTACAACTTTCTTTTTCACTCATGAATTATGTAGAGATGTATTGCTTAGTTTCAAATAATTTGGAGATTTTAAATATTATGATTCTGTTATTGATTTCAAATTTGAGTCAATTTCAATCAGAGAACACATTCAGTGTGAGTTCAGTTCTTTAACATTTGTTCAGGATTTTTTAATGGGCCAGAATGTAGTCTATCTTGGTGAAAGTGTCATGAGTATTTGAAATTAATGTGTATAGTTTGTTTTGTGTTTACACACACACACACAAACACACATGCAAACACTTGTAAATCTTCTGTTATCTTTTTATTTCTATTTAAATAACTTCTTTTAGTCATTATTTAAGAGTAGGTGTGAAGAAAACCAATTCTCTTATAAATAACTAAGTACATCTACTTTGTATACTTTTTTTGAGTGATTCTATATTGTAATGATGTCCTTTTTACTAGTTCTATCAATTGTTGAGGGTTTGCTGTTGACGTCCCTGATTTAACTGTGGACTTATCTATTTCACCTTTCAACTCTGTCAGTCTCGCTTCATGTATGTTAAAGTTCTGTTGTTGGGTGCATACATGTTTAGGATCATTGGGTCTTTCTAGTGGAGATATCGTTTTATCATTATGTAATGTCCCTCTTAACCTCTAGATATTTTGTTTGTTCTAAAGTCTATGTTATTTGCATTTAACTTTTGACCACCCCAAAATGTAACTACTAATAGCCTACTGTTGAGTGGAAGCCTTACTATAGTTATTCCTTTTTTCTTTTTTTTTTTTTTTTTTT
>NW_012121932.1:3654978-3671142 GCF_000951035.1 Colobus angolensis palliatus | reverse complement strand
TCGATCTCCTGACCTTGTGATCCGCCCGCCTCGGCCTCCCAAAGTGCTGGGATTACAGGCTTGAGCCACCTCGCCCAGCCTCCTTTTTTCTTTTGATCAATGTTTGCAGATATATTTTTCTGATTATTAATTTCAACTGACCTGTGTTGATGTCCATGAAGTGAATTTTGTAGAGACAGCATATTTTTTGGATTCTTTTTTTTTAAATTAAGTTTATATTCTAATACACTCTGCTAGTCTCTCATTTATTTGTGTATTTTGACCATTTACATCTGAGATTCTTACTGATATGCTAACCTATGTGTGCAATTTTATTTTCTGTTTCTTGTCTATTTTTGGTTTCTGCATTTCTCTTTTCTCATCTTGCTGTAGGTTACATGAACACATTTTAGGATTTTATCTTGATGTTTTAACAGCATTTTGGGTATATCTTTTTTGTATAGTGTTTTTAGTGGCTCTAGGTATTAAGTATATATAAGTCACTTATCTACTGACATGGACGTGTTATTACTTCCATTAAAGTGTACTTTTATTTCCACTTAGGTCCTTTACTCATTTTACCTTTTCAATATAATTGTCTTAAATGTTTCCCCTACATACAATGAGCACACCACATTAAACAGTGTTGTAATTTTTGCTTCAACCACGAAATATTATTTAACAAACTAGTAAGAGGGAAAGCCTAACTTATTTACCCCTAATTGTATTCATTCTGAAATTCTTATTTTCTTTATAAGTTCTAAAGCTTTTATTATGATTTTGTTTCTATTTAAAGAACTTCCTTTAGTCATCCTTTAAGAATGGGTTTGATGAAAACAAATATTCTCATTTTTCACATATCTGAGAGTGTCTTGATTTTTCCTTCATTCTGAAAGGATATTTTTGCTGGATATAAAATGTATGATCGACAGTTAATTGCTTTAATTACTTGATAAATGTTGTGCCACTCCTCCTGGCTTCCATTTTTTCCGATGAGAAATCTGTTGTCATTTGTACTGGTATTTACTTATAAGTTTTACATCATTCCTCTGGCTGCTTTCAAGATTTTCTCTTTGCTTGTTTTGTATTTAGCACTTTAATAGTGAATGCCCTAGCATGAATTTCCTCAGTTTTATCCTATTGTTTAAGATTTGCTCAGCTTCTTGCATGTGTCTGTTAATATCTTTTGCCATATTTTCAGTATTTTCAGACATTTTTTATTGAATACATTTCCACTGCCATTCTCTTCTCTTATTCTAGGATTTCAGTTATACGAATGTTAACTCTTTTGTTTTTAACTCACTGGTTCTTGAAGCTGTCGTCATTTTTTTTTTTTTTTCCTTTTAATCTCTCTTTTCTTATTTGTTCAAATTGGGTAAATAGTTTCGATTTCCTTCATGTTCAGGAATTCCATTCCTGTCATCTTCATGTTACCCTTGAACTCATATAGCAAGTTTGAGTTTGTTTCAATGGTTATATGTTTCAGTTATTTAGTTTCGATTTGGATCTTTTTTTAATAACTTTTATTTCTATGCTGGGATTTCTCTCATTTTTTATTTCTTCTTTGAAATAATTTGCAGTTGTGTATTCATGCATTTTTATGATATCTGGTTTAAAATCCTTGCCTGATAATTCCAACATCTGATTCATATCACTGATGGCGTCTGTTGATTTTCTTTTTTCAGTCAAGTTGTGATTTTATTGGTTCTTGGTATGACAAATGATTTTTATTATATTCTGGATGTTTTGGGTATCGTAGTGTGAGACTCTGGATTCAAATTCATCTTCTTTTTTTATTCAGAAGCTGTCCTTACACTGAGGTGTGCACGGAGGCCAGGTGGGTGTGTATGTTCATTCATCACCCCGTTGTCCCTGCCAACATCATCCAGCAGAAGTAGAGCACTGACTCACACTGCAGCAGATGGGCAGGGTGGAACTTCAGCTTCCCTGCTGACCCCTTCCCAGTGAAAGTGGGCCGCCTATTGCTGCTGCCTTGTTGCCCCTCGTGATGACATGTTCCTGACTTCCCACTGAGCTACAGAAGGGAAAAACTCATTGCTTGTTCACAGGACTTTGCTGCCGCAGGGAAGGGGTGGAAGCTGAGCTTCCTGCTGGTCCCTGTGACACCAGGGGAGATAGGGGAGTGGAACATCAAGTAACCCTCCTCCTATCACTTTATTCTGCCTCACTGGTGCCAGGTGTGAGAGAAGGTACTGCTTCCCACTGGGTCCAATTCACAAAGAAGGGAAGAAGGACGTGGAGTATTGATTGGCCCTAACACCTGACACACCCTCAGTCTCACTAATACCACTGGGAATGGGGACTCAGCTCCCCACTAGGCCCTGCTCACTTAGTGAGGGTGGGGTGGGAACAGAATGGACACTAACCCTGATACACAACACTTCATGTGGTCTTGTTCTGTGAAGAGAGTGGAGAAGTTCATTCCCTCCTTGGTCCCACTGACACAAGACGTTGGAGTAAAGTAAAATGCTGATGACCCCTGACTCACATGTCCTTGTTTAGTCTTGTTAATGTTGAGTGAGTGTTGAGCTTCATCTCCTGACTGGGGCCATGCCAGAGCTGGGGGAATATAAAGTGCTGACTAGCCCTGCCTTGCACCACTGCGCTAAGTCTTG
Source organism: Colobus angolensis palliatus (assembly GCF_000951035.1). NCBI lineage: Eukaryota > Metazoa > Chordata > Mammalia > Primates > Cercopithecidae > Colobus > Colobus angolensis. Next base: position 3,668,527 of record NW_012121932.1, on the reverse strand, counting down.
CTGCTACCAGGTAGGGGTGGTGGAGATGGTTCAGCTACTTGCTGGGCTGAGGTGACACTAACTTGGTAAAGAGTTGGATCACAGCTGACTCCTTTCAGACAGGGGATGAAGGATCAGCCCCTTGCTCACTCTGCCAATACTATTTAGGAAAGAGAATCAGAGTGGCACAATCTCCGCTGAGCAGAGGACAGAGAATAAGCTCCTTATTCAGTCTCATCAAAACCACCCCTACCTACAGTTGAATTAGACAGCTGCCTGCTTCAACAAGTGGAGAATGGAAGATCAGCTCTCTGTTTGGTTTGTTGGAACCACCAGGCAGGGGGAATTGGAACACTGACTACTTCTGCCAGTGGGAATAGAAGATTAGCTGCCTCTTGGCCCTGTCAACATCACTGTGAAAGGGAATCAAATACTACTGCTTACTTCTGTTGGGTGAGAGGGTGGGGTGAAAGACTAGCTCCCTGATGAGCTCAGCTGCTGGAACTATGAATGTGTGTGTGGGTGTAGTGAGTGTGTGTGTGTGTGTGTGTGTGTGGTTTTTCCATTGGAGTTTGGCTAAAGTAGGACAGGTACTTTTTGCTAAAAATGTTTTCTCTTTTAGGCCAACATTTTCCTGATCCTCTGTCTAGGAAAATAAGCCTTTCCTTGGAGCTTATTTTATCTGTGCCTGTTGGTGGTTCTAGGTTAGACGCTTCTGGATATTAAAACAACAACAAAAACTAGGGAATTTCCCATGTTGTTCCTCAAGTCCTCAGATTCCTAAATTTTTTTCTTTTTCTACCTACTTTGCAAAGTCATCCTACATTTATTTGTTTTGTTATGTTCAGGGCTTTTTAATTACAGAAAGAGGAACTGGGAGGAATAAGGCTGCTTCATCTTTGTCAGGATTAGAAGTCATGTAATGTTTTATAAAGGACTTTGTCTACCATTTTTAAATAGCTGTTGGCTATAAGCTCTTTATTATATTTAAAGTATGTTGGCTAAAATTGTGGGAGGTAAGGAAAACTCTTTGCAAAGTGAACTGACGTGGTGAAAAGAGAGAGAAGATATGCTTGTCAAATATTGCAAAGTCTATTCTGATCAAGCTAGACATGGTCTGTATTAGTCAGGGTTCTCCAGAAGAAAAGGACCAATAGGAGCTGTGTGTGTGTGTGTGTGTGTGTGTGTGTGTGTGTGTATGTGAAAAGGAGTATATTAGGGAGAATTGGCTCACATCATTATAAAGGCAATGTCCCACGACAGGCTGTCAGCAAGGATAAAAGCCACTATATGTCTCCCAAGGAAAGTGGTACCATGTCTCAGTCCAAGTTCCAAAGCCTCAAAACCAGAGAAGCTGACAATGCATCCCATAGTCTAAGGCTGAAAGCCTGAGAAACCCCAGATCCCCCAGAGACCACTGCTGCAAGTCCTAGAGTCCAAAGGCTAAAGATACTAGAGTCTGATGTCTAAAGGCAGGAGAAAGAAAGGGCATTCTGCACTGGAAGAGAAAGAGAGAGGCAGCTCGCAAAGCAAGAAAAGCCTGCAAGCTGAATGTCCCCCTTCCTCTGTCTGCTTTGCTGTAGCCACACCTGCAGCTGATTGGATGGTATCCACCTACATTGAGGACAGGTCTTTCTCTCAGTCCACTGGCTTATATGTCAATCTCCTCTGGAAACACCACAACAGATACACCCAGAAACAGTGCTTTACCAGCCATCTAGGTATCCCTCAATCCAGTCAAGTTAATATTAACAATCACATGGTCCTATTCAAAATTTAAAAATTTGGCATAAATTGCAGCAGTGGTCAAGTGTATTGGCTAGTTGTAAAGTGCCTATGAGAAACCTATACATGAGCATTTGCAGATTCACTTAACGCTTTTTAGCAAATATTTTGTTACAATTGAAATTAAAAGGCAGTTTGAAATTGTTCCTCTACTAAATATCACACAGGACATGAATAAAACAACTAGATAGACTAACAAGGTATGTACTTTATTGCCTGTGATTATTGCAACTACCACTGCTGGCGGAGAGCCATTCTTCTCACATGCACAAATAGAAGATTAACTCTCAATCAGGAATACAGATTTTATACAAGGGCAGCATTTCACTTGGCATTAGTGTGTCAACATTTCAGCTAATTTGCCTAACCACAAATACTTCAGGGGGAAGAGAAATTGCTAATGCTTTATATTAAACATGGGGTGGAGCTTGGGGAAATAATACAATTTGTACTTTTTTTTACATAGTTTCAATTAATTTTGGCAGATATGTCTTTCTCAGACAACTTTAGGTGTTGAAAATCTGCTTGTGGATCCTCAAGACTTGTCTTTTTTTCATGTTACAATGATCATCACCATAGTACGTATCTGAATTTTTGTTTGTTTGTTTGTTTGCAAATTGAGGAACGTGGAGTCATGATGCAAAAGTCATTGCCATAATTCTTTGCAGATCTTATGACTGGAAACTCTTGTGTTACTATATGTAGTTTGATACTCGTTTGTAACACACGTAACTGGTTTGTGTAGTGATTACAATAGTAAGTAATGCTTGATCATGGTTAAAATAAATACCAAGGATAAATTCTTCTTCTATTAATTAGTGTGAGCTTATCCAAATTAGCATCTTTATTTATGGGCCGTTGTTAATTTTTGTCACAACCTATTAGATATACTGTCCTAAATCATTACACTAGTGTAAATGAGCATAAAGTATAGGTGACTCACTGGGACAGTGGAAGTGCCCATGGAAAATATATACTTATAAGTACACAGCTTAGATAATTTCAAGCAGAATCAGAAGATTCGCATCGAATTCTAAATTTAGTACAAACAGAAATGTATTAGATTTGGTTATTGAGCCAAGCTTCAGACATTGAATATCGAATTGTGTCCATTTGCAATGAGCAAATCTTTGATTCAAGATTTTTTTTTTTGTACTCAGACTCTTTTTTGTATATCTTTCTGTTTAAGTCATATTGTATTTGCCTCGATTATAGATTTTTTACATATTCCTTAAACTGGTTCTATGTTATGCCATTATATAACAAGTGACAAAGAATATACTGTCACTGTCCCTTGACAATGAAAAGGGGACATCTCTACCAGTGTATGTGTATGTAGCTATGTAGTAGTTGAAACAGTATAAGTGAAATGCCTAGAAATTGTCCTGAGATTTTATTTTGTTTGTGCTTACATTTTTGTTAGTATATGTACTTTCATGAATAGATCATTGATTTGGGGCAATATTTCTCAATCTCGGCACTATGGACATTTTGGACTGGATAATTATTGGTTGTGCCTGGCTTTCCTGTGTATTGTAGGATGTTCAGAAGAATCTCTGGCCTCTACCCATTAGATGTCAGTAGCAAACCTCCTACCTCTCTGCCTACTTCTGTCCTCTCTTGCAACAGTCAGAAAGATCTACAGACATTGCCAAGTGTCCCCTAAGGGGCATCAGCCTTGGTGGAGAGAAACTGCTTTAGAGTCTCATTCTTGGCTATTTCATTTCCTTATAATTTGCATAGTTAAACATTTTTGTGTTGAGGAGCATAAGTTGTGATACCATATCTGTACAGAAAAGGCTTGGATTTAAGGTTAACCATATTTAAATGAGAGAAGTTTATCAAAACTTAAAATAAGAAAAATTGGGGCAAAAATGAAATTCTAAAATGGCTTACACAATTTCTAAGGGTGGTTAATAAGAATTCTGAATTGGTGGTTAATAAGAATTCTGAATTGGTGACATTGTTTTTAAGAAAAGTAAATCATTAAAAGAATTTCAAAGATAAAATATATTTTGGGGGGTGTGAACACTGTAATTAGGGAGACCCAATAACGTTAAGTTACTTAAATTATATATTTTATTTAAAGTAGGATACAAGTTGAAGAAATTAACATTCGGTTGGTTGTTAAATATTTTGATTCATAGAAAGTACATAGAATTGTTAGCCTCAAAAAATGTGCTTAAGATAGAAAAATAATTTTGGTTGCACGAAAAGAAAAAGATTTCAGTAAATTGTTGACTTGAAAAGGGGAACTATTTGACAGAAGTCTCAAAAGTGTTTTGGAGTGGCATAGTGATCAGGGGTGACATCAAATGATTAGAATTAAAAATGACTGGACCTGCTGGGTGTGGTGGCTCATGCCTGTAATCCCAGCACTTTGGGAGGCCAAGGCGGACGGATCATGAGGTCAGGAGATCGAGACCATCCTGGCTAACACGGTGAAACCCTGTCTCTACTAAAAATACAAAAAATTAGCCGGGCATGGTGGTGGGCGCCTGTAGTCCTAGCTACTCGGGAGACTGAGGCAGGAGAATGGCGTGAACCTGGGAGGCGGAGCTTGCAGTGAGCTGAGATTGCGCCACTGCACTCCAGCCTGGACAACAGAGTGAGACTCCATTTCAAAAAAAAAAAAAAAAGACTGGACCAATTATTAGGGCATTAAGTTGATATAAACTATATGACAAATTGACAATTTAGAGACATTATGGGAACATTTCTATGAAACATCTGTTTATTATTCATTCCTGTGATGATTGTGAAAGGGCAAATAAAATCATAATCACATATTGTATAATGCTTTTTGTCTTTCAAAAACATATTATACATTAAAAATGATTTATATAAAGCAAAATGTACCTTGTGGTGCAAAATTCTCTTGGTTTTGGTGAATGTATACTGTTGCATAACCAACATCCAACCAATCCACAGAAGAGTTCTATAACTTCAGAATATTCTTTTGTGTTACTCTTTTATAGTTATTTCCGTCTTCCCACTCCCACCCTCTATTGACCCGTGAACTGTTTTCTGAATAAATATCTGGGAATAGGATTGCTGCGCCACATGGTAGGCGTATGTTTAATTTATCTCAGAAGTTGCCAGACTTTTTTCAAAGTGGCTGTACCATTTTGCTTTCCCACCAGCAAAATGTGAGATTACAGTTGCTTTGCATCCTTGCCAGCACTTGCTATGGCCACTTCATTCATTTATTTAGCTCTTCTTCTGATAGGTGTTTAGTGGTATCTCATTATGGTTTTAATTTGCACTTCTCTGATGACTGATGATTTTCCCCCGTGACTGATGATGATTGAGGATCTTTTCAGGTGCTTATTTGCCTCTCATGTATGTATCTTCTTTAGCGAAATGTTCAAATCTTCCCATTTCAAAAATCATGTTGCCCTTTTCTTATTATGAAATATCTATGGCTCTTTATATCTTGTGCATAGAAGTCCTTTGTCAGATATCTGTTTTGCAAATATTTCCCCGATTTGTAGCTTGTCTTCTCAATCTTTCAACAGTGTCATTTGTAGATCAGAACTTTCCAATTCTTCAGGTCTGGCTCCCCTCCATAATCTATTTGCTTTGGTTTACTTTTCAGCATCCTCAGGTAGTTGCTTTTTGTGTTTTGTCTGAGATTTTACTTGTGATTGGCAGGGAGAGATAGGCTGAAGTTGGCTGAGTGGAGTAAAGCATCAGAAGAATTGCATAATTTTTTTAAAATTTTCAATATTTTACAAACATTTTTGATCCATTAATAATATTAATGATTGCCATTTTATATATGAGAAAATAAAGACATCAAGAGTCATAAGAGTTTAAGTTCATAAATAATAAAAAGCCACATGGAAATAACCAGTGATCTAAATCACCTGGAACAACTAAAACCTTAAGGTATTATATCCTAGTTAGTGTGCTCTGACTGCAGTCCCCTAGAATGCAAATTAGTTATGTACCTTATTTAATTATGTTTGTTTTACATACTTTTTGGTACTTTAGGAACTTCCTTGATTAAATTTCAATTTATGGAGGATAATTGTTTTTGTTCAAGATTCTTTACTGGCACAATAGTAGCACACTCGAATAAGTGCATAGTGCACTTCATGGAAGATCATGTGTGAAAGCCAGGCTTAGTCAATGTTTCTTCTATTAATACATGTGAAAAGGTGAAAAAAACCTTTATGGTTATTTTCCCAGTAAGCAAGTCAAATCCTTTTGCTTAAAGCATTTAAACTTCATTAATGTAAAAGACAATAGATATCTACTATGTACACAACACTTTTTAAGAGGTCTTGAGGTTACAGAAGATAGTAAAGCCATGATGTCTATCCTTGAGAAGCTACACATAATAGAAAAGAAAGAAATATCACTATGATATTGAGTATACATTTTTGGAAAGTAATTTTTGAATAAAATGAGATTTTCTTAAAAAATCAGAAAAAGTTTTGAATCGACATTTTCAAATATTTAGAAAATAAATAGGAGAAAAAGACAAATCCAACCAATTCCTTCCAGTAATTTTGCTCTAATATTAATGTAACTCCCTGCAGCTTTTGTGTGCATATTATATATGTTAATAACCACAGTACATCTTTTAAACATATATAATTTTGTCTTCTCACTTTTTTTAAAACAGCATTGTATCACAGTTTATTTTCATGTACCTTCGTGGTTCAAGGTACAAGGGAAGTAACAGAGATTCCCTGAGAGAAGACAGTGATGTTCCTAAGAAAGACCTAGTGTGAGACTTCAGGGAACTGCTACACTTTGGATTGGTTTTTTAAAATAATGTAGAATGTTTTGGATTTGTCCTTGCATCCTGTAAAGATTTGTCCTTAAAAGTGCAATTTGTCTTCAGACTACAAGCTCTTCAAGGGAAAGGACAGTACTTACATAGCATGTTAAAAATTCAAGTATCAGTCTACCCAACTAGGTCTATTAGCTCTTTACTGAGTCAAGGGTTTTACATGTATCATTGAATGAATGGCCTTATGAAGAAGGTACAGATGAGACTACTGAGGCATAGAGAGATTGAGGCTACTTAACAGGCAAGCAGAGCATCGCAAGCACTTTGGAACACACATTTTTCTTGTTTGAAAATATGCACAGACAAAAGAGGGATAGATAGAAAGTTGGTTCAATATAGGATTAAGACCTGGATAAAAAGCATGTGGGCACTGCAGAATCTACTTGAGAGGTCACAGCACCTAAGGGGAAACAACCCTAGGCAAGTCACTTAACCTCACTCACCTTAGTTCTCTTGTTGGTAAAATGCAGAACTTATGTAAACTCAATACATGTCAAGAAATATCTGCAAGGCATTGTTTAAAATTGACCCTCTGGATTTTTTTCATGCATGCCTGGTTATTATTTATTAAGATGTACTAGGGGCAAGTCTCAAATGGAAGACAAAATAAAAGGCACATCTGCTAAGTGAAGAAGTGAGGTTAAGCGCAATGCAACAGAAACTCTTATACTAATCCAGGAGGACTTTACCTGTCAATCAAATCTATATTCATTATTTTTTTTAAAAGATTAATAATGATTTGTTAACTGAGTAAGCTGGCAGATGGTAGAGTAATGCAATGAGATCTTGGGACGTCTATGACCAGTTAATGACTGACTGACCAATTTCAAAGGATGCTATGAAGGATCATAAAGTTTAGTTCCATGTGGATTTTGATGATAGTTGCATCTATATTTAAAGCTTTCTGTCACTGGAAGCACTCTTGGTATTGTCAGACTGTCTATTGGACTGGATGAGCTGTAACTTCTCGCAATTGAATGTCAATAAGACCAAAGCAATTTTGGTTGATTCATAGCACCAGCTTAAGCATATTCACTTGCACAGATTACATTTGACAGATAGTTACCTTCAGCTGAACTCTGTGGTTAGAAGCTTGGGCGTACTCTTGACAGTGAGCTTAGAGTTGATGTCTAATGTTTATTTCATATCCTGTTTTTACCTTCCCTAATACTGCATGTGTAAATCTATATTTAAATATATTCACAGTTGATGTTCTCGTCGGTCCACTTGTTATCTCTGGACAGAATGCTGTAATGTTTCAATTTCATTATTTTAATAAAAATAACTTGCATGCCTCCAGTTTTAATTTCAACAAATCTGATTAATTTTAAGGAGTCTTCTTGACAAGCAATTGCAACACTATAATGCAGGAAAATGCCCAAGTGGTGGGAACATTCTTACATCTATAGTAAACTTAAAACCTTCAAAATTTGGTGTGTAATTATGAACACTGAGGAAATACATCCACATTTATTTACCAAATTATTGTTCCTTTATCTTTTTTAAGTTATTTAGGTCCATCAGTTATCTTCAAAGTTTAGGTTTAAAATTATCCATTTCAAGAATATTTAGCCTTTTAAGATGAATATAACTTAAATAACATATTCTAAAATGTTTTAACTGAACAGTAGAATGCATGTAACCCAACATATTATAAAATTTAAAAAATTGTGGCCATTTTTGATTATTTAGATTGGGAAAATAATTAAGATGTACTTTTATGTTCAAGAAGAGGTGCAATTATGGTATGGATTCATTCATCATTATGGTATTGTATTGTCAACTTTTCAATTATGTTCAGTTGTTAAGATGCTAGGTTGGAAATTTAAGGGACATATAGATCTAATAATTCGAGCCTAAATCTCCTGCTCTATACAAATAACACTGCAAAGCTTTGGAATCCCTTTATTTGACTAGGTGAATGGCAGTTGTGCTTGCATCAGCCTAAACCTAGCTTGGAAATCATGATTTTAAAGCAAACACGTTTTACTCACGCATTACCATATTTCCTAGAATCTACGATTTTAAGACATCAAACAATTCAAATTATGTAGTCATACATTTCACACAGGACAAAAACTCATGCTGAAGTGGGTAAAACATTTTTCAAAATTATTTTCTCTACATTTACTGGCATACTTTCTCTTTCTTACTCTCTTTTAAAACTGACAGTCAATTTTTTTTTTATTTTTCTCTTTTACTGACAGCTAGTAAATGTACTGGCAGTTCAGAAGCAAGATGTAAATGTAAGTCACTATTATTTTGTCCGCCTGATACCTGAGCATTAGTAGAAATGCTTGGCTATATTTTAAAATAAAAACTAAATTATTACCAGTGGTTCTGAAGGGAAGATGTATAGAAAAACCATTCTCTGTAAATAAAAATGTGTTTGAGGTAAGATTGCATTACATTTAGAAATAGCATACTTTCCTCATTAGGATGTGATTGGTATTTGCGCTAAAGAAAATAGGCTAATTATTTAAGGTGTATATTTACTTTCTGTTTCATTAGCTGTAAATCTTTGTAGCATATAAATCTCCTTTAGAAATTAATGGGAAGTATATAAGTGAGGGAAAGAGAGCAGGTTCTGAAGTTAATAAATACCATGTTAAAAATTAGTTTCTACTTAAATAAAAAGTTCAAGATTAAAAATTAAAAATTGTTTTATTTTAATTAGAAAAATCTTGCTTAGTTAATTTCTTCTGGAAGAAATATATAAGGAATCATTAAATGTGGAAAATTATATTCTATTGATGAAAGTATGTTGGGCCAGACTGAACCAACAACATCAGAGAAAGACTAATTCCTTACTTCCTTTAAAAAGTGATCTGTCATTTGCCTACATTGTAAATAACAGCTGAGTTTTAAAACTCAAGGAGATATTGAAAAAGTGGTAGCATTTATTTGTTTACTGCTTAGACAGTATTCACAGTATTTTATTTCATCCTTAAAACTCTTTTTTTGTTTTGTTCCCACATTATTGTTACACATATGGGAATTGGTAGAGTGGGAAAACTTAGCATTTATAGATTTTTATACTGAAGGATGCGATGATACTAAGCTAGTCATTTTCATCCAATAAACTTTTCCTCCTTTCACTTATAGTATCTCTTCCAGAAATGGCCCCTTTAGTGCCTTTAATGGTTTTATTCTGCTTCTGTCACTATTTTTAATATTCTTATTCTTACACTGCCATCATATATAACTTTGTGAAAATTTGTCATATAAGGTCAAAATTGATTTGCCTTTAAATATAGTAGTTTCCATTTTCTGTTAACTGTTTGAAGAACACCTATTGAGAGGCAAGGAAAGACCTGTGGGACAAGTTACAAAAGGCAAGGATTCCTCACAGAAAAAGCAGCAGGAGCTTACTTGGCAAGAGCTTCAGCAAGTAGTGTCAACAGCTTAGAAGTTACTATTGGACTGTTGAGTGTTATGCAGATAAATTGTGGCTCTAGCTTGTCCTCCGATGTCACTCTTTGATTTTTCTCTGTTAACACTGCATTTGCATTTGGGTCTGACTGAGAACAAGGACCTGTGCAAATGCCTCATGACATGTGTAGAAAGCTGCTTTTATGTTAAAAGTGATATGTTTTCTTGTTCACTGTGTTCACAATAAAACTTCATCTTCTGAGTCTTGGAATTCCCTTGTGCATTTATAATTTTCCTTCCAAGTCATAATATTCGTATACGAAGAGTGGAAAATTTCCTTTTAAAAAAACCTACCAAACAACAAAAACAGTGAAGTTAGTTGGTTACCAGCAGCAACAACTGAAAAGCAGCATCACCAAAACACATGCAATTAATGGGTTTCTAGCAAAAGAGGAAATCTGGAAAGAGAAGAGTCTTAAGTATTGCTTTAAAGTGAGCACTGAATGACAGCCATTAAAACACTCTCAATTTTTAGAAAAGGTATTATTCCTTGACATTTACTTGTTTTATTCCCTTCTCAATCTGAGGACACATTTTGGACAGACACTCTTGTCTTACATGAACATTCAATTCATTTGAGAAAATAATGGTTATACTTAAACTCGTGAAATGAAATGTATGGAAGTCTGTTGCTTTGTAAGTTTAAATAGCCAGGTAACTTGTTCATGGCAGAATATAGTCAAGTTTCTTCTCCTCTCCAATAATGCTATTCAAGGGGAAGCTAGTTACTGTGTGACACATGCTTGATTCTCAGGAGGTTTGGACAAAAGAGAGGGTTAGAGGTTCAGGAGAGCCTGACGCTATTCAACTAGATATTTGAGTAGAATTCCCACACCAGAATTTTGCCTCATACCTAATTCAGACAGCGTAATAATGGGGGAAACATAGAGAGAGGGAGGGCAGATGGAGGTGTCCTTTCAGGTTAAATGTTAAAATAAGGGTCTTCATTTCTGTCTCTGATGGCACAGAGCATTAAAAACCCTGTGACACATTTTGGAAGTGTTGCTATAAAATAGATTTTAACGTTTGAGAACCTATAAAGGGTATTATTGAGTACTTAATAGATTCTGTGTTTGCCTACTGAAATCACTACACCGCTGATATACACCTCATTAATTTGTAAAGCACTTTGGCCCAACTGGAGACAATGTGCTATATTAAAGCAAAGTCTATATCCCAAATTTTCATGGCTAACAATTACAAAATGTTCAGCATCTGAAGAAAATTATCTAAATGTGAAAATATTGGTCTTGGGTGGTTTAACTTGCATAAAATATTTCACACAGAAAAATTTGATCTATATTGAAGACTTGTTTCTTTTTTTTTATCAGATCAGCTATAACACAGTAAATTGTGGAAATAGAAAATGGAAACTAAATTGTTAAAAATGTATCTGATCGTTTGCTTGTATTGCCAAAATGTCATTGTCCTTGAGGTCCATCACTTTGTAGCTTAGAAAAAACGAATTTAGATATTTCAAGTGAGAAGTAGTTGATTGTTTTCCTTGTAACCAATTTCTTTTTCAAGTCGGTAAGTTTCAGAAGTATTCCCAGTGTTCAGAGTATTTCTTCATTTTTCTATTTTCCATTATATCCTATTACTTCAAAGATGTATAAAGTTCACACATTCTGGATTCTTTATCTCTTTTATTGTTTTCTCCTTCAAACAAAGTAATTAAACCATGTTCTTGAAGTAAGTCCTCCTATCTTACTTAAAATCACCTTCATGATCTGTCAGAGTTTTCAAGTTGTTTCAACTTTAGTCCTTAGGGTTTGAGAAGCTAAATGGTGGAGTTGGTGTTTAAGCTCTTCACAGAAAGCTGAAATAGTATAAACAAAGTCATCAGAAATTACTATTCTTTTTTTTTTTTTGAGAAGGAGTCTCACTGTGTCGCCCAGGCTGGAGTGTAGTGGGGCGATCTCAACTCACTGCAAGCTCCGCCTCCCGGGTTCACGCCATTCTCCTGCCTCAGCCTCCCGAGCAGCTGGGACAACAGGCGCCCAGCACCACGCCCGGCTAATTTTTTGTATTTTTAGTAGAGATGGGGTTTCACCGTGTTAGCCAGGATAGTCTCCATCTCCTGACCTCATGATCCTCCCTCCTCAGCCTCCCAACGTGCTGGGATTACAGGCCTGAGTAAGCGTGCACAGCCTTTTTTTTTTTTTTTCTGAGATGGAGTCTCGCTCTGTTGCCCAGACTGCAAGCTCTGCCTCCCAGGTTCACACCTCAGCCTCCCGAGTAGCTGGGACTACAGGTGCCCACCACCACATCCAGCTAATTTTTTTCATTTTTAGTAGAGAGGGGATTTCACCGTATTAGCCAGGATGGTCTCCATCTCCTGACCTCGTGATCCACCCACCTTGGCCTCCCAAAGTGCTGGGATTACAGGCATGAGCCACCGCAACCAGCCAGATATTACTATTCTTTTTAATAACTTCTATTTATTGTTTTGTGTTATGCATAATTGCTGTACAATTTATTTCACTAGTAGAACACTACATACAGGACACTGTACTGTGTAGAGGTTTTAGAAGTGACAAAACCATTAATTAGAATCTTGGTCCAAAGGAATTTAGTGGAAGAGGTAAGACATAAACACTAATGACTGTAACATTTATGGAATAATAAATAGCTGATGAAAGTTGTGATTTCTTCTGATTATGGTAATTCTTCTTGGATTATAAGGAATTTAACCTAGAACATGAGGTTTCAAGAGGCAGAGATAGGAGAGAAGAATTCCAGGTTTGGGACTAGGATGTAGAAAGGCAGAAAGATGATAATATTTTTATGATGATTGGCAGACAGTGACTGGTCAAGTTTGCCAAGAGTAGGTTTTATGCAAGAGCCTAATAAGATGAAACCCTGAAGGAATTTTAGTGTCAGATGATAGAAACCGGAATAAAGCTGAGAATACAGTTCAATAGTCAAAGGGAACCAAATGAAAGTTTTGAACAAAGAAGGGATCTTATTAAAACAGGCTTTTATTATTTATTTTAAACTGGAGGTAGTTTGGCTCTATCTGTGCCAGCTCAGAGCGACCTTCTCCCCAGAATTCTAGTTGGATTATGAAGCAGTTAATCTTGCAGGCTCTGATAATTCTGTCACCCTTTGTTGTCATCCTATATCTGTATCCTTTTGGTTATGTGTCTTCTCCCATATTCTCATACCATTATTTCTCTGTCTTTCATTTCTTTACTTTCATCTTCCACATCAGGACATTTTTTTTATTATTATTATACTTTAAGTTCTAGGGTACATGTGCACAACATGCAGGTTTATTACATATGTATATATGTGCCATGTTGGTGTGCTGTACCCATTCACTCATCATCTACATTAGGTATATCTCCTAATGCTATCCCTCCCCTCTCCCCCCTCCCCACAATAGGACCTGGTGTGTGATGTTCCCCTTCCTGTGTCCAAGTGATCTTATTGTTCAATTCCCACCTATAAATGAGAACATACAGTATTAGGTTTTCTGTTCTTGCCATAGTTTGCTGAGAATGATGGTTTCCAGCTGCATCCATGTCCCTACAAACTCATCCTTTT
>NW_012121932.1:3621145-3653955 GCF_000951035.1 Colobus angolensis palliatus | reverse complement strand
TAGATGTGTAGTATTATTTCTGAGGGCTCTGTTCTGTTCCATTGGTCTATATCTCTGTTTTGGTACCAGTACCATGCTGTTTTGGTTACTATGGCCTCGTAGCATAGTTTAAAGTCAGGTAGTGTGATGCCTCCAGCTTTGTTCTTTTGGCTTAGGATTGTCTTGGCAATGCAGGGTCTTTTTTGGCTCCATATGAACTTTAGAGCAGTTTTTATTTTTATTCTACAGTAGTTTGTAAACATGTCACGTTCTTTAGACCTTCAAGCTCTTTGTCAACAGTTTTACAAAGTCCTTGGCTTACATAAACACTGATTCTTTCCCTTTAGGGACCCCTTTCCTGGCCCTTCCAAGTGAAGAGTGCTCATTCATCCACTCCTCATGCACCTCATTGCTAGGAGCAAGTAGAGATGTAGAGATTGTATTCTTCTTTTACTTTTACCTCATATTGGAAACAGATGTTTCCTTTAAAACTCACGTTAAGTAGTTGTATACCTTTCTTCAACACCTGCATCATTTTTTGCAACTGCTGATGCCTTGGGTACCCCAGCCACCTGCCTGCCAGATATAATGAAAAATTTCACCTCTGACTCATAGTGTTTCTCTGCATCATTAACAGCTTTCAGTTAGTGACCATGAAGCTTCACTTTTACTTTTTCTTTTTTAAAATTTTTTATTATACTTTATGTTCTAGGGTACATGTGCACAATGTGCAGGTTTGTTACATATGTATACATGTGCCATGTTGGTGTGCTGTACATTAACTCATCATTTACATTAGGTATATCTCCTAATGCTATACCTCCCTCCCCGATTCCCACCCCATGACATGCCCCAGTGTGTGATTCTCCCCACCCTGTGTCCAAGTGTTCTCATTGTTCAGTTCCCATGAATGAGTGAGAACATGCGGTGTTTGGTTTTCTGTTCTTGTGATAGTTTGCTGAGAATGATGGTTTTATAGATTCAGTGCCATCCCCATTAAGCTACCAATGACTTTCTTCACAGAATTGGAAGCTTCACTTTTTCACCTCTTGATAACTTTTGACTACAGAAGCTCTTAGGTGCTTATATGGTCGTTGAGTCTGTTGGGTCCCTTCTAGGTTCAGTTTCTTCACTTCTAGCCTCGCCCACAAGGAAAATAGCTTTAGTAGTCTTTTAACCATTTTCTTTTATTTCATTTTTTTCATTCTGTTGCCACCAGACACGTATTCTCAAATCATTCACCTGACTGCCTTCTTAATTTCTGTGTGTAGATTGCAGAATATTACTGAAAAAAACAAAAAAACAAAACAAAAAAAGGTGTGTGGATTGTGGTCACTAAAAATTAATGATTTCCAACTAGAACTGGACCCGTAGTGCAGCCTTAGGGTAGATTTCAGAGGTGCAGCTGATTCAAAGAGTACGCACAATTTCGGGGATATATATTGACATACTGTCTTCAGAAAATGTTTGAATAATGCAGACTCTTACCAAAAGAGAATCAGAGTGCTTATTCCTCAAATTATTGTTAATATAAGGAATTATCTTTTTTCATTTTTTCTAATTTGATGGGCAAAATAGTATGAGTGTATTCTTATTTCATTTAGCATTTCTTCCCCTACCTTGTACTTATCTTACCTTACATAGGCTTATTAGCTTGCCACATGTATTTTTCGCTTCTGGGTAATAGCTGTGCATTGTTCTCTTATTTTTTAAATACAGGGGTCTGCATTTTTATTGATGACTAAGAAATTTTGATATATTTAGAAATTATATGTAAAAAATAATTTTAAAATTTTTTATTATACTTTGAGTTACAGGATACATGTGCAGAACATGCAAGTTTATTACATATGTATAATAAAGAAAGAAAGCATAGGCAGAGAAGGAAAATCACTCTGGATAGAAAACAATAATTTGTTAAAATATTAAAGAATAAAATTTGTATGTAAAAATAATAAATTTTAAAATGACAATTTAAAAATTTATATGTAGGCTGAGTGTGGTGCCTCATGCCGATAGTCCCAGCACTTTGGGAGGCCTACACGAGAGGATCGTTTGAGTCCAAGATTTCAAGGTCAGATTGGGCAACATAGCAAGATGTCATCTCTACAAAAAAAAAAAAAAAAAAAAAGAAAGAAAGAAAGAAAGAAAAAAAAATCAGCCAGGCATGGTGGTGCATGCCTGTAGTCTCAGCTACTCAAAAGGCTAAGATGGGAGGATCACTTGAGCCTGGGAGGTCAAGGCTGTGAGCCATGATCGTGCCACTGCACTCCAGCCTAGGCAACAGAGCCAGATCCTGTCACAAAACAAACAAACAAATTATATGTGAAAAGAATTATATGTGAAGATAATAAATTTCAGACATAAAATCCTATGTTAACTCCCATAGAAAATTAAGGGAGCTATCACACCTTTGCTTTTAACAATTATTTCTCTTCCCACATTCCAGTTTTTGTTGAAATAAGCAGGGCTTCTTATCCCAGCTTCTTATGGCAAAATAATTACAGTAAAATGATATTTTTATTTCAAGCATTATAATAGCACTTTATAACTTATTTAAAAATTTATATGATGTGTAAATGATTCAATACTCAATGAGCATCCTTTTATAACATACATCTCTAATTTCTTAATTTGAATTGAGCTTTCTATTTGGTGAGACTGTTTCTATTTTCTGAAAAGGAACATGGCCAGTGATGTACCTTCTGAATCCTTGCATGGTTGAGCCTATCTTTCTAATGCCTGTACCCATGAACAATGTCTGCATGGTGATGGAATTTTTTTCTTATACCCTTTCATTTGTGAGCTTTTAATACATTGCATCGTGTTTCTAAAGAGAAATCTGAGACAAGCTTGGGGATTCTTTTTCACTGTGGGTGACCCGTTTTTGTGTGTGTGAGTGAGATTCTTATAGGTTTCTTTCTTTATCCTTAAAATCCCAGGACTACCAGCCTATATCTTTGTGTTAATTAATCTTTGTTTTCTTGAGAATATGGTAAGCTTTTCTTAGCTGAATATTCAGGTCATATTTTTAATCACTTGATGTTGGTTTCTATTATGTCTTTGAGTTTATATTTTAATTATTTGTTTTCTTCAGGCTTTCATCCTGTGAAATTTAGTGACCAATATAGTTTTATTCCTTTTATATCCAAGATACATAAGAAGTTGTATATACTATAATGTCCATTCATTCATCAACTTATTCTAATTACCCCAAACCCCTTTTTCCAAGGGCTTTGCTTCTTCCATTTAGACTCTTTATTTGGGTCTTTTCATGGTTCCTTGCTTAACACTATGCACTTTTCATGGCACGCACTTTTCACGGCACACACTTTCCCTGGGAATTCTTACTCACAACTATGACTCCTCGTACTATTTTCATAGCCATAATTATAAAATCTGTTAATTTCTAAATTTATATTGCCACAGTGCTGTCAGTGAGCTTTCAAAATTCAAATTCAAGTATGACTTTTCTCAGTTTTAAGATTTTTTTGGTTGGAATGGAGACTCTTAATGACTTCACTCTGACAACTGCTTGGCCTCACGTTCTGTAAGGTCTCCTCTAGGACCTTGCATTCTAGAAACACTGAGCTGTCTAGTCTTTAATTGTATCTGTCTTTCTTATGTTGCTACAACTGCACATGTTCTTTACCAAGAATACTCTCCCTTACTATTTATTCCACTTAATCCTACATTTTCCTTTCATTCATTTGGCATCAACGTTTTCAGGAAGGCTTTTCTTATCTCAAAATCTGAGTAGACATGCACTCAGCCTTTCTATGAAATTATCACGATTTACTCAATGTGCTTTATTTGTGTCTATCACTAGACTCCGGAATTTTTAGATCAAGAATTTTACCTTATTTAGTGTTGTTCGCTTCAGAGATAGGCATCATGTTTGAATGTGATCCATTCTCAATAAACAAAGTTTGATTGAATGAGTGATGTCATCATCCAGTATTAGAACAAAGTTGATAGGATAGTTTGTTTAGAAGCTCTTGCAAGAATGCAGTTGACTCATGAACTACAAGGAATTGAATTGCTCAGGTCTGCTTTTATGTGAATTTTTTCAAACTAAACACAGATTGAAAATATAGTACTTGCAGGATGTAAAATCTGACTATGCACAGGGCCGATTTTTTGTATCCTTAGGTTCCACAAGGCCAACTGCGGGACTTGAGTATGATTAGATTTTGGCTATTTATACCTGGATCCTGGAACCAATCCCTTGAAGAATGTACAGATGAGAGATATTAGTTGATCGAATATGTAGCAGGAGAAAACTGAAAAAGGAAAAGAAATGTATGAGGTAAATTAATGAGAACGCTGAATTTCATTACTACTTTGGAGATTAGAAGAATGATAACGGTGACTTTAAAATTTGAACAAACTTCTTTATAACATGGCTTACAAGTGGTAGCTAGAAAGAGGAGGCTTTGTTACCTTTGCTTTGTATAATGTAATACATTTCTGATTGTTCCCTTTCCACTTTTCCCCTTAGTATTGTTGATTACTTTGTCTTTGTAAAAAATTTCATTGTGAAAATTTCTTTCTAAAATGTAAATGTTATCACATCCTTCCTCTCCTTAAATAAACGCTATGCTCACCATTGCTCACACTCCAGAGAATGAAATTTCCTTACCTTAGCAAGATGTTCAAGATCCTTCAAAATCTGTTAGATGGTGCCTCTATAGCTTCATTGGCCTTGTATGTACTTTGAGCTTTAAGGGCTCCCAAAATCACGTACTTTGTGGTCTTCATGCAAGCTCTTCCTGTTTTCCTTCTTCAGTTTCTTCTACATTGTACACTTTTCCCTCTCAATCTTCGACTCCATTTCTTTGTGTACATATCTCAATGACCAACACAAATACAACTTCCTCCATAAAACACAGTAATTTCCTCTTTCCTTTTCTCCTCTCTGCTCCTATAGCACTTTTTTTCTTATTGGCTGTATGACATACAATACATAGGTATATTTTATTAGATATTAAGTAGGTTTTGCGTTAGGTATATTTTTGAATTTACTGAAGGCAGATACTTTATTCATTCATATGTGCTCAGAACAGCAAAATATATCTTATGTAGTGTATGTTTAATATAAGTAAATATATAAACAAACAAATATTGAGTTTGGCAAAAGATGATATTGAGAAAAAGCGATATGTGATAGAATGAAAAGCTAAATGTATTTTCTAAATGATGGGTGGACATTTACAACTTTGCTAAATTATATAACAAATCTTCTCTTTATCCTGAAAACATTATCTTTTCCATGATTAGTAATTACTTTACAGTCTCTTCCAGGTTATAAAGCTCAGTACTCTAATTAGTTTTAGAAAAACTGTGGCTAAACTTGTCGTTCTGTTTTTTTCTCCCGTATTTTGTATCACACTGAAGTCAATGATATTTTTTTCTCTTCACAGATATATTCAGTCTTAGCCTTCCCTGAGCTCTATTATGGCCTGGAAAATAACTGGAATTTCCTTTAAAATAATACATATTTTCTTAACTTTTCATATTAAGTGAAAAACACACAAACACTGGCCTCCTTTCACATTCCCTAGAACTTCTTGTTTTTCCTGTACTGGCATTTCTGATGTCTTTAATTTTTTGTGATTCTGGCCCTGTATTCTGGTGCCTGAAACAGTGTTGCTTCCAAATAAATAGGCAATACCAATAGTAATACTTATAAATATTTTAAACTACTTGGAAAGAGATATTATTTAGAAGGTATGTTTTGAATGACCTTCCATTTAACTACAGTGAATTTTATTCTTAGTACCTTCCCAATATCTACCTTCTTGCATCTTCTTTTATGTTGTTTCTAATGTCTTTTGCAGTACCTATCAATTTACTGTCATCTACTGTTTTCATTAAGATTGCTACTTGCTGATCTTTAAAGAAAAGGTGAAATAAAACTAAATTCCTTATCAGTTCTCTTCTTAAGTCAATAAATATCCAGTTTTACATGATGGTGCTTGAATTCAAGTTCATATAAAATGTTACTTCAAGTAAGTTTGGGATTTTATGTACATATATGGCTCTTTGGTTCAATTATATTTGTCTTATTTACTTTTGTTTTCTGTTCCTTTGTAGTATTCTTTGATAAGCTTGTCCTTTAAAATATATATTCCAACTAAACTCTGCTTAGAGCCTAAATGGTGTAGCCCTCTGGGGAGGGTCGCAAATGTAATTTGTTTGATTGGATACTCAAGCTTTTCAATTGTTTTCTTTTCCTTAGAGAAATAGAACCTTTCTAGCTTTCAGGTCAATTGATGTAATGGTTGGATTCAGATGGAATGACACTTTCTGCCCGTTGTAAGTCTCTAGCTCCTCAGAGAAATCCTTGCGAAATCTGTTGACAACTTGCTGTCATCCAGCTGGTCTGATGGTATAAATGACTAAGACACTGATTCCTGGTAGTGTAAAAGTCTAATGGAACAGTGAAATCTTGAGAAGATCTCAAGTGCATCATGAATAAAGCACTTAAACAGCACTTGTATGTGCTTCTTACAATTTGTTTACTGGGTTTCTGCTTCTTCTTCTTTTTTTTTTTTTTTTGGCTGGAGAAAGAGATTTACAGTTTTAATCTGATTAGACATTAGCAGCTGACTGAAGATGTTATTACTGTGAAGTATAGAAAAGAACACAATGATGATGAAAACTCTTTAAAGGAATCCTTAGAAGAAGAAAGCAGATGAAATTAGGTTGGCAAAGGAAATCACGGTTCAAAGTACACACAGGAGAGAAATGCAGTAGAGGAGAGTACTGAGTTGGTGCTGCACACAGAGAGCTGACAGCCTCCATGGGCAGGGGACATGTGGGGTGTGACTGCCAGGGACGTGAATTGCAAACAGCATTTGGAGTGACAGTCTGGGTCGGCTTCTCATGCTCTTTCCCATCACCAGGCATCAGCGAGTGGAAAGATTTGACCTTAATTTGGAGCACAGAGTGTGGGCTCTCAGGCCACAAGAAGGCAGGTGGATGGGACTAGGATATAGTGGAGTCCCCATGGCAAAAAAATAAGTTGTATTGCGTACCTGCCTTTGCCCCACAATTATCAAATCCAATCTAGGGTAAACAGAAACACATCTGCAGACAGATCCAATGCCCACCTACAAAAAGTTTCAGAAGATGAAAACAGAGATGGAGAAAGAAATTATAAAAAATATATAAAGAATTCTGGTAAAGTTGCCAAAAGAAATGCATCTTCTAGTCAAATGGGCTTTGTTCTATTAGTAGATGTTGAGACTAATGCAGTGAATTGATTACAGCTGATGTTAGTTGTTTGTGTGCATACATGTGTGCATGTTGAGGGGTGGGTGAGGGAAAAAAAAAACCCAAATAAATAAGAAATATATTGAGAGAAAAGTAATACCCAGAGAATTAAAATAGTAAAATAAAACAAAGTTTTTGAGTGATTATTAAGGCTTAGGTGGGTATTTGGGGGTTCTCTGAGGTGTCAATATGTAAACTGAGATCTGACAGTAAAGACTCAGCTACCTTATATCTCTTCATCCCTACATTTTGTTCTAAGAAAACATTAGAAGTCCTGTGATCTCAGCTTAAGATAAAAACTCGTAAATAGTCATTCAAAGGTGGATTTGTGGAGGGTAGAGGTAAACTACCTTGATCATATTTACATAGAACGGAAGTGATACTAATTTAAAAATGTCCACTGCTATAAGCCTTAGGAGATATAAAGTATCATAGAAAGATCCTAAACAGTATTATGTGACAGAAAATGAATATTACGCTTTGAAAAAATATTAGATGTTATAACTTTAGTCATTCTCACCTTTACCTTTTAAGTATTTCACCATTTAATATTGACCTTTGTTATTGATTTATTTCTAAAGATAACGCTGAAAATAGGCTCATTATTTTTCTTCTTAAGGAGTAAAAGCAGCAGGCAAATATTTCTCCCACCAAGAAATTTTTTTCTTGGACTTCACCTTCTGAGGCATGTCCACTTTTGAGGGAAGCTAAACCAGGCTTTGCGAAGAGATAACTATCTGAAGCACACAGCCCCACCAAATTTCTCTCCCTCCTTCTTCCTTTCCTCCCTCCTTTTCCTTCTTTTTCTTTCTTTCTTTCTTTCTTTCTTTCTTTCTTTCTTTCTTTCTTTCTTTCTTTCTTTCTTTCTTTCTTTCTTTCTTTCTTTCTCTTCCTTCCTTCCTTCTTTCCTTCCTTCCATCCTCTTTCTCTATTTCTTTTCTTTTCTTTCTTTCTTTCTTTCTTTCTTTCTTTCTTTCTTTCTTTCTTTCTTTCTTTCTTTCTTTCTTTCTTTCTTTTTCTTTCTTGCTCTTCCTTCCTTCCTTCTTTCCTTCCTTCCATCCTCTTTCTCTATTTCTCTTTCTTTCTCTCTTTCTTTTTTCTTTCTTTCTTTCTCTCTTTCTCTCTCTTTCTTTCTTTCTCTTTCTTCTCTTTTCCCCTCCCCTCCCCTCCGCTTCTCCCCTTCCCTTCCTTTGCCTTCCCTTACCTTTCTTTCAGCTGCTGCTTACCTGGGGTAACATGGTTTGGGAAGAAACATGTTAGAATTGGACTGAATAAATATAAATCATAAAAGACAAAATGAATATTATTTTCAATAGTAATTGCCAGTATGACGTTCTTCAGATGATAACAAAAACTATTGACTTATGTCTAAATTGATGCCACAATCTTATTTTTGTGATTGTGAAAGGAATCAAGGAAACTGTTCACTCAATATTCTGCTTTTGACCCGTAAATACCTACTTTTGTATTTAGGGATGATATATTCTTACCTTAAATTAATGATTGTTTTCTACCGTTCTTTTTTGGTGCAAACAAATTAAGTGTGTGCACTTCTCCATGACTGATTGTGCCAAAACTGCTTAGACAATTACTGTCTCTCCAGCATTTGATCAGAAAGGACTACCTTTAAACAATGGCCACAATAAAGGTATTATTCTCAATTCTAGAATTTTTAAAAAATAATAATCCAAATCATATTTCATAATACAGTTCTCTGAAGGAGGTTAAAGAGATTCAGATTTTTTCTTTTGTTTAAAATGGCTCTTCATTTAGTTTTTCAGACATATTTTTAATAAATTTTGCCCAGTACTGTCTACTGGAGCTGAAAAAATCTAAGAAGACACAAAATGGCTGAAGCATAGGTACTTACAGAAAAGCATGCCTTTCTTTTAAGAATATAAAATTAATACATAATTTATTTATTATATAATGGTATGTTCTACCCTTGTTGAAGATTTTAGCCGATGTAACTCATGCACTGTATAAGTGAGCATTCAGGCCTGTTTTGTTTATGTGTCAGGACCATTTCTTTTTTTTTTTTTTTTTTTTTATTATACTTTAAGTTCTAGGGTACATGTGCATAGCGTGCAGGTTTGTTACATATGTATACTTGTGTGTGGCAGGACCATTTCTACAAATTTTACAAATTACTGTTTAGGATCTTCATGATATCTATTGAGTGCTTGCATGATGTTTAGTTTTTGAACTGTACAAATAAATGATTTTCTATATATCTGTCTACATATTGAGGGCTTGACTGATGGCCCTTCTGACTTGGGGTCAGCAGTGAGTTCACATCTCTTGGAATACTTTGGCTTATTCCCTGGAAGTATAAACAGAAATAGTGTGTTCACTGTTTTCATTATTTTCCTTCAGGCATAATCTGACCTAATGATATGTAACTGTATTACTGTGATTTAAGAGATTTTTTAAAAACTATAAATGTCTTGAGGAAAAGTGAAAATGGTGATTTTAAATTTAACACATTTAAATATTCATTTTATGAAAAGAATATTTGAAAGAATAGGGATTTATCAGGATCAATAGAAGGCTTGGAGTAACCTAATCATTTTAAATTTTATTGCTTCTTGTTTTTTTCTGTTTTCCTACAACTTACTCACTGTCCTCTACTATTCTCATACTTTGACAAATCATATTAATCTTTTAAGAGTTGGTTTAGATGAAGCTTCATTCATTTGATAAAGATTAAATTAGTGTCCAGCAGTTGCTAGTGGCAAGCTTACCTTGTTCTACTGTGCTTCACAGACAATGTGTTTTTTATTTCTATTTTATTTTTTACAAATTGAAGGTTTATGGCAACCTTGCTTCAGGCAAACATGTCATATATCAGTGCTATTTTTCCAACAGCATGTGCTTATTTTGTGTATGCATCACATTTTGGCAATTCTCCCAAAAATTTAAACTTTTTTCCAGTTATTATGGCTGTTATGGTGATCCGTGATGTTATTATAATTTCAGGGGGTGCCATGAACCACACCAACATATGATGGCAAAGTTAATCAATAAACATTGTGTGTGTTATGATTTCTCCACCAGCAGAATGTTCTTCTGACTCGCTCCTTCCCCTTGGGCCTCCCTGTTCCTTCAGACCCAACAATATTGCAATTAAATTAGACCAAGGCCACTACAGTGGCCTCTCTGTGTTCACGTGAAAGGAAGAGTAACATTTCTCTCACTTGAAATCAAAAGCTAGAAATGATTAAGCTTAGTGAGGAAGGCATGTAGAAAGTTGACTGGCTGAAAGCTAGTCCTCTTGCTCCAAACAGCCAAGTTGAATGCAAAGGAAAAGTTCTTGAGGGAAAATTAAAGTACTATTCTAATGACCACAAAAGTGATAGAAACAGAAACAGCTTTATTGCTGATGTGGAGAAAATTTGAGTGGTCTGCATAGAAGACCAGACCAGCTACAATGTTCTCTGAAGTCAAAGTCTAATCCAGACAAGGCCCTAACTATTCCATTCTGTGAAGGCTGAAGGAAGAGAGGAAGCTACAGAAGAAAACTGGAAGCTAACAGAGATTGGTTCACAAGGTTTAAGGAAAAAAGTACTTTCCATAACATAAAAATGCAAGGTTGAAACAGCAAGTGCTGTTGTAGAAGTCAAGTTATCCAGAAGATCTAGATAAGATCACTGATGAAGGTGGCTACACTAAACAACATAATTTCAATGTGGATGAAAAAGCCTTCTGTTGGAAGAAAACACTATCTAGGACTTTCATAGCTAGAGAAGAGAAATCGATGCCTAGTTTCAAAGCTCCAAAAATAAGACTGAGTCTCTTGTTAGGAGCTAATGCAGTTGGTGGCTTTACTGCACAGGTGGTACGTGCCCTAACCCCCATATTGTTCAAGGGTCAGTGGTTTGCAGAAATAATACAGAAGTAAGTGTGTGCATCGAATCTAATCTATCTATCTAGTAGTATCTATTTATATTCATATTCCCTACAGCTAACCACTGAGGGGAGAGAGTGGGCCCGGGAGCAGTAACACTGAAATAGCATGAATCTACTTAGCACTGAATCTTTGTTCCTAAAGACCATTCATCTCTTAGGGGAACCAGGATTCCTTGGAGAAATGGCTGATTCCAGGGCTGTGGTGGGGAAGTACAAAATGAGCCTAGAACATCTTGTGCCATAAAGTAAGAAGATACTCAAAGAACTATTAGAACATGTCAATATGACCCAGAATGCAGCTGTATGGGGTCTATACTGTCCAAACCTGGAACAACTTGAGCATTGAAATACATATTGAGAGTAATGAATTATATCCCACTGAATAAAATAGAGACTCGTGAGTCTATACAGATAAAAATAAGCATATGCATGCATTGAATTTTTAATAAGCAATAGGATATTTATACAGCCTCGAAGTATCTGCTCACAAAATGTTTGCTAATTGCAAAGGGGAAAATTGTATTTTTACAGTGTGGAAGCTTGGCAGATATATTAATGCAAATGATTGAAGTTAATATCATTGATAATGGAACAAATAGAAATGATGTAAGGCATGATAACATATAATATGATCACTATATCACCTGAATTTAATCACGAGGAAAAATTAGACAAACCCAAATTGAGAGGCAATCTACAAAATAACTAGGTGGTCCTCTTTAACAGTATTAAGATCAGAAAAGCCAAAGAAAGATCGAGGAACTCTTTCAGATCAAAAGAAACCTTAAGAGTCATGACAACTAAACGCAACATGAGATTTGGAGCTGCAGGTGTTTTTTCTATAAAAGACATTTTTGGGGTCATTGACAAAACTTGAATGGGCTTTAAAGATCAAATGGTAGTGATGTACCAACAACTTTGATGTTTACATCATGCTTATGTAAAATAATGTCTTTTTGAAGCAAATACACACTGCAGTATTCAGGGGGAATGTGTCAGTAAGTCAAAAATTTAATCTCAAATGGGTCAGAAAAAAATTCTTTGTACTATTCTTGTGACTTTCCTGTAAGTTTGAGATAGTTATTTTTTAAAGTAATGAAAAACAGAAACTACAGATTGAGCTGCATTACAGACGGAATGGGAAAAGAGAAAATGGACAGAGGAAGTACAAATAACTCATTTGAGGAACACCTCAATAGAGAGAAGAAGAGTAACAGGGAAATATTTGGTGGAGGAGACTTCCAAGATATTTTCATATTCTCATCTTTGTTTGTAAGCACTTTATTCATATTTATTTATTATATTGCCTCCTTTCATTGAAAGTATTTTATATGCCCATTTCTATTATAGATTGCAAATTCCTTGAAGAAAAGGTCTGTGTTTTATATACTCCTTATGTGTATGTAGCATCACACTTAGCATATCATAATGTGCCTGTCTGATATTCAAACAACAGGATCATTTTCAAACAAGTGATTGGATTTTAGTAAGAGTATGAAGAGGAGTTTTCTTTATAAACATGGGAGACAAAAGAGGTTGACTCACTTTTAAGGAGAGGACATTGTAGTTATAACAAGTAACTTCTAGATCATTGGGATGTAACATACTGAAAAATTTTTCTAAGGTATTGTACAGCTAACTTGATAATCTTTGGGAAATCATCTGTTCTCCATGGGTAAAATAGAAAAAGGTACAATATATATTGAAATAATTAAGGGTATCTAATATTGTGATCAAGTATGCACCAAAAGCTTTCTTAAATGTAGAATTGTGCATGACACATCTTTAAGCAGTATCTAGAAAAAACCGGCTGGAACTCTCCCTATTCCTTAGGAATTCAATAAATCAGACTGTTTGCAGATTTTTCTATCATGTATATGTGTAAATTAATAGCTTTTTTTTTTTTTTTTTTGGCAGTAGACAGAAGAGAGTAATTTAAATGTGTAGGAAGAAGAGGCCATGAGAGTTTCACATCCAATCAAGACAGGACAAAAAAAAAAAATCTACTTGCATTCCTATGTTAAATTTTTAGAGATCAATTAAATGGGGACTTGTTTGGTGGAGGTTGCAGTATATGAAGAGCTTTAATAGAGATCAGGGGAGAACAGCAAATCCGGAGAATCATACGCAGGGTGCAAATGTAATACACTTAGGCTTTTCCTGTAGATCGCTTCAAGAGCCTGGCTTGTCTTGTCTGAGTTACT
Source organism: Colobus angolensis palliatus (assembly GCF_000951035.1). Classification (NCBI taxonomy): domain Eukaryota; kingdom Metazoa; phylum Chordata; class Mammalia; order Primates; family Cercopithecidae; genus Colobus; species Colobus angolensis. Next base: position 3,640,585 of record NW_012121932.1, on the reverse strand, counting down.
CAGAGACGGAAAAAGGACGGTGAGTGTATATGTTGGCTTGGGGTGTGTGAAGGTGTGGGAATGGAGAGAAGTGGACAGAGGAAAAAGTGTTGAAATAAAACACCAGGAGCTCATGGAAAACACAAAGCCGAAACAAAACCAAGAAAAAATCTTTGAGCGGTATACCAGCAGTTACTCAGTCAATCAAACTAGTAGCAGGAACACATACACATTCCAAACACTACAAATGTTTGTGGGCCACCCAGCTGGTTAATTTCTGCCAAAGCAACTATCCCTGAATAATGTCCTTAAGTACTTATTCGTATCGTTTGTATAAACATCACTCAATAGAGAATATTTAATAAACTGGAGCATTTATAATTATATAAAAATTCATGTCAATAAACAAGGCCACTCTGAAAAGTATGTGAAGAATCACGGTATGACACATTTTGTTAGAAAACGATGCCTTTTCTTTATTGCTTAGAGCTGTAACATCACGTAGTTCGTGATGTTTTCAGAGTATCAATTAGCCAATCAATCAGTTAGTGTTTATTAAGCTTCTGTCCAGCATGTAAAGCATGCTCATCAAATTTGCAAATGACATAAATCTTAGAGGGATGGTAAATGCACTGCATGACAGATATAGCATCCAAAAAGATTTTGACAGCTCAGAGCAATGGGCTGAATCTAATAAGATGAAATATAACATAGATAAATATAAATGCCAACCCTTGGGTCCACAAAGCCAACTGTATATGTATGGAATGGGGTAGATGTGAGTTAGCAGTTGATGTAAGTAAGAAAAAAAAAGGAGAGTATTTTAGCTAATAGTCAGCTCAACTTAATTTATCAGTTTTAGCTGCATGATGTTATTGCCAAAAATCTAACCTGCAATTTTGAATTGTATTAATGTGACAGTCCTGTGCCAGTTTGACAGGTCAGACCACATCTAGAGATTGTAGTATCTCTGGAGCCACGTTTTAAGAAGAGAGACGCTAAAAACTATGTCATATTTAGAACATCACAGAAACTAAACACATTTATCTTGAAGAAGACTTAGGATAGGAATGACAACCTTCTTTATGTTTATGGAAGCTCTCACGTGGAAAAGTGATTAAATTTGTTTGGTGTAGTCTCAATAACTAGAATTGGAACTTATGAACTGAAGTTATAAGGAGATACCTTTGGGTTCAATCATTTATAATAATTATGTATAATAGTAAAAGCTGTTCAAAGAGAAAGGTATTCCCAAAATGTGGAATACTAGAACAGTTTAGCCTGGGTGTCCTCCTTTGTAATGTGGGGACAACACCATTGTGAAGCAGCGATCTGGGAAGGCAGTGCGATGATAGAGGGAAAATGTTCAGCACAATGAGGGGCACGTAGTAAGTGATGATAGCACACAGGGGATGTCACCTTTCCTATTGTGGGAAGTGTTGACATCAATCCTGAATCATCACTGGGTAGAGGTATAGAAGAGATGCTAAATGGATGGATTTGACAAACTAAATGACTATTACTTCCAAACTCTAACTGGCTATAACTTGTTAATTAAATTAGCTGTTTAAAACTGTCTCTGAAACCACTAGTCACCCTTCTATAGCACTCTGATTTATTTTTTTATTTTTATTTTTATTTTTTGAGACAGTCTTGCTCTGTCATCCAATCTGGAGTTCAGTGGCTCGATTTCGGCTCACTACAACCTCAGCCTCCCGGGTTTAACCAATTCTCTGCTGCAGCCTCCCACGTAGCTGGTATTACAAGCTCGTGCCACCACACCCAGCTAATTTTTGTATTTTTAGTAGAGACGGGGTTTCACCATCTTGGCCAGGCTAATTTTGGACTCTTTACCTACCTCGTGATCCATCCACCTTGGCCTCCCAAACTACTGGGAATACAGGCGTGAACCACCGCGCTAAGCATTTTTTTTCTCTCTCTTTTTTTTTTTTTTTTGGCAGTCTCACCCTGTGGCCCAGGCTGGAGTGCAGTGGCGCGATCTCGGCTCACTGCAAGCTCCACCTCCCAGGTTCAAGCAATTCTCCTGCCTCGGCCTCCCAAGTAGCTGTAATTACAGGAATGCTTCAGCACACCTGGCCAATTTTTTTGTATTTTTAGTAGAGATGGAGTTTCGCTATGTTGGCCAGGCTGGTCTAGAACGTTTCACCTCAAGTGATCCGCCCACCTCGGCTTCGCAGAGTGCTGAGATTACAGGCGCGTACCACTGTGCCAGGCCAAATTTTTGTTTTCAATCATCTGTGCTTCTTTTTAATTATATTTGAAATGGAGAAAAAAATAAACCTGTCTTAGGTAACTATAAAGTTAAAAAGAATGAATATGCATACATATTTTAGAACAATGGCTGACATAGTAGCTTTGTTTCTTTTTTCTTTTCTTTTTTTTTTTTTGATGGAGTCTCACTCTGTCACCTAGGCTGGAGGTCAATGGCGCTATCTTGGCTTACTGCAACCGCCACCTCCCGGATTCAAGATATTCTCCTGCCTTAGCCTCCCAAGTACCTGGGACGTGCCACCACACCCGGCTACTTTTGGTATTTTTTTTTAGTAGAGATGGGGTTTCACTATGTTAACCAGGCTGGTCTCAAACTCCTGACCTCATGATCTGCCTGCCTCGGCCTCCCAAAGTTCTCGGATTAGAAGTGTGAGCCACCGTGCCTGGCTCATACTAGCTTTTTAATATGTTAACTAATTTTGCAATGCCAAAGTAAGTGGCAAACAGTTATTGGAGAATAGAGGACTTGAGATGTGTGTTTTGAAAAATACTAAAAATTTAGTTAAGTGCCTATATGGAAATAGCTTGAACACATCATGAAATTAAATGATGTGTGATCATCGGACAGTGAGGAAACTTTACTAATTAGATTGGAGGTTGGCTGTTGGCGAAGGTTAGAAATAAATTGGGTGAGATGAGTGAGGAAAAACTCAGAAGGCCTTAGCATTAGGATGGTAACCAATTGGATGGGACGTGTGGGGATTCCACGTGCTCCTAGGTAGGGTAATACAACATACATGTGATATTTTAAAATAAACTTATAGAGTTTTCAGGATATATTGCCTTACTTTAGCTTAAAAATTATGGATGAAATAGTGGAATCTTTTTATGCAAATCTTTCTTTCACTTAGAAATAGAAATTTCTATTTCAGGGCAATTTCTATTTCAGAAAGTCCAAGACTTTTCTCCTCCATAAAGTTTTCTCTTCTGATTCATATCACAGTGGTTTTTCTTTTTTGTTTGAATTTCTTAGCATTCAAAGTTATTTTCCTTATATTCGTATCATCCATCGTGATCTTTTGAGGGTAAATTTAAATTTAAGATATGTTGTCAAATCACTTCATGTTAATCTATTAGAAAGATGTTATTCTGAATGCACAAATGGTTTTGCTTTAAATGAGGCCCTCCAAATTAATAAAACTGCTCTTCCTGGGAAGCTTCTAAGTTGGTTCTGGGAAAGCAAGTTACAGAGAGAAGGTCCAAAATTATGTTATACACCACACATATTAACAAATTAAGACATAATTTCTCAAAGCAACTCCTTGGAAAAGATAATCCTTCTTGACTGCATTAAGATTCAGTGTTTAAGTTAGAAACAATCATCGTCATTTATTGTGATTCAAACACTGTCTAGTATATTAAAATGTATTCTGTTGTTATCATACATACAAGCTCCTTGAAAGAAAAGATGACAACTTAACTTTTGTTGGTGTAGGTCATAGGGCCACTGTGGGTACTGAGTTGATGCTTTATGAATTCAATTTAATTTAGAAGAATGTAGGCAATGGGAATACCATTTATCTGGTAAGATATTCAGCACAGGTACTCTGTCTCTCTATTTCTCAGCCTGAGTCAGCAGTTTCTTTCAGTTTTGATGGCCAGCAGGAGCAAAATGGCAGCAAAGATCTGGCATCTGTTCAATGGAACAGGTGATTGTGGAAAATTACTCTAGTCTAGGTGGACTTGATTCTATTTTCCCCTTGGTAGCTACTGAGTTATTATGTAACTTTCTGGACTTTTGAATTATATTTTTCACTAATCAAATATGAGAATGGGAGGATAGTGTCAAGAATTCTACTTAAATGAAAGATCTAGTGTACTCTTATACTCAAAGGGATGAGTATAATCTATCACAGGGACACAAATGTGACCAAAAAAGTGGTTAAAATAAAATATGAAACTGAAGAGAATGAAGATTTGAGCATGACCTTCTCCGTATCTTCTTTCCAAAGTGTTTTTGGATTTCTTATGAAGGGGATTTAAAGACTTTTCTACAACTGCTACTGGTTTTGTCAATTCATTCATTCAAGACACACCAATAAACATGCACAAGCTCCTCTTATCCTCATAGGGCTAGAGAATGAGATAGGTGTGAAGTTTATTGTAGCAAAAGGCTTTCTTTTCACAAATCAGAAATTCCATTGTATGTATTCCCTTAAATAACTAGCAAGGGGACCATCAGAATGAGCTATTGCAAAAATCCACCTCAGTCTTTACAGCTTCAGGGTGATGGGGCCCCAGATCAGAATTGTAAAGTAGTTTAGAGAATCTTGGAACATAAAACATGGTGCAGAAAAACCAAAGAAGATTTAATCTTATGCATGGAAAGGTGGTTGGTAGGGGAGGGGGCAATGGAAGAGAGTGGATTGGGATCATCATTAATCATTATTTAAGTACCTACAAAGTGAAAATATCCTTCTGGAATTCACTGCAAGTGACACAGAATTCTTCTACTAAGCAAATATGTGATGAGTTGATAAAAAAGAAGGTCCTGAACTCTTGACAACAGATATAATACGGTGAATACAGAAAATCAAAAACATGCTTTCTATCTGACTCAAAATAAAGGTGCACTTAAACTTGTAAAAGACAACATTTTTATTTGAATGATATGACAGAACTGTCACAGGAGTGTTACCTGCTATAAAGAAAGCCTAAGAATTATTACCTTTATTAGACCAGTGACACTGAGCTTTAGCCATACATTTCTAACTTCTGTCCCTCTACAGAGACAATTTTCTTTTCTTAAATAAACTGTCATGCTAGTGTTAATATATTGTTGGCTCTCTCATGCTCTGAGAATACTGCTGATATAAAACATGTATATGTTAGATTGGTAATAGTATCTTTAGTGTAGCTGACTAGAACAAATGTGTTTCCCTCATGGCTGTGCTAATGTGATAAAGGAAAATTGGCTGTTCATCAGCTTTTGGCTGGGTAAAGACAGTAGAGATGGAACCACATTCTTTTTTATGCATTAATACCACCGAGAACTTTTCACTAGTTATATTTCATGTGCCTGCATGTTGTGCAAAGATGTTGTAAAACATGAGATAATGCTACAAATAACAAAGTAGAAAAGGCTGTATCTTTTATAATGATAACAGTCAAACACCAAATGACAGTAACAGGCTGTAAAAAATGGGATGCAAAAAAAAAAAAAAAAATGCAGCCCCACTACCCAACAAAGCGGAATATATCCAGGCCCTTGAGGACTTGGCATATGATTTGAGGTATAGTAAAGCTTTGTTTTAAAATTAAATCAAATGCAACACTAGATCAATGGATTTAAGAAAGAACATGGTTTAAATGAAAGTAGGGTAGTTAGTGGAGAAAAGGCATTTTGGGTAACTTTTTGAAAAAATCAATATTACCAAGTAATTATTGTATTAACTTCCTGTTTTTTTATTTTTTTTTTGTTTTGTTTGTTGGGGGGGATGTTGAAAAAGATTTTTAAGGCAATAGTTCACATAATGATTTTAAGATGTTTGACAATAAATGTTTATCTTCATTAATTATTGCAAGTCTTTTTAACATAAAAGCATTAAAAGTACAAGTAGTTTCAGGCTCACAGCAACATTGAGTGGGAAGTACAGAGATCTTCCAAACATGCTGTACCCCCACGTACCCACAGCCTCCCCCTCTATTAAAGCCCTGCACCAGAGTGGCGATATATTTGTTAAAATTGCCGGACCTACATTGATACATCATTATCACTCAAAGTCCATAGTAGAATAGCATGTTGAATGGTTTGCTATCACTTTAATTCAAATGTTAGCATCCAACCTTTCCATTGCATGACCTTAAATCTCACTCTCTCCTCCCCCTCTCAACCCTTCCCCTTTCCAGACCCTTTTATTTGCCATTTTAGCTTCTTTACTAGAGTACCAATTATTCCTTTTACATTTAAGCTAAAAGCACTTGAACAAAAAGACTATTTGCAGAGATAAAGTTGATGTCCAAACAACTGATTAGTTTATTTAGAAGTGTATGCAACTAAAGATTTTGTGCAGGTATCTATGGGTGTTTTGCATAAAAGTTTGATAGAATTGGCTATTCTGGGCTCCTGTCACGTAAACAAAAATCCCATAGCTTTTTCATCATGTAATCCAAGAGTTACCAAACTACAACCTGTGGGTCAAATTGGCTGGCCACCTATTTTTATAAATAAAGTTTTATTTAGACACAGCCATGCTCATTTGTTTATATATTGTCTGAGGATGCTTTTGCATTACAGCATTAGAGTTGGGCAGTTGTGACAGCAACCATTTGGCCCACAGAACCAAATCATTTGACTTGCAGAGAAAAAAAACATTCTCTAGCTGTTTACAGGAAAAAAAATGCTAATCCCTAATATATGCAGTTATTAGGCTCCTTGCTTGATTGATTAATCTAGAATATGATTGGCACATTTTTGTTATCCTTCATTGGGAAAGTAGACCTGAAAATCACCAACCGGATACCAATACCCAAGACAGTAAATTCAAGAAATATTTGATCCTAGTAGCTTGAATTATATCCACATATAATTCTTTGTTGTTATATGTGGTTTTAATTATTTCTCCCCCTTGTACTCATTCTGCTTTATTTCCAAATATAGCCATAACAAATTTAATTTGTGTATAAAGAAGTAACATATCCTCAAAAACCCTGTAAAAGCATGGCAATCAGAGCTGTTATATGTATTGGACCAACTATTATGCACACCTGTGAGCACACTGGGAGATATCATCACAGCACAAAATGACACTATATAGGTTTATATCTAGATAAACACAAGGAGATATCATTGAGCTATTAAAATACTGTTTTCAGTCTTCCCAACTGAACAAAGTAAAGAAGAAATAAAGTTAATTAAGAAAAACTGCTGAAATGTGTTTATTATAAAATAAAAGTTTATGCACTTAAAATAATAACGGTAGTAATTTCTTACAGGTGCATCAGACAAAAATCAGTTTCTTTATCAATGGCGTGGAGAAGGATCATACACCTTTCGATGCAAGAACTCTAAGTGGTTCAATTACAGATTTTGCATCTGGTACTGTGCAAATAGGACAGAGTTTAAATGGTAAGTTTCTGACTTCAGAATGTTATTTATTTCATCCAATTACATTGTTCTTAAAAATGCGTCAAACAAATAATATTTTAAAATATTTACATGTATTCATCTTCTAAGGCTACTGAACAAATTACCACCAACTGGGTGGCAGATTAATAAAAGTAAAACTTTTTTTTTCACAGTTTTGGAAGCTGAAAGTCAGAAATTAAGGGTTCAGCGGTGTTGGTTCCTTTTGGAGGCTCTGAGGGCAAATTCACTCCATGTCTCCCTCTTCGTGGTGGCTGCTGGCAATCCTTAGTGTTGCTTTACTTGCTGCTTCCCAACTGCAATCTTTGCCTCAGCCTTCATGTGGCCCTCTCCTCTGAAACTTCTCCCCTTTACCTCTGTTATAAGGACACTTGTCATTGGATTTAGGGCCCACTCACAGTCAGGAGGATCTCACCCTGAGTTCCTTAATTATACTTGCAAAGATTCTTTTTCCAAATTAAGGTCACAGTTCCAGGTTCCAGGTGGATAATAGATCTTTTGGGGTCTACTGTTTAACTTACTACATTTAGGAAGCTTTCAAATAGAAACTTCTTTATTCTGATTAGTTTTTAAGTAATTTCAATGTGTAATAAATTATATTTCCTCTCTGTCTGTCTTTTTTGAGGGGTTTACGTTTTAATGTACAAGATTGTTAAAGTAGGACTACAAAGTATTAGATGAAACCTGAGAAATAGTATTAATATGTAATTAACTGGACTAATGTTTACATTGATTACATTAAAAATGAGCCATATAGTTTAAGAAGATATCATATACTATATATTGAATAAAACCAGAAGTTGAAATAAGAAATTATCTTGAAATACCTAGTACAATGGTCTTTAAAATGCCTACATATTAAAATAAAAAATATTATTTTATATTATTATATAATATATGCTCATTAGAAAAAAATCTAAACAATACGGAACTCTGTGAAATAAAAAGTATTTTTCATATTTCTATCTTCAGAGATAGATATAGTTGAACTTTTTTATACTCCTCCAGATTTTTAGTACATTTTTAGCTAGAGATATAGTTATAAATATATTTTTCCAAAAATAAAATTACAATACATATGCTTTCTCTGAGCCCTCTAAAAATAAATACTTCTCCTTCAAATGTTATAAACAACATTCCATGTCAATGTATCTTCTCATTTAGATATATGTTCTCATTTAAGATGGCTGCGTTGTGTGCAATTGTATAGTTGCTATCCATATTTCTTCAGTTCCTATAGTGAACATTTAGGGTTTTTTAATGTTTCAGTATAATTAGCAGTTATTTTATAGAAAATATTATATATATCTACATATATGTATATATCTGTGTCTATATCCACATTTCTATTTATATATATCAACTATCAACCTATCAATCACATACATAGACATATACATACATATTTGAGCAGTTACCTGATTGCACAGTTCCTTAATATTCTATACATTGGTGCCAACCTGCGTGAGTTCATATCCCATTTCCTCACTTACTAGCTATATGGCTGGCAAGGTATTTTAATGTCTCTGAAGTGTAGTCACCCTGACTTTAAAATGATGATGATGATAATATTGATACCCCATAGAGCCAGTGTAAGGATCAAATGAAGCAACGTCATATAAAACATTACTGTGTTTCAAGCACCTGCCATGTAGTAGACACTCAATATTTGTTTGTTAAATGATTGAATGAATGAAGTGCTAAGCACAATGCCTGTATATAAACTATATTTTCTCTCTCGGGCATAGGGCTGGATTTTAATGTACAGCATTGTTAAAGTAGGACTATACAGTATTAGGTGAAAACTGAAAAATAATATTAACATATAATTAACTGGACTATGTAGTTTATATTTTCTCACACTAAAAATTTGCCATATAATTTAAGAAGATAACATATATGCTATATATTGAAAAAAACAAGAATGTATACTAAACTATATTAGTAAATAATAATATTATTATTATTCTATTATTATTATTATTTTGAGATGGAGTTTCGCTAGTCCCCCAGGCTGGAGTGCAGTGGTGCAATGTGGGCTCACTGCAACCTCTGCCTCCCGGGTTCAAGCGATTCGCCTGCCTCAGCATCCTGAGTAGCTGGGATTACAGGTGTGTGCCACCACACCTAACTTTTGTATTTTTAGTAGAGATGGGGTTTCACCATGTTGGCCAGGCTGGTCTTGAACTTCTGGCCTCAGGTGATTCACCCACCTTGGCCTCCCAAAGTGCTGGGATTACAGGCATAAGCCACCACACCTGGGCGTAAATAATACTATTATTATTATTAATGTTATTATAATTATTTCCCTAAAATAGAAATAATTACATAGAGATTGAATGGCTGGGTTGAAGTACATGGTCATTTTATATTTTAATACATATTACAGAGATTGCTCTAATGCATAACAACAGGCTACCTCCAGAAAGGCTGTGAAAATTTATAACTTCTTTAAAATATATAGCCAGGTACTTGTTTCCTTAAACACTAACTAACCTTACAAATTATCCACTTTTTTTTCACCTGTGCCATTCCTCTAAGTGAAAAATATTGTTGAATATTGACTTAGAATTATTTGGCCATTAATGAGTTTGAGTAGCTTTTTACATATGTCTTGATCATTTGCATTTCATTTGTGAATTCCTTATTCATACACTGTGTCCATATTTATACTCTATAATTTCTTATTTATTTATAAAAACTCATTTATGTTAAGCATATTATGCTGTATGTGTTTTCTTCAGTTTTTAGATGGCTTATGAACTTTGTGGTCTAGACATTTTAAAGTAATCTTTTAAGATTTAAGCAAAACAAAACATGTATGCAAGATAGTGCATAAATATTAAAGGTATAACTTGATGAGTTTTTAATATTTATGTACACCTGTGTAATTCTCATTTAGAAAAGTTGTAGAACATTTCCAGAATCTCAGAGTCCCCTAATGAACATCCACTGTAAAGGTAAAAACAGAATAGCATCAATGTAGCCCTCTATAACTAGAGATTAATGTTACCTATTCTTGAACTATCATACAAATAAAGTCATGAAGTAGGTACTCTTTTGTGTTCTCTTTGCTTAACACTATGCCAATGAGATTTTTCCATAGTGTATGCAGTTATATTGTTAGCTTTAGGAAATACTTCTGAAAAGTTTTCCAACGTGGGTGTCCCAACAAGCAATATTTGAGGATTTCAGTTGTTCCACATCCTTACCAACTCTTAGTATTGCCAGATGTTATCATTCTTTGTCATTCTGGTAGCCAGGTAGTGCATTTCCTGATCATTAGTGATACTGAGATCTTTTCATGGGCTTATTTGCCAAGTGTATGTGCTTTTTTGTGAAGCCTTTTGCCAATATTTAATTGGAAAGTTTGTGTTTTTCTTAATAATTTATTGGAGGTCTTCAATATTTTGAATATGAGTTCTTTGACAAGTACATGATAGCAAATATGGTCTTCTGGGCTAAGGCTTATAGTCTCATTCTCTTGATGGTATTTGTTGATAAGCAGAGCTTCTTAATTTTGATGAGTCTAATTTAGTCATTGTTCTATACTTAATACTTCTTGTGTTCTGTTTAGACTATTTTTGCAAACCCTGATATGATGAAGATATTCTCCTACAGTTTATTCAGGAAACTTTATTATTTTACTTTTCAAATTTTAGTCTATGTTCTATCTGGAATAGATTTTTTGAGATTATATAAGGTAGGGGTCAAATTTTTTTCCGACCTGAATGCATAATTAACCTAGAAAACCTTGCTTCTTGAAACAAATCATTGTTTCTACCGTTCTGCAGTGGTAATGTCATGAATCAGGTATCTGTACATGTGAAGATGGATTTGTTTCTGAACTTTCTTTTCTGCCCCAATGATCATCTGTCTGACTATACTTGGATCAAAATATTTAGTTTTAATTACTGTAGCTTCATACATGTCTTCATATCTAGTAGTTCTCCAACTTTTTTTTATTTTAAGATTGTCTTGGCTATTATATATGAATTTTAGAAACAGTTTTTCAATTTTCATTTAAAAATTCTGTTGAGATTTAAATTACTAAGTTGCATTTGGGAGAATGGACATCTAAACAATATCAAGTATCCAGCCCATAAATGTAATATATTCCTTGATTTCTCCCAGCAATGTTTTAAGTTTTCTGTGTAGAGGTCTCACTCCTATTTGTTAAACTTGTTCAAACATATTCATTGGTTTTACTTTTTAATAGATTGTATTTTTTAGAGCAATTTTAGAGTCACAGAAAAATTGAGTGGAAAGTGTAGAGAGTTCCAGTATTCTCTCTGCTCCTACACATGCACAGCATTCCCTGTTGTCAGTATCCCTCACCAGAGCAATATATGGTATATTTGTTACAATTGATGAACCTACATTGACACATCATTATCACCCACAGTCCATAGTTTACATTAGAGTTCACTCTTGGTGTTGTACAATGACAAGTATTCACTACTCCAGTATCCTCCAGAGGAGTTTCACTCCCTAAAAATCACTGATCTTTTCACTGTCTCTGTATTTTCACCTTTTCCAGAATATCATATAGTTGGAATAAAAAGTAATGTAGCCTCAGATTGGCTTGTTTCACTGAGTAATATGCATGTAAGATTTCTCCATGTCTTTTCATGGCTTGGTGGTTCATTTCTTCTTAGTATTAAATAATATTCAATGGTTAGATATACCATAGTTGATTTATTCATTCACCTACTGAAGGACATCTTGGCTGCTTCCAAGTTTTGGCAATTATGAGTAAAGTTGCTATAAACATCAGTGTGTAGGTTTTTGTGTGAACATAAGTTTTCAGCTTATAAATACCAAAGAGCGCAATTACTGGATCGTATGGTAAGATATGTTTAGTTTTGTAAGAAACTGTAAAATTGTCTTCCAAAATGACTATATCATCTTACATTCCCATCAGCAGTGAAAGAGAGTTCCTGTTGCCCCACATCCTCACCAGCATTTGGGACTGTCAGTGTTCTGGCTTTTTGGCCTGTTGGTTTTCATGCAATTATACTTAGTATTGTTTTTGAACTTCATTTTCTAATTTTGTTACTATTACATTAAAATATAATCAGTTTTTATATTTACCTATGTTCAGTGACCTTGTCAAACTCATTATTAATTCTAATAGGTACACAGTCCTATCATTTGCACATATCAGGAACTCAAATCTTTTTGAATGTTTGTAATAAATGTATGTATTGGACATGCCATAAATATCTCCTATAGATATTTTTATCTGATGCACTTATTAATTCCAAAATAATATAAAATGTTAGTTTTGTTTTTCTCTATGGCCTGAGTTATTAGACCAATATCTAGTTTTAAAAAAGAAGGTATATATTTTTGATATTCAAAACACTGTGGCTAAATTGCCAAGCTCTGGTTTAAATATCACCCAGGTGTGCTTCTTTGATCAAAATATTTTATCTTTTTAAGTCTGGTTTCTAATCTATTAAATGGTGTTTTAATATGTAATTCATAGGAATCTTATAAGAATTATGTGAGATGATGTATGTTTAGAACATATTGCTTGTTGTATAGTAAATGTGCATTAAGTAGTAACTATTTTTAAACTCTTTGAACATCTATTTTCTTATTGCAAAACAATAAGAGAGGGATAACACTATCTTTCCATATGATTGTTTTACCAATCAAAAGAGAAAATATGAAGACTCTATTACTTTAGTTTGTGTATGCTCTTAGATCAAGCTAAACGTATGTGAAGAAGCAATATTTTAAGGAACTTATATATTTAGGAACTTGGTTTGAGTAATTAGTATATTGTATAATTTTATGAAATACTCTGTGTGCAGAATTTTTAAATAACACATTAAATCTTGTGAGCCTTATTTCAATATTTAATCCCCATTAGTACTTCTAAAAGTGTTTTATTGCACCAAATATTGCTCAAAGTATTTGATAGTGCCATAAATTAGTCCACTATGCCCTGCAGGGTTAAAATGGCTTGCTTCTATTCTACTTCAGTATACTAAATGTTGGATTAATGCTTCAAAATGACAGTGTGAACTGAAGATGTTATTTTTAAACTCTGTAGAAATAAATTTCACTTCTGATTAGAAAACATGTAACAGGAAACCGGTTTATTTCAAATATTATTTAGTTTTTGTTGCAATTTTCTCCTTTACGTTCTGGTCATTTAAGAGCTACAGAAGGTAAAAGATATTTTAAATAACTTTTATCTTTATTCTATCAATTTATATGTACAGTCGTACCTACTGTATCTTTTCTCTAATTAGAGATGGCATATAGACTGGCTCATTACTTCTGCCTAATGAGCCAGGCTCCATGCCACCTCTCTAATCAGAAAAGAGATAGGTACAGAATGTTCCTATGGACTTAATATAAATCATTTTCTTTCTCTTGCTTGCTCCTTTTTTTAATCAAAAAAATTAAGTCACTGTCCTCCATACTTTTGTCCGTATCCAAGATGGTTTCATTCAAAAGAGGTAATTGTGCAAGCGATTACAGAACTGAGTTAAAGGAGCTCTCATGCAGTGCCAGGCCGGCTGTCTCTGCTTTGGAACAGACACTGCCTCAAACACAAGCACATCAAATGAAGGCCTACAGCAGATCAAGATGGATCTTTTCTGTCTTTCTCTGATTAGGTTTGACTTGGTTTTGTGTTTCTGCACCCAGAAAGTAACAACCTTCCACATGAGTGTTGGCTACTACAGAGCTTTTTCTTTGGGTCTTATCTCTAGCATAAACGCCTAGAAAAATGTGTTGCCAGTGACACTTTCTGTTACTGCAGGACTTGTCATTGCTTTCCCTGGAAAATTAATCAATGGACCAAATGCATGCTTTTTAATGAACCCTCATCTATCCTTATTAGTGGTATAATCTGATTTGATCAGGCTGATTTTTATACATACAAATAGAAATACCTTAGACCATCTATATCAACCAAAGTGTGACGACTCCTTTTTAGAACATTTTCTTTTAGTTGTAGATTTATTTTAGTGCTTCCAGTTGGATATATAACCTAGAGCACTTGTGTTAGCAGATACGTAGTTATGAGGAGTCACCAATGTCATCGTGGTAATAGACCATACTAGCTCTCCAAATTTTGGATTTAAAATTACAGAACTATGTAAATCAAAACTTTTCCAAGTTATTTCTGAACTCATTTATCAACAGAGTTCTAGCTGTCGATTAAAAGTGAGAATTTCTACATTATACATTCAAATGTGCATAGCACTTTCTTAAAAAGATCTTTGGTCATTAAGGAATCAATAAATATTTGTTGAGTGTCTGTTAAAGTGAATATGCAGGGAAGAAAAGGATCATAGTCTAAAGCTAACTCCTGCTTGTCTTCCTTTCTGTGTTTTCAGTGTTGTGTGTCTTAGCCCCTATGCTTGTACTTGATTCTAAAATTGTAATGCTACTTCTAATTTCTACCAGTTTCCCATGGGTTCACATTTCTAACCTCTGCTAGACATACAAACTCCATTTTAGTTCAGCTGAAATCATGCTAATTTTTTCAGAGAGAATTATTTTGGGAATTAGATAAAAAGAAAAGAAACTTAAAAATTATTGAAATTGATTAAGAGAATGGAATGGAAGAAAAGTACAGGAATACAGTATATAGATAGAGAGGAGTTTACTTAAAGTTGGTTTCAGAACATTGCAGACAAGATATCTAGCAATATCTGATAAGTAGATTGCAAAAATTTTCTCCCATTCTGTAGGTTGCCTGTTCACTCTGATGGTAGTTTCTTTTGCTGTGCAGAAGCTCTTTAGTTTACTTAGATCCCATTTGTCAATTTTGGCTTTTGTTGCCGTTGCTTTTGGTGTTTTAGACAGGAAGTCCTTGCCCATGCCTATGTCCTGAATGGTATTACCTAGGTTTTCTTCTAGGGTTTTTATGGTAATAGGTCTAACAGTTAAGTCTCTAATCCATCTTGAATTAATTTTCCTATAAGGGGTAAGGAAAGGATCCAGTTTCAGCTTTCTACTTATGGCTAGCCAATTTTCCCAGCACCATTTATTAAATAGGGAATCCTTTCCCCATTTCTTGTTTTTCTCAGGTTTATCAAAGATCAGATGGTTGTAGATGTGTGGTATTATTTCTGAGGACTCTGTTCTGTTCCATTGGTCTATATCTCTGTTTTGGTACCAGTACCATGCTGTTTTGGTTACTGTAGCCTTGTAGTATAGTTTGAAGTCAGGTAGCGTGATGCCTCCAGCTTTGTTCTTTTGACTTAGGATTGTCTTGGAAATGCAGGCTCTTTTTTGGTTCCATATGAACATTAAAGCAGTTTTTTCCAATTCTGTGAGGAAACTCATTGGTAGCTTGATGGGGATGGCATTGAATCTATAAATGACCTTGGGCAGTATGGCCATTTTCATGATATTGATTCTTCCTATCCATGAGCATGGTATGTTCTTCCATTTGTTTGTGTCCTCTTTTATTTCACTGAGCAGTAGTTTGTAGTTCTCCTTGAAGAGGTCCTTTACATCCCTTGTAAGTTGGATTCCTAGGTATTTTATTCTCTTTGAAGTAATTGTGAATGGAAGTTCATTCATGATTTGGCTCTCTGTTTGCCTGGTACTGGTGTATAAGAATGCCTGTGATTTTTGCACATTAATATTGTATCCTGAGACTTTGCTGAAGTTTCTTATCAGCTTAAGGAGCTTTTGGGTTGAGACAATGGGGTTTTCTAAATATACAATCATGTCATCTGCAAACAGGGACGGCTTCTGTAAAGACACATGCACACATATGTTTATTGCAGCACTATTCACAATAGCAAAGACTTGGAATCAACCCAAATGTCCATCAGTGACAGACTGGATTAAGAAAATGTGGCACATATACACCATGGAATACTATGCAGCCATAGAAAAGGATGAGTTTGTGTCGTTTGTAGGGACATGGATGCAGCTGGAAACCATCATTCTCAGCAAACTATTGCAAGAACAGAAAACCAAACACCGCATGTTCTCACTCATAGGTGGGAACTGAACAATGAGATCACTTGGACTCGGGAAGGGGAACATCACACAACGGGACCTATCACAGGGAGAAGGGAGGGGGGAGGGATTGCATTGGGAGTTATACCTGATGTAAATGACGAGTTGATGGGTGCTGACGAGTTGATGGGTGCAGCACACCAACATGGCACAAGTATACATATGTAACAAACCTGCACATTATGCACATGTACCCTAGAACTTAAAGTATAATTTAAAAAAAAAGATATCTAGCAATATTATCAGACAAGCTATGTTGTATATTTAAAAAGAGGCTAATGTAGCTCTCACAACCATACTAAGTAAAAATTGCTGATTAATTAAAATTTGAATGCAAAATATGCAATCATAAGGTAGTAGAGGAAAATGGAGGCAAATGTTTCTATAATTCTAGCATATTAAGGACCCTTATTAGCACGATACCATGTTCAGAAACACTAAAGGAAAATATTGAATCATCTGACTAATAACCTGGAAATTTAAAATTCAAACAATGATTATCATTTTGTACTTGATAGTTTGGAAAGAACTAAAAAAGAGATTATACCCATGTTGGAAAGAGTTTGGGGTAACCTGGAAAACTATCAAAAGTAAAAATGCGAAAGCTACTTAATCCAAGATTTCTACTTCCAGGACATTATCTCGAGAATATTATTAGATGAAGTCTTAAACACATACTCAAAATGTTCCTTGTAGAATTATTTAAAGTAAAAAAAACTGGAATCAGTTAAAACTTCAAAAAGGAATTGATCTAATAAATAATAATTTATGCCTACTATGGAATAGTATACACCATCAAGAGGAATGAAATATGTCTCTATGTACATAGCAATGGGTTCATGATGTGTTATTACATGAAACAAACAAGATTGCATAGTACAAAATTCTATAAATTTAATATATGTGTTATTATAAACATATATATATTATTTAAAGGTCTGGAAGGAAATATGCCAAAATGTTGTTCAGAATGTTAGTAATGTTAATCTCTATGAGTGGGATTGCAAATAATTGCCTTTTAAATTTCTTTTTGTGCAATTTTTTTTTCAGTAGACTACAATTTTATAATAAGAATTAAAAATATTTTCCAATTTTGGACAAAATAATAAATGGAAGCATTTTCAGAATAGATTTAGTCTATGAATGTAACAGGTTCAGCCAGAGATACCTAAATATGTATAGTATAGAGGGCGATCTTGAAAATGTTAGTAATTTAAATTCTGTACTTGTCACATGGATTCAGGAAACACAAGCATTCCTTGGACATTTAACTCATTGTACATGCAAATTATTATTACTATAAGAATTAGTGCCTGATAAGCAAAGCATGAGATTTAGAATCAGACAGATTTGGGTTTGAATTCTAGTTCTGCTTCTTAACAGCCAAGTGACTTTGGCAAATAATTTAACTTCTCAATCCAATTTCCTAATATGTTTTCTCATTTATAAAATGTGTTTTATTATTACATACTTTTCAGGGTGATCAGAGAGCTTATAAATAATACATGTTTGATTCATGTTAGGTATTCAATAAAATTTTGCTATCATAAATATTATTGTTAATTTAGTTATTGTTTAAGTTTAGTGACTGTGATACTTAAGTATTTTGAAATAATGGCCATGACCATATTTAATTTTTTTTTTTGGCTGAAAATCAAAATTCACTTAGGATGAGGGAGAAAAAAAGTCCAGTTTATATTCATTACATAGCAGATATTTTAAAATTCTGTATTTTGTCTATGTAAACCCCACAAAATAATTTCTCTGTCTTTTTAAAGATCTGCCCTTTCTAGTGTTCTTCGTTGTTTTCTGTTTATCCTCACTTTCACCTGATGTTATTTCTTCTTAACCTGAAGAACCTCCCTTTTCATTGCTTGTAGCTCAGGCTGCTGAAGCAAATTCTCTCAGTTTTTGTAACAATGTCTTTGCTTTTGCAGGATATTTTCATTTGATATAGAATTCTACATTGATTACTTTTATTTCTTTTAGAACTTCAAAGATGTTTCATTGTCTTCTTGCCTTCATTGTTTCTGGTGAGATATCAGCCACTATTTATATAAATGTTTTCTTGTATACTATACTATATGTTTGTTTGTTTGTTTGCTTATTTTCTTGTTTGTTTTTGAGGCAGTCTGTCACTCTGTCAACCCAGGCTGGGTGAGAGTGGTGTGATCTTGGCTCACTGCAACCTCTGCCTCCTGGGTCCAAGTGATTCTCATGCCTCAGCCTCCCGAGTAGTGGAGATTACAGGTGTATGCCACCATGCCCAGATAATTTTTGTATTTTTAGTAGAGACCGTGTTTCACCATGTTGGCCAGACTGGTCTCGAACTCCTGACCTCAGAAGATCCACCCTCCTCAGCCTCCCAAAGTGCTAGGATTACAAGTGTGAGCCACCACACCTGGCCTATATATTGTTTTCCACTTGATGCTGTTAAGATTTTCTTTTTATCTTTCATGTTCAGTTTGACTATGACATGCCTAGGCATGGTTTTCATATATTTGTCCTGCTTGAGGTTTGCTTGAATTCTTAGATCTGTAAGTTGGTGTTTTCATTACATTTGGAAATTCTGATAGTTGTATCTTCAAACTTTTCTTTCTTTTTTTCCTTTTTTTGCTTCATTTTCTTTCTTCGTTCTATGATAATAAGACTCTAGTTAGATTTATGTTAGAGCACTAGAAAGTGTCCCATAGGTATTGGATACACTTGTGTCTGTTCCTTTGTTTTCGTTTTCCCCACTCTTTTTTGTGTTTCAGTTTGGATATTTTCTATTTAACTTGTCTTGATTTCACTGATCATTTTCTGTTTTCTGTCTAGGCTGCTGCTAAGCCCATCTAGAAAATTGTTGATTTCTAAATTATACTTTTCATTTCAAGTATTTTCATTTGACTACATTTTGTAGACTTCATCTATTGGCTCAAATTCACCCATCTATTCACATACATTATTCGCTATCACCCCTAGATCTTTTAGCTTTTATATTATGGGCATTTTCTTTTTTTTCTTTTTTTCCATATTCAGTATCATTAGTTGTTGTTTTTTTTTTATTATAATACTTTAAGTTCTAGGGTACATGTGCA